>NW_006159872.1:1100842-1107389 GCF_000334495.1 Tupaia belangeri chinensis | reverse complement strand
TGTTTTTCTATTGAGCGCATGCTCCCTATAACAAAAACCTCTCCAAAAAAAAAAGAAAAAATATATATAGGTAGGTATAAATGTGTGTATATATGTATTTTCATAGATATATATACACACAGCTATAATAAAAAAGATATAGGTAGGTGTATCAACATGTATGTATGTTTTTTCATATATATACACATGTAATAAAAACATATATAGGTAGGTATATATATGTATATATATATTTACATATATGTTTCTATATACCTTTATTTTATATATATATATATAAAATAAAAATAGTAAAAAATTACAGTAGGAGACTGAAAGCAGTGACTAGTACTAAAGTAGACACCTGTGGCAGTGTACTGTAATAACAGCTCTGTGGGTGTGGTCTCTCTCAAAATCCGTGATTATACTGTATGTTTTCAAACCGAGCTGGACCGTGAATAACCGACATCGCAGATAAGGGGAGACTGCCGCGAAGAAGCTTGAGAAGTGTTGGCTTTAATAGAGGAATAATTCCCAAGCCCTTAGATGGGGAGGGGGGAGGCCCTGCCTACCTCTCTAGACGGCGGTGGGGCCTTACTGCCACCCTGGAGAGCAACTGCTTCTTTTCTCTCCTTTCCCGTCCTCCCCACTCCAAGCTTTGCCCTCTGCCCAGGGCCCCCTTAGGCCTAGGAAGTCACCTCTTCCAGAAAGCCTTCCTGGATCAAGCGCCCTCTGGGGAGCTCCGCAATGTCACTTTCATCATGGTGTCTGGGCGTGTGCCTGCTCCAAGGCTGCCCATCTCCAGGGCCCGGTGCCAGCCAGTATGGCAGCACGGGGAGGCCGCTCACCACCTCCGCTGAAGGACGTGCGAATGAATGAGGGCCCGGGGAAGGTGACGTGTGGGCCAGTCGGGCTCGCTCCCTGCGGGGCCTCTGCTCTCTGTTTAAAGCCATCCTGGCCTCTGCCTCCTCTCAGAGCTGCTGCCTTTGGTTTTCACTCAGCTCCAGCCTCCAGGGCCTGGTCTGCAGGCTGTGAGCTTTTCCTCTCCTGGTCAAGCCTTTTCCCGACATCCACCATCGCTCACAGAGCATGACTCGGAAGCAAAGGGGCTTCGGAGTTCTTCGTTTTTTATACGGAGACAAGAATAATGGTCATTGAGATTCTTGAAGATCTCAGAGATGATCTATGTCTCACTTCATTTGATTTCTAAGGCTAATCTGTGAGGTCTGGGACTGGGTAGTGGCCTTATTGTAACAGATGGCAGCAGAGGCCAGTGGTGGTGCAGCGGCAGTGCAGTTGGGCCCATGTGGGAAGGGTCCTGGGTTCATGTCCCGGGACCTCCCTGAGCAAAGGGCACCATGAGTTTGTGCCCGTGATCTGGGGTGGATCATGGCATGGGAACCCTGTTGGAGGGTGCTGGCTCTGTGTCTCTCTGTCTCATGGAAGACATAAATGAATAAATCTTTAAAAGAGAAAGTGAGAGAGAACAATCACGCCCATTTATCAAGTGCTAGCCATGTGTCCTGTGGGCCACCCTTTCATCTCATTGGATCCTCAGAAAGCCAAGATTCATAACTGCCATGGCCATTTTCTTGAGTTGGTAACCATGGCTCAGCTCGATAGAGAACTCGCACAAAACCAGGCCTCTCCTGAGTGGCAGCGCCCGAGTATGAGCGGGCTTTCCCTGGGTCCACGGCCCCTACCTTTGACCATAGTCTGCCTTTGATGAAGTGGAGCCCCAGAGGCAGGATGGAGAGATTGAGGAGGAGTCTCCCCTCCTCCGGTGTCTGACCCTGGATCTGCATCACCAAGAGCCTCATGTCACAGGGGAGCAGGGCTGAGCCAGGGCTGCCCTGCTCAGAGCAGAACGTAGGTTGTGCGCGGTGCTACTCCCAACAGCGCCATTCACTAGGTCGGCGGTGTGAATAGCGCCCCCTGGAGGGAAGTGCTACGTAGGCAGCAGTCCTGGCTAGAGCCCCTGAGGAAAGAGGGTGTTTCTCCTCAGTTAAGCTTTCCAAAGAGAATGAAAGGCCGGCAGCTCCCTAGGCGAGCGGATGCCGAGGAGGGAACAGAGCTGCAGCCTCACCTGGGCAGGCTGAGCGTGGGAAGGGGGCAGATCACCCTGTGCCCTAGGACAAAGAGAAAAGGGATGGAAAATACCCTGGGAGGAGTGTTCTTGTTTTTGTTTCCCAGAGCAGTGGGACCTCAGGGCAAGACATGGAAGGTCTGGATGGCCAGCTCCCCCACCATAAGAAGGAGGTACCAAAGAGGAGCCCTGGACAACAGGTGAGTGGGGAGAGTTCTGACCAGGCAGAGTGCAAGGCAGACCCTGGGGGATGGGAGACTGTGGGAGCTGCAGATGCTCCCTGATCCCAGGCAGCCGCATAGAAAGTACAGTTGCCTGGGGACCAGCAGTTAGCGTAATGGCTCTGTCGCTGGACTCCCACGTAGTCGACCGCAGTTTGAGTCCCAGACCAGGTGGCTTAAACTCACGCCGGGCACGTGTGCGTGTGTGCCCAGGATCCCGAGAGGAGAATGGAGGAGAAGGGATTGCAGCATGACCATCCCCCCCGGGAGGGTGATTTCTCGCTTTCTGTCTCTTTGTCTCTGTCTGGCGAGCGCACGTGCCTTATAGCAAAAACAAAAACAAAAACAAAAAAAAACCTCTCCAATAAAAAAGTACAGTTGCCTGTAACCTCCAGCTTCTTTCCACAGGCCTGAGGTGTCCAGGAAGGCGCAACTCCTGTTTTCCAGGAAAAGGCTCTGGCTAAGGGAAGGGCAACGAATCTGCGGTTTAGGGACTAGGTTCTCAGGGGCTGGTCCAGGCCCCTGTCCCACAGCCAAGTCACCCGGCCCCCGGTTCCCATGCTAGCTGGGGAGCTCCAGAACACATCAGAGGCCATCGAATTGTGCAGCTCAGAGCGGAGTCCCTGCTGGAAGACCGAGCACGCCCCACCATGCACGGGACAGCAGCCACAGGGGAAGGCTCCTGTGCCGGTACCCAGGCCGGGCTCCAGGCCCTTCCTGGCTCATCTCCTCAGCCCCAGGAGCTGGAGGAGACATGGCTGGGGATTGACTGCCCTCTCACCAAATTCTCTTTATTGTGCCTCTTGAACAGAGATTTTTGCTGGAGGAAAATAAAGAGCAACAAGGAAGAGATTCTCCACCAGGAGAGCGGCTTGTTTGCAGGGCCTGAAGGGAACCGAGCAAAACACCCTCAGTGTTCATGCTTAGGGCTCTCCTCTTCTGGGAAACGAGAGCGCCTGGGCCCTGAGCCTGGGGTTCCCTCCTGCTCTGAGTGGCTGGAATATCCTAAGAACTAACTTTCTCTCGCTCCACCGCCCATGCAGGACAGAGAGCTGTTGAAGAAGGGGATAGGCAATGGCTCCCACCCTCCTTGTGGCCTTAAGAGCTGTCTCGGGCCTGCAGGCTGCGTAGAGGTTAAGCACTGGATTCCTCGTGGCCAACTCTGTGGCTTGAATAATGCGCCAGGCACGCTTGTGTGTGCCCGAAACCCCAAGAAGAGACTAGAGGAGAACGGATGTGGTGTGGCCAACCCCTGGGAGGGGTGCGCTTTCTAACTTTCTCTTTCACTGCCTCTCTCTGGCAAGTGTACACACCCTATAGCCTCATTCTGTTCAGACAAGGAAACGGAGGCCAGGGAGAGCACGAGTGGGCCCAAGACCCAGGGCACTGGTCACATGAGCCCTGTCTCGTCTAATCCCAGGAGGAAGCCCTTCAGCTGGGAGTTCAAACTCTCTCCAGCCTGCTGTGTGACTCTGGACAAGTCACTTCCCTTCTCTGGGCCTTGGTTTCCTTGTCTATAAAAGGTAAGGGTTTGGCTAAATCAGCTCTAGTGCTCCTTCCAGCTCTAAGGGAGGTGTTTCATGGGTCACACTCTGTCCCTCTCCCCTTGCCACTGCAATCTCAGGGGACTTGTGACTGGGCTGATGGCAGACACACAGCAGGCATCTTCACAGACAGGAGCCTAAGGCACCCCACAGGATCAAGGAAGAGCGAGAGCCCAGCTCCAGTGGCAGCTACCCAGCAGCCTTCCCCACCCCGGAGCCCTGAGGCTGCCCCGCCTGGGGGAGCTGCAGAGAGCCCACCATGGCTGACTTTCAACCTCCAGACACCTGGATTCCCAGAACCGAACAGCAGAGGGCGAGCTGGCAGCAAGGCCATTATGAGTAAGAAGGTCTACACTCAGGGTCGCCATGCAAGCTCTCTGTCTGTCTGTCCTCTTCCTTCTCCCTATGACCCCAGAGAGGCCCCAGAGATGTCCCAGGGTCCCCAGCCTGGCTCTGTTTTAGAGGAAGCAGCCACCACAGCAGATGCTTGTTACATGTTGCCAGGCAACAAAACGCTGCCTGAAAACTACAGCCCACCTCTGACACTTCATAGGACTGGAAACCGGCAGATGAGAGGGGACTGCCAGGGAACAAAGGGGACGTGGCGGCAGGAAACAGAGCTGAGCAACCCCAGAAGACAAAATGAAAGGGCCCAGACAGTTGTGCAAAGTGCCAAAAAGCAAACAGATGGGCAGGAAAACCTGAGTCACTGAAATTAGGGAGATAGACAGGAGCGAGGAGGCATGGAGGAGCGTCCTCTGGGAGTTAAGTCCTTCAAAGACTGCCTTATTACTACTTTTTTTTGTCCAATCCTATCCTGATGAGATGAGGTTGTTGGTAAGGAAGACATGGTGATTCCTTAGGGAAACACTTGTCTGCTGTTGGCTCCTGCTTTCATCTGATGAGTGCTTTTTCTAATAGCCCCAAGCAATGGCAGGATCTGCACAGACTTTCTAGGAAACAATTACCCTCTAAAACAAAGATCTCCACTGCCATCATCATCATCATCGGCAGCAGCAGCAGCTCGTCCAAATACAGGCCCATTTGCTGGTTAGCTTAAGTGACCTTGGGCTCTGGAGTCTGCGAGCACTTAGTGGGTCAGGGAGGGAAGGGAAGGCTGGAGCCAGCCCGAGGATGCTCAGGCTGGAAGGCCGTGCCCGGCTACCAAAGGGGCCTTACGGCCCCCAGGAACTCAGCCTGGGAGTGCCGTGGGTGGAGGACCCTCAGATAGAAACTGAGGCCAGCAGTGAGAACCTGGCTCATTCCACCTCTGAAAGCCTCTCTTTCCTACTTTCTGAAGTGAGACAATTATTCCTGCCCTGCCCACTGGGCAACAGAGGAGAGACTGTACAGCCGTACGGCCGTGATCAGTAAGGTGTGCTCCTCGTTGACTCAACTTAGTCTCCTAGGGACTGGGCACTCTTCCATCACACAGACTTACCATCTGCTGGGGGGTAATGAAACCAGCAACCCCACACCATGGTGCGCGGGTTACGCCGTGGTGCACGGGTTACGCCGTGGTGTGCGGGTTACGCCGTGGTGAGTGGTTATGCCGTGGTGCGTGGGTTACGCCATGGTGAGTGGTTATTATGCCATGGTGCATGGGTTACACCATGGTCTTGGCCTCAGTTTTTCCATCAGCAAAATGGAGATGGTACTACAGAGGGTTATGGCAGGGTTAACTCTCAATAGATGCTGAGTGTTCTAAGACAGCACTTCACAAAGGATGGCTCTCTCTTCCCACAGCCCCGAGGGCCCCTTAACGAGGCTCCTAAGACCCTGGCTTGGCCTCAGCCCTCCAGCTTTGCATAATTTGGCCATAGTGACAGGCGGTAACCTCAGGAGGCTACAGTCTAATTTCTCAAATAATGAAAAGCCTCAAGACACATTTATTCCTTAAATAAAACCCACAGTTTAAATTATAAACAAGAACAAAACAAATTAAGACTACTGGTGACTAAGTGGGAACAATTTCATGTGCTAAACTTGACAAAATAATTATAAAGCTACTACCCAGTTAACCGTATTCACATTTACTTCACTCTGTAAGTTTGATAATATAGGTGTTTATTTTATTAACTTTTATATATACTTTCTCGGAAAAAAGAGGCTAGCCAATGTCCCAGCCCTGCACTGCTGAAAACTGGCAGCATGACATTCAAGGACAATGGACTATTCCTACCTGTCCCCACAAACAAGAAGTGGCTTTCTGCTGAAAATCACTGTTTATTTTTTTTAAATAATTATTTATTTTATTTTATTTATTGTTATTATTTTTAATTTGACCAGAGAGAGAAATGGAAAATGAGAAAGCAAGTCACCAGGTCCGGGACTTGAACTGCAGTTGGCCATGTGAGAGACCAGTACCTTAACCACTGCACCACCTGCCAGCCCTGAAAATCACTATTTTTCTGGTTTCTTTCCAGGTACCAGACAGCATGCCCTCAAAGGAGTTACAGAATGACCACACAGCCCGAGTGGGAAGGAGCACGTCACTCACTTCGTACATTGTGCCCTCTGTCTTTTGACCCCAGCACAGTCCTGTGCCATAACACAGCACTCCCAGTTTAACAAGTTTGCCGAGCAGCACACGGTCAGGGGCCTGAGGTTCCAGCCCCATGCCCTGCAAGTCAGAAGCCAGGGCCAATCCCTGAGCCTTGACGCATCCCCCGTCCTAACCCATGACACAGGGGCTCTGGTTCCCTGTGCTGGCCGCT
>NW_006159872.1:1070672-1100549 GCF_000334495.1 Tupaia belangeri chinensis | reverse complement strand
CAGGGTTTTATGGCTTTTCTTGTTTGCACTTCATAACTGGCCTGGAGCAGACTTAGGCAGGCTCATATCTCCAATCCCCAGATCCAAAGAATGAAGCACAGGAAAAGAAAGGAAAGGACCCAGAGTTCACCAAGAATCAGCGACAGTCCTGGGCATTTACAGCAGAGGGTAAGTGACTCACCCACGGTCACGTAGTGGGTCCATTACTAAGCAAGGCTCTGAGTCTAGGGTTTCCAACTCCAGGCGTCACATGGTTTCCACCCTCTGAGCATATAAAACCAAACGTAGAAATCGTACCGTACGTGTAGGTGTTGTAATGATCACAGTCATTGCTAATATTATTAAAGTTGAACCAAAATGCTTTTTATTGTGCATTGATTGGGGTTGGACTATGGAGGGCCTTGAACACTAAATTAAGGCATATGGACTTAAAAATCTTCTAGAGGGAGTCACTAGCTAAAGAGTTTTGAAGGGTAACAGAATGTATCTCACGGTAATGTAACTGGGAGCCAGAAAAGCTTCTCAAATCCGGTGTAAAGGGACAGGGATCTGAGTCTGGGAGTTGGCAGGGAGAGGTGAATTGGAGAGCCATGGTAGAATACGAGCCCGATGCCAGGAGAAAGGGCTGGGAACTGGCGGGCCAGGGTACGTGGGTGCTGAATGACTGTGAGCCTAAGAGGTAGCTGTGGCCCCATCGCCCTGCTCCTCCTCTCTGTAGGAGAACCCAGGAACGAGCGACAGTTACCAATAATCGACTACCTTTTCCCAGTCACGTGGGGGACCAATGGGTGTGGGTGGAAGTGACCTATGTTACTTCCAGGAAAAGTATTTAAAGAGAAAGAGCACATCCTGTTTTCCCCTTTCTCCCTCGTGCTGGCTGGAAAGTAGATAGAATGGCTAGAGCCCAAGTGGCCTTCAAGAACTGCGAGGAAGAAGCTATCCATCAAAGATGGCCGGAAACGAGGAGAGAGAGCCTGTGTCCTTGACCAGTCGTCAGGCACGTACTTGCTTTGGGCTGACCCTCCCCAGTTGTTTTTGGTTTTGTATTTATTTATTTATTTATTTATTTATTTATTGCTAGAGGATGTACACTTGCCAGAGAGACAGAGAGAGAAAGAGAAGGAAAGTGAGAACGCCCCCGCCCTTCCCCCCGGCAGGAGGGCCCATGGACATGTTGTAATCCTTTCTCTTCCACCATTCTCCTCTTGGGATTTGGGGCATGCACATACTTGCACCTGGAATTTTTTCTTTTCCTTTTTAAGAGAGAGATTTTTTGCTATAGGGTGCATGCGCTCACTGGAGAGACAGAGAGACCAAAAGCAAGAAATCACACCCTAGGCAGTATGGCAACACCACAATCCCTTCTCCATTCTCCTCTTGGGATCTTGGGCTTGCACGCACATGTAACCAGTATGAGTTTTAAGTCACCGGGTCTGGGACTTGAACCACGGCTGATCACGTGGGAGTTCAGAGACATAACTGTTATGCCATCTACTGGTCCTACATGACGTGTTTTTTGAAGCCACCAGGTCCAGAACTCAATCACGCATTTGGTCATGTGGGATCCAGAGCCTTACCCACCATGCCAAGGCTTGCCTAGCAAGTCTTCTTTGGTGGGGGAAAAAGAAATTTCTGTTTTATTTAAGCCATTGTTATTTGGGGTTTTCTGTCTTGCAGCCAAACCCTAATACTAGCTGATACAGTTTCCAAGAATAAAGAAGACAAAAACAGAGAAGCAGAGAGGATGTGGGGCACTGAGATGCGTCTGACTCCTGACCTGGTGCAGGGGCAGTGTGCATGAGAACATGCATGTAAGACTCTAGCCTGGTGCGAGGTGAGTTCAGGAACTCGGCCCTGCCACTGCCCTTCCAGTCCCCAACTCTTGCCTGGCCTGCTACGATGGCCTCCTTTGTCCTCCTGGTCAGTTCTCTTGCCCACCTCCAATTTATCCTCCACAAAGGTGCAGCGTGATTCCCTTAGCATGAACCAGACCCCATCTCTTCAAAGGCTCCCCACTGCACTAGCTTCCACCCCTGAACGTGGCCCTCAGGCCCTCCGCTGCAGGCCTCTGCCCCTCTGGAGCTCAGCTCCTGCCACACTCGTGCTCTGTCTGTTCTGCCCTTCTCCAGTGACTCCACACACGAGCTCCTGACCAGCTCAGGGCCTTTGCACACACAGTTCCCGCTTCCTGGAAAGTTCCCCTTGGTCTGGGATACACATTTCTTCTCAGCTTTCAGGTCTCTGCAGAAATAGCACCTCTCCAGAGAGACCTTCCAAGCAGGCCTCAGCTGAGTAGGATCCCTCTCCACCCATATTGCTTTTTGTTACATGTTTCAGACTACAGGGCACATATGCTCGTTGGAGAGGCAGAGAGAGGGAAAGTGAGAAATCAGCACCCCCAAGGGGATGAGCACGGCACAATTCCTTCTCCTCCGTTCTCCTCTTGGGATTTTGGGTACACATGCACACGCACTCGGTGTGCTTTTCAAGCCACCAGACCCAGATCAGAATCCGAGTCGCAGATCTAGGCCTTAACCACCACACCACCCGGTGGGTCAGTATTATTTTTTTGTAGATGGTCTCTCTATATCATCTAGGCCAGCCTCGAGCTCACAGTCCTGCTGCAGCCCCCCTGAGTCTCTGGGCTCACGGCACACCCCACCAGGCCCACCTGTAGGTCAGACCGTGCCGTACCAGTTTGGGGGAGCACAGTGACAAAGCAGCGCCGGCCGCCATGACCGGGCCCTTTTATTTACTTATTTCTAATACCTGCAACTTTGTGAGCTTTTTTTTCCCCCTTCATAGTACATGTCAGGATTTGAAATTCCATACTTATTTGTTTCTATACTTGTTTGCTCTCTGGGTCCTGTGGTAGACAGCATAGAGATGCCCATGAGGGACAAAATCCTGTGTGTTTCATTCTCTGAGGTATAGTCAGTTCTCACACAGTGCATGGGGGCAGCAGGGTTCAGTAACTAACACTATTATTAGTCTTTAGCCATCATTCGTGATAGAGGGGGCAGGCCTGGTTCCAACATCTGGCATGGAGGCATTCTTGAGAGTGGATCATCCTAGCGGGGCAGGGGAAACCATCCAGTAACCGGAAGTGGATCTGTGAAGGAAAGGAGGCGATGGGGGAGAATCGGGATGGGCTGGGTCCAGAGAGTAGGGAGGAGATCTCAACACCCCGCATTCAGGCACTCTGTGTAAAGCTCTGCAAGGGTCTGAGAAATCCTGCTTTCATCAGTGGGTAAACTAAGGCAGAGAGAAATGGGCCCCAGGCCAGCACAGGACAGGAGCCTCTTGGCACCTCGAGGCCTGGCTCCCACATGGCTGCACCACCTTTCGCTTGGCTGTGGCTCCTGGCTGTTGGTGGCCAGGCAGCAGCGGGTGCAGGCCACTCCTCATGGGGCTCAGGCTAATCAGCTGTACTAGGGAGGAGTTAACACTGGAGGAGGAGACGACAGGATGCAGCTTGGGACCAGCTTAGGGCCGGCTGGTTAAGGCACAAAGTTTCACCCAGTGAACCGCCCAGTTCACGTCCCAGGTCTGGTGGCTTGAGAAACACACCAGGAAAATCCTGAAAAAAGGGGAGAAATGAAAGAGAAGGAAATGCAGGATGACCATTCTGCGTGGTGGGTGCTTTCCTGCTTTCCCTCTCTCTCTGTCTCTGGCAAACACATGCGTTTTCTGGCAGATTAATTTTTTAAAAGAATGGAGCTTTGAGTGCCACATCTAAATAGGTGTCCTGGGTCTTGCTCCCTAGTTCCCCAGCCGTTAAGCCTGGGAGCCCCTTGCCTTTCCTGTGAGTAACTCTTAGGTTGCATTAAAAGGAAAATAATGCCAAGCAAATGGGAGACAGCCTCACACTTGTGGCCCTAGGACCAGTCAGGGACCTCTACTTTGTGAGAACCCTGGGGACCAGGAAGGAGGGAGAGCAGGACGGAGAGTCTGATCAGGAGATGAGTCCTTCGAACAATGGGTAAAGATATCAGAGACTGGGACCAGCAGCTGGTTACATCACTGGACTCCCACATGGCTGACCATGGTTCGAGTCCCGGACCTGACGGCTTGAAACTCATGCCAGGCACGTGCATTTGTATGCCCAAAATTCCAAGAGGAAAATGGAGGAGAAGGGATTGTGGCATGGCCATCCCCACTATGGAGTGATTTCTTGCTTTCTTTCTCTGTCTTTCTCTGTGTCTCTGGTAAGCACACACATCCTGTAGCAAAAATCTCTCTAAAGAAAAAGAGAGAGAGAAATCAAAGACCATCCTGTTGACGTGTTTTCAAATACTTACGGCAACTTCAGGGGAAAAGGAAACACCAGCCTGCTTCCCTGGGGCTCACCATGTGCCCAGTGCTCTCCCCTGTGCTCTGAGGCTGTTTGTGAATTACCCCATTTCCTCGCCCAAGCTCACCTGCTAGTAAGGGCACAGCAAGGCCCTGAATCCGAGTCTACCTGGAGTCATGGTTTAACCACCTGCCTACGCTATCTGAATGTTTGTGTGGACACAAAACACAGAGTCCAAGACAGAAACTAAAAGGCGTTAAATTTTAACCAATATTAGAAAAATATTTCTAAATCAGAGTGGATTCCAAGTTGATCGAATAGTCTTTTAAAATAGTGAGTGCTGGGTCCCAGAGGGTGTTTACCAGAGCCGGTCAGGTTAAATGCATGGACCAGGTAAGTACTAGGAACAGCCACCAGCCCTGTCTTTCAACCCTTGAGCTCAGACTGCACCCACGACAGGACGGGTCCTCCGATGTGCACGGGCAGTTGCTCTCCTGCGCTGGGCACTTTCCCAAGGGCTCAGCTGAAACGTGTTTACAATTTTTAAAGGCGTTTTACTAAGTAGGCTCTTTGCCCCCTCGATTGTGGGGGTGTCAGAGCCCATCTGGGGATGTCTCGGCATGTCTGAGTCTGTCTGGGTGAGCCTGCCTGGGGGCATAGTGAGCAGGGAGCTCCCATGAGCCTCCTGGGAGAACAAAACACCTGGGCGTGTTAGGGCTGGTGGGCTCCCATGGCCACTGCAGCCCACCAACCAGGGGGCTGCGGTTGACGGGCTTGGGCAACTGAGGGAGGCGCCGCACACTGAGCTCTCCTCCCCCCTCCCTCTTCGCCCTGCCTCCCAGAGCCCCAGCTGCTGGTCCTGCTGTGCCTGGTGACCATCTTGCCATCATGACCTTCACTTCATGGAACTGGCCCACAGCAGGGTCCATTCCAGAGGTACACGCACACCACACACTAGCATCACAGGATTCAGGGCACAAGGCCCTGCTGAGTCTCTGCATCTGTAAGCTAGTTCTTTTTTTTTTTTTTTTTTTTTTTGATATAGGGGGTGTGTGCTTGCTGGAGAGAGATAAACAGAGACAGAGAAGGAGAGAAATCACCCCTCAGGGGCAGAGATGGCCATGCCACAATCCCTTCTCCTCTATCCTCCTCTCGGGATCTTGGGCACCCACACACACACGTCTGGTGTGAGTTTAAGCCACTGGGTCTGGGACTTGAACCACAGTCGACTACATGGGAGTCCAGCAACATAGCCATTACGTCAACTGCTGGTTGTTTTGTTCTTAACAGACAGAACCTGAGCCTGCTCTCCATGACAGCAGGGACATTTCCCGGCCTGGAGGTGTGGAGCCTCGTGTCCCATGTAAGTAGCTATGTCTTCCCCTGCTCTTTGGCGAACATGAGGAGCCAAGGCCTCTCAGGCTTGGGGGAGGGATGCCAGGATAGCCATGCGCAGAGGGAAGAAGCAGGTGTTTGGCAGAGCAGGGTGGGGGTACTGACTGAGTGAGTACAGCCTGCTCTAGTACTTTTCCCCCATCCCAGCTCATCCTTGGGGGCTCTGGGCCAGGCCGCAGGAGGAGGAGTCTGTACTGAACAGCAGGAGAAAATCACTTGCAATCCCTGGTAGTGACTGCTGTGCCAGGTGGGCGGGGAACGCAGGACTCCGGGTCAGCCTGGGGGCAGCTGCGTGCCTGCAGCCGACTGAGGGGAAAGCACAGCGCCGGGAAGGGATAAACGCACGTCAGACACCACCCGGGCCACAGAGCGGGAAGAGGTGCAAATCCTCTTGGGGAGGGAGGCGGAGAGAAGGAAATGCAGGCCACATTGGGATCGACAGGCAAAGGAGGCCACCCTGAGATGGAAGCTGACGGACGATGGATTTCCTGTCCTGACCAGCGTCAGCCCACAAACAGATGTGGCCAGGGCGGCTTACAGGAACCCCTTCCTCTTTCTCACCTCAGCTCCTCCAAGGGCTTCCACTCTCGTAGGAGTACTGTCACTGTCTCTTCCCAGGGGTGCAACGCTTTTCAATCGGCTCCAGGGGGTAAGAATTAAGCCCCAGTGCTAGAAGGCACCCATTGTAAGAAACAGAGTAACTTCTTACTACTGCTAGCTGTTCTGGGCAGTCGGGCAGCGGCTCTTCCAGGCCATTCTGTGGGCCTTAATTTTCTCTTAGAACCCAGTTTAAGAATGATAGGATAGGGGCCAGCAGGTGGCAGAGAGGTTAAGGTGCTAAATCCCACATGGCTGACTCTGCAGTTCGAGTCTTGGCTTGAGGATCACACCAGGAGCATGTGCATGTGTGCTCAGAGCCCAGAGAAGAATGGTGGAGAAGGGGCTGCAGATGGCCATCCCTACTGGGGGTGATTGCTTACTTTCCCCTCACTCTCTCTCTGTCCCTCTCTGGCAAGTAAATGTGAGTTTTGGCAAAATAGGAGTTAAAAGAGAGAGAGAGAATGGATGATCTTACTCAGCTAGAAAAAGAACTCAGTGCTTAACTGGGTCTTCCTGAGGCAAAAACCCCAGAGGCAAAAAGACACCAGTCGCTTCCCAGCCTAAGAGAGTAGGGGGAAGCTGTGCTTAGTGTAGTGGAGGCTGGAGTTATTTGGGGGTTGACTCGACCGAGAAAATGGAATGGTTTCACTTTGTACTCACATGGTCCCAAACTCAAGGGTTCAGGATGAGAATTTTACAAATTTTTTTCTTGTTTCCTAATTCCTTGATTCTCCTTTCTAAGAAATAGCATCTCTTAATTATAATACAATACATACATAATGCATAATCATTTAATGTAAGTAAAAGAATGAAGAAACTAGCCACAAATGAAAGGTTCAGTGTGCAAATATCAACAAACACAAAAATGCTACAGATGAGAAAGAGGAGGCAATGACTGAGTCCGAAATGACAGAGAAAGCAGGCTGGGATGGAGCCAAGATGGGGACATGCACAGCTCGCACGTGAAAGGAGAACGGGAGTCTCATCAGAGATAGGAACGAGAAGCGGCCATCGCGCAGATGACGGGGTCCCAGTCACTCCCGGCTGCCCACCCTGCGCCGGCTGGCAGAGGGGCCTCGGCCAGGGCTCCAGGAGGCGTCTTCCCTCCACCAGGTGAGCCCCAGAGCCAAGCCGGCCCCAGGGCAGGTGCTGCAGGGCTGAGCCTTGGATCATGTCTCACCGCAGAACTCCCCCTGCCTGGACACCCGCCCTCGGAGCCCTGGAAAATGCCCCACGGTCACCGAGGGCTCAAGTGAGACACCCACTGAAGGGCAAGAAGACCGGGCAGGCCCAGGGTCATGTGGCCCTGCTGACTGTCCCCTGAGGCTACTAGCTGCTGGGTTGGAAGGGGAGCCTTTGGAAAGGAACATCTATTACATTTTTTCAGGGAAAATTATGAGATGTCTTCCAGAAGTTTGTGAAATACGCCTATTGTGAAAACACTATGCAGGGATTTAAATTCTGTTTAGGACCAAACTAAACTCGCCCTTTCATTTCATTTTTTCAAGGACTTTTTGAAGTACTCTCCTATGTCAAAGCTGAGACATTTAACTTTATTTTCTAAGCCCTATTGCTACAAAATTTGAGTTCATGTGGAAGATGAAAAGAGGAGATAAAAAAACAAATGTTACCTCTCTCCATTACAAAAAAAAAAAAATGAAAAGAAATACATGCATTCTCATTGTAGAAAACACAAATAAAATGTAATGGGAAAAAATCACATATAACACCCCACAGAGCAAACAACTCAATATTTATATTATTTTCCAAGCATTGCTATGCATATTATACAGCTATGTACTTTAAATTGGTAATATCCTAATGCAATAGTACTTGTGTGCTCTTTTTTTTCAAATATTACATCATGACTGTTTTCCTGGCTCATCATCTTCAAAAGGTTGGTTTCAAAAAGTGAATTACTTATTTATTTTTAAAACAAGGTCTTGGGGACCAGCAGTTAGCGTAATGGCTATGTTGCTGGACTCCCATGTAATCGACCACAGTTCGAGACCCAGACCCAGTGGCTTAAACTCATGCCGGGCGTGTGTGTGCGTGCCCAAGATCCTGAGAGGAGAATGCGAGGGTGGGGGGGGGGGGGGGGGGAGGGTGATTTCTCGCTTTCTCTCTCTCTGTCTCTCTCTGTCTTACTGGCGAGCACACGCGCCCAATAGCGAAAACCTCTCCAAAAAAAAACACAAGGCCTTGCTCTGTTGCCATCCTCCTGCCTCATCCCCCATCAGCTAGACCGCCGGCACACACCACCATGCTTGGCTCTTGATATACATATAGCTGTTTGCAGTAAGGTGTATACACTTGTCAGAGAGACAGAAAGAGAGAGAAAGTGAGAAATTGCCCCCCAGGGGAGATGGCCATGCTGCATTCCCTTCTCCTCCTCTCTCTTCTTGGGATTTTGGGCATCCATGCACATTTGTGCCCTGTGTAAGTTTCAAGCCCCAAGGTCCAGGACTCAAACTAGGGTCAGCCATGTGGAAATTCAGCACCTTAGCCATCATGCCACCTGCTGGTCCCAGGCTCTTTTTCTAAATAAGATCTGGCCATGCTGTCCAGGCCAGCCTGGGGCTGGCGATGCTCCTGCCTTAGCCTCCTGTGTTGCTGAGATCACACCACTGGGCCTGGCCTTCAGGTTGGACTGGGACTTGCATCTGACCCTCCTCTACGGTCCCAGCCCACCTAGCAGCGCAAGCCACCATCGCTAGGCCAAAAGGTTAAATTTTTTTTTCTTTTTCTTTTTAAATTTTGCCAGAGGATATATGCACTTGTCAGAGCCAGGGGGACAGGGAGAAAGCATTCCCCGTGGGGAATAATATAAGCATATTACAGTCCCTTCTCCTCCATCTGTCATGTTGTTGTTTTTCAAGTCACAGGATCTGGGACTCGAACGTGGTTGGCTATATGGGATCCAGTTGCCTTAACCACCAGGCCATGGGCTGGCCCAAAGTTGTTTTTTTAACTTGCTGCCTAATCCCTCATGTGAATGTGCTATAGTTTATTTCACTGTTTAAATCCTAGACATATAGTTGGTTTCTGATTTGTTATTACTAACAGCACCGGGCTGGAGAATTTTGATGTAAATGTATTATCCCATTAAAACAGCTTTCTAAAATTCCTAGATTAAAGCAACAAATGTATAAAGGCTCCTGTGACAAGCATAGTATATTTTCCAGAAAGCTGGTGCCACTTTCCTTCTGCCCTCAGTGTGAGAGAGACGACCCATCCACCACCACCAAGAAGAACTTTCTTCAGCATTGAATTATAATTACATTTTTGTCAATTCCAGAGGAAAAATTTCTTGTAGTTTTTTTGTTTGTTTTGGTTTGTTTGTTTGTTTTGAGAGAGAGAATTTTGCTATAGCGTGCTGCACTCTCCACAGAGACAGAGACAGACAGAGAGACAGAAAGCGAGGAATCACCCCCTAGGGGAGATGGACATGCCGCAATCCCTTCTCCTCCTTTCTCCTCTCGGGACCTTGGGTATGCACACACATCTGCCCGGCGTGAGTTTAAAACCACCAGGTCCAGGACTCTAACCATAGTCGGCCACATGGGATCCCATGCCTTAACCACCACGCCACCCACTGATCCCTCTCCTTGCAGTTTTAATTTGTAGTTCTTTGATGAAGCTATAGATGTGTTATTTGTTTGTTTTACTTCTTCCTTTGTGGTTGGTTGTCTTTATTTTTAACCTTTTTTTTTTTTTTTAAGTGAAGAGATGACTTTTTCTGATTGGTTTCTGAGATTCCTTTGTATAACAGGGATTTGTACCTCCTGCCATGTTTGCTGCTAATATTTTCCCTGTGTGATGTTTGCTTTTTAAATACATTTCTATTTTTTGAAGGACAGAACTCTAAAATTGTATGAAATAGTAAAATCCACTTTTTTTCCCCTTCATGTTTCTTCTCTTCCAACATTTTTTGCTTGAAAGTTCTTGCTTATGTCAGGATTGATTAAATGTCACTCTGTTTTCTGGAGCTTGCTCACAGTTTCTTCTCTTACATCTTTAATCCACCTGAAATTTACTTTGGTGGCTACTGAGAGGTAGGGTTCCAATTTGATTTTTCATCCAATCTTCCAATTTCCCCATTAACATTTATTGAATAATCTATTGCTTTCTAATTGGTTTCCTTTTTCATATATTGGGTTCTTGCATAGGAGGGTTTATTTCAGGGTTTCCCATTAGCTTTTATTGATCAGTAATTACTGATTTTTCAGTCATGCCAGGGGGACTCCATTACTCTACTTTTAAAATACATTTTAATAGCTAGTAGAAAAAGTCCCCTTCGGTGGTTGTCTTTTCCAAAAAGTTAGTGTTCTCACTTATTTAGTAAAACAGCCTCGGAATCAGTGGTTCCTCTCCCTTAAATTCTCTAATGTTTTTTTTCTTCTTTATCAAATTTATTAGAGGTTGGTGTCTTTTGGATATATAAGTTATTTTTTGTTTTTTTAATTTATCAATTTTTGTCTTTGTCTTTGTTATAAACTTAATGTGCTCTCCTGAGGATTGTTCTGTTTTCTAATAAATTCCATTTATTTTCCTTTTTCATTTTAGTTGTAATGAAAACTTCTCTTTTCTAAGTTATTGTAATGAAAACTTCTTTTTCATTACAAACAGAAACAGAGCAAAGAGAAAACCCTCTGATGGGACATGGTCACAAAGCAACCCTTTTCCTCCATTTCTCCATCCTGTCAAAATGTGGAGTGCATGCACAACGAGATTTTGGGTGCTCACCGTGGTGTGTTCCAGTGTGTTCTTCAAACCACAGGGGCTGAGATCCGAACCATGGTCAGTCATGTTGGATCAGGCTCCTATGTATATGGCCTCTAACCACTGCACTACGGGACCAGTCCCATAATGAAAATCTTGGAGCATTTCTCACGAGTATAACTCTGACCACATCTTGACTTTTGATATATAGGGTCATCACTGTAATTTTCTTTTCTTTTCAGAGAGACATTTTTGTTATAGGGCACATGTGCTCACCAGAGAGACAAAGAGACAGAGAGACAGAAAGCAAGAAATCACCCCCCCAGGGGGGATGTTCATGCCGCAGTCCCTCTTCCTCCATTCTCCTCTTGGGATTTTGGGCACGCACGCACACGCGCCCGGCGTGAGTTTTAAGCTGCTGGATCCTGAACTCGAACCATGGTCAACTATGTGGTGTGGCCAGCAATGGAACCGTTAGTCCATCTGCTGGTTCCCATCACTGTAATTTTCTAAATAATCTTTTGGATTCTCTGACAATGCTTAAATGGATGAGATTGCTTTAAATATCACCCCTAAAAACTTTCCTTTTAATTTTAGTTTTATGGGCTTGTGGTTAGAGAATACAGCCTGAACAATTTTTCTAATGTAATGAAAGGTGACGAAGAAGTCAATTGATTTTTGTAAATGTTCCTCAGAGGCTTAAAAAGGAGATGTATTATTTGTTTATAGGCTATGGAGTTCAATATTTCCCAATTAATTAAATCATTTAATAATTCAGATTCTCGATCTGTCTTTTTCATTTGCATAAAAGTTCACAGTTTTACTGAATATGAACCTTTTGTCCACACTAAATGGTTCCTTTGGATCATTTAATGATTTTTGCTTTGAATTCAGCTTGGTTTAAAATGAGGATTTCAACTCCATTGCACTCTGACTTGCACCTACTTAATAAGCCTTTGCTCTTCATTTATTTTTCTGGGTCTTTCTGTTTTAAGTACCTCTTTTGTAAATAGCTTGACGTTAAATTTTGCTTTTAAATCTGTCTAAGTAAGAGACATTATCCCGTAGGAGGGGCAGTCAACTCAGTTATGCTGATGACTCTCAATTTTAAGTTTGGCTTTCTCTCATCTTATTTCATGCTTTCTGCTTTTCAATTCTTCCTCTACTTCCTTTATTTTTTTCTCTTGCCTATATGGATTCTGATGATGTTTAGGTGGGAATCACTCATTTCAGGTAGGGAAAACTGAGGCTATTGGACAGGGTGTTAAGAGCCCACAGTGTGGCTTGAGGCACGTTGCTTAATCTCTCTGTCTCAACTTCTTTTTATGTAGAATGGGGATCCCACGGCCTCACCACTTCACAAAGCTTTGGTATAGACAAAAACGAAACAATGTATGGCCAATGCTATGGTTATCGTTTTGTTGTATTTAGAAAAATTCTACTTGCTGTTACCTTTAGATTTAAAATGATTCCAGTCATATTTCTCTAATTCAAATTGAGTGATCGAGCTCCTTTTTAAATTTTCCTCCACGTTAGATGGTAAGCTTAGCATGCTTTTACTAATCCCTTTCAGCCTTCTGCTCTCACATTTTTCATCTGAGAATCTGCAGCCCTTTAATTATTATTGAGTTCTTCTTTTTATTTCATACATCTACAATATTCTTTCCAGAATCTACTTTTTCTTTGACATGAGGATTTAGTTTTGCAATGATGCAAGATGCTGTCCACCTGTCCTTCTATCACACCATTTAATTATGAAGATCTTAATTGTGATTCGTCCATTGGTTGACTCCTGTACAAGTTCCCCCCAAATATAGGTTGTTCCGGTCAGATGGCGGCCCAGCAGTAAAGTGCAATGCTGACCCACATGGGAGGGTTCTGGGTTTGTGTCTGGACACCTCCCTGAGTGAGTGAGGCACCCACGTGCCCACGATCCAGGGCTGGTGAGGCTGGAGGTGGATCACCGTATCAAGATCTTGTCAGGGGTACAGTTTCCTGTCTTTCTCTTTCTGTCTCTTTTTCTGAAGAAATAGATAATAAATTAAAAAAAAAAAAAAGAATTTAAAAAAAGTATCGGTTGTTTACCTTTTGAGCTCAGAAAACTCCAAGAATGACTTTGGGTCTTCTTTTGTTACCTCAGTTGAATGATGAAGTGGTTCACAAGCTTAAAACCCTGTGTCCTAGGGCCAGCAGGTGGCATGGTGGTCAAGGCACTTGACTCCCACGTGGCCGACTCCGTGGTCCAAGTTCCAGACCTGGCAGCTTGAAAATCAAGCCAGCACACATGTGTCCATGCTCAAATTCTCAAATCCCAAGAGGAGAATGGAAAAGAAGGGATTGCAGGGTTGCCGTCCCTCTGGGGGTCACTTTCTCACTTTCCCTCTATCTCTCTCTGTGTCTCTCCCCAGCAAGTGTACGTTCTCTATGATCAAAAAAAAAAAAAAAAAAAGACAAAAAACAAACAAAAAAAAACCTCCTGCAAAAAAACCCCCTTGTGTCCTAATGCTTCTTAGAATTTAAGGTTCCTGGGACCAGCAATTGGCGTAATGGCTATGTTGCTGGACTCTCATGTGGTCGACCACAGTTCAAGTCCCAGACCCGGTGGCTTAAACTCATGTTGGGCATGTGTGTGTGTGTGTGCCCAAGATCCTGAGAGGAGAATGGAGGAGAAGGGATTGCAGCATGGCCATCCCCCTGAGGGTGATTTCTTGCTTTCTGTCTTTCTGACAAGCACACATGCCCTATAGCCAAAACCTCTCCAAAGGAAAAAAAAAAAATTAAGATTCCTAAGGAAAAGTCAGGCCTGTAACTTGTGTGCCTCTAGGACAGTTTAACTTTGTGATTTAATAAACTTTCCAGAAAAAATAATTTAAGATATGTATCTAGGTGTGATTCCCCCCACCCCTGTCTAACTGGAAAACAGAATTTTCTTTTTTAAACCATGTATTTATTTATTTATCTATTTGTAGTGATTTTCTTTTTTAAAGAATTTTTTTAAATTTGGGACCAGCAATTAGCGTAATGGCTATGTCGCTGAACTCCCATGTAGTCCACCGTGGTTCAAGTCCCGGACCCGGTGCCTTAAAACTCACACTGGGCATGTGTGCGTGCGTGCCCAAGATCCCGAGAGGAGAGGAGAAGGGATTGCGGCGTGCCCATCCCCCCTGGGGGGGTGATTTCTCAGTTTCTATCTCTCTGTCCCTCACTGTCTGGCTGGCAAGCACACACACCCTATAGCAAAAAAAAACTCTAAAAAAATTTTTTAAATTTTATTTTATACATTATTATTATTTTGTAAGTTGACCAGAGAGAGAGAGAGGGAAAGTGAGAAATCAAGCCACCAGGTCTGGGACGTGAACTGTGGTCGGCCACATGGGAGTCCATTGCCTAAACCACCACGCCACCTGGTGGCCCCAGAAAGGCTTTTGTATCTCTTACTCCCTTAGCTGCCCACAGCACATATGCACACCCCCACCTGGGCCAAATCTGGAAGAGGTTTCTTCATGTCTCTTTTTGATTATGCTTTTATTCAAATGATTCTGGGTTCTTCTTCTGAAATAATTCTAAATCTTGCATTCTTCCTGGATTCTACAGCTTCCAGTTGAGTCCCATTCATCCTTTCTCTCATCCCTTCTGCATGACTGTCCTTTTTCTTCCTCATTTTCAAAAACTCAGTGCCCTCAGTATAGATTTGCTTTCTGCTAAAAACAATTGTAGGCTTTAGGAACTAACTCTGTGCTTATGTGAACCAGAAACGTGTCGTTTCAGCTCTGCCCGGTCTTCCCTATCTTAGAGATCGTATGTCCTCGCGCTGTTAGGGAGGGCCCAGAGCCTTCTAATGTTACTCACTGTGTCTCAGAACTGAACGTTCTTTCACGTCTTCAGGATTCTTTTCCTCTGCTCTGATGCCACAGGATTTTTCCAATGTCCTCGTGCAGGGTTCCCTTATGCGTCCCTGCCCCCATGCCTACCACCTGAAGTGATCTGTCAAACCCTTGCCCGGGCGGAAGAGCCACCTTGGGCTGCTCCCCAGCCCAGGAAGTTGACTTCTCATTTCTCCAGCGAAAGGGTGGGGTTCCTGGTTCTAGCACACTTCATCCCCTGTGATAGGTTACTTTCCCAACTAGTCATTTAAAATTTTTTTTATTATTATTTAAATTTTTGGTATAGGGCACATGTGCTCACCAGATAGTGAGAGAGAGTGAGAAAGCAAGCTGCCAGGCCCAGGACTTGAACTGCAATGGGCCATGTGGGAGTCTAGCACCTCAACCATCTCGCCACCTGCTGGCCCCAACTAACTAGTTTTAATCATTTAAACCAGGGATCTATAAAGTTTTACTTATTTACTTATTTTAGATTTTTGCCATAGGGTACCTGTGCTTACCAGAGGCAGAGAGAGGGAAATATGAAATCACTCCCTGGAGGGATGGCCACACCATCCTCCATTCTCCTCGGGATTCTGGGCTTGTATGCTCACGTGCCCCATGTGTCCTTCAAGCCTTTGAGCCTGGGGCTTGAAGCACGGAATGTGGAATCCAGTGCCTTCGCCACCATGCCACCTGCTGGCCCAGTCTGCAAACTTCTAAAACCACAGACTCCTACAAGTAAAAATGCTAGAGCGTGTACCTGCCCCGTTACACATAATCATAAACCACAAACATGCATTGCTTTCTGTTGCTGTATTAAATACTAGTTGAGTTTAATTTTTAAAGCATTATTTTATTTAACTTTATTTTTTTATTTACTTATTTTAATTTGACTAGAGAGGGACAGAGAGAGAGAGGAAAAAAAGGGAGAGAAACCAAGCCGCCAGGTCCGGGACTCAAACTGCAGTCGGCCATGTGGGAGTCTAGCACCCTTAACTACCACACCACCTGCTGGCCCTTGAGCTTAATTTTTTTTAGATAAAAATCACTATAAATAGAAGTTCAGGGGACCAGCAGCTGGCATAATGGCTATGTCTCTGGACTCCCATGTAGTCGACTACAGTTTGAGTCCCGGACCCAGTGGCTTAAACGCACGTCAGGTGCGTGTACATGCATGCCCAAGATTCCAAGAGGAGAATGGAGAAGAAGGGATTGCAGCATGGCCATCCCCCCTGGGGGGTGATTTCTCACTTTCTGTCTCTCTGTCTCTATCTGTCTTCTGGTGAGTGCGCGTGCCTTATAGCAAAAACCTCTCAAAAAAATAAATAAAAATAAAAAAGCTCAGCTCCTCTTCCTCATAGCATCTATGGGCCACCGTGCATGTGTTCCGCATTGGAGGTTGTACCTCCCACAAGGGGCCCCGTGAGAAACCACAGTCGTTAGCCTTGCATGCTCAGCCTTTTTCCAGAGGAAGGGCGCTCTGCTCAGTCCTCAGGGCTCAAGTCAGGGCTTCTGTCAGCCCCGGCAGTGTGCTTCCTGCCTGGGGAACCTCCCTATGGTTTTCTTGGAGTCATCCAGTCCCCTGCTAGAGGTAAAAGGGTCTCTAGGAAGGAGATGGGGAGGAAGGGGGAACTGTGTTCTTGCCCCTCATGTCTGGTTGGGGCAGATGAGGGTGGAGCTCCCTTACAGTGGGACAGAAAGAATGGGCCACTTCCCCAGCTCTAGGAACCAGGTCTCCAGCATCCAATTTCTCCTTAAAATATCAGGATGCAGGGCCGGCAGGTGGTGCGGAGGTTCAGACAGCTGGGTCTCACATGGCCAATTGCAAGTTAGACCCAGACCCAGATCCAGCGGCTTGTAAAACACACTGGGTGCATGTGCATGCATGCCCAAAATCCTAAAAGGAGACGGGAAGAGAAGGGGATGTGGTGTGGTCATCCCCCTTTGAGGAATAATTACTTCCCCTCTCTCTTTCTCTGTCTCTCTCTGGTGAGTACACGTGCCTTACCAAAACTAAATATACATATTGGGTCATCAGAAAAATCATGATATATTTTTCTGTGTTTTTCTATGCAAAAATGTGTCATGACTCTTCTGATGGCCTAGCATGTATGCATGTGTGTATATGTATATATACACTGTATATATGTGTGCACATGTATGTATATGTATGCATGTGCACTGCATACACGTTATACTTATGTGTACCAGTGTATACATACATATACATATTGTACACATGTGTGCCTGTGTGTATATACATACATAGTGTGCATATGTATCTGTGTGTACGGATACACATGCATACATATTGTGCATATGTGTATCTGTATGTACATGTATACATATTGTGCATTTGTGTATCTCTGTGTATGTATATATATGTGCATACATATTGTGCATATGTATATCTCTGTGTACGTATATACATGCATACACATTGTGCATGCGTGTATCTGTGTGTACGTATATACATACACACATATCGTATATATCTGTACCTGTGTGTATGTATATGTATACATGCATGCATACATATATATCAGGATGCAGAGAAAGATGAAGATTCACACCATCACAACCAAAAACCTGCTGAGACTCTGGAAGGCCCGAGACATCCTGTGTGCAGCACCTGGAGCCTCAGGAGGGAAGAGGCCAGGAAGGTCACTGAGAAAGCGGAGCTTGATACAGTGATGCTCAGGGCACTTTATCACTGTCTGGGAGTCCTGGCGGCCCCTCCCAAGGAGATAAACGTACAAGCGGGAGTTGGCAGATCATTGCTTGGGGTGTGCCAGGAAAGCCGACTTCCCCAACCTGCTGCACGAGGCCCTGGGGCCTGCGCCGGTCTCTCCACTGCGAAGTTGCTTGGCGTTTGACAGTGTTTAATAAGGAGGTTCCTCAGATGGCCCTGGGAGGCCTGTGGGAGGCAGGCACACAGCCAGGAGACTCCCAGAGAACGCCGAGTGTACAACTGTCAGGCCTTGGAACCCATGATGTAATGCCCCACCCGGCTCCAAGGAAAACAAGCCTGCTGTTGTCGCTGCCCTCTCGGCAACCAGGCACTGCCCTCCCCACAGCGCGGTGGTTCTGTGTATTACTAACTCCCTCTCCCTCCCTGGGAGGAGGAAATGTGGAAAACTGTATTGTCACATGAAAGCCAGCCCCCGAAGCCAGCCTGAGATAGGAGAAATGTCTTTTAAAACACTTCTTGCTGAAGAGGGATTTCCATAGCAACTTCAGAAGTGTGTGTATACAAGAGATAAGTCCAGGCCGATGGAAGCCACCTGGAATTCGAATAAGCCCTGCTCTGGGCATCGGCAGCCATGGAGTGTTTTAGAGCCTGCCGTGCTGCTGTTTTGCCCTGGGCAAGTCACTTTCCCTCTCTGAGTCCACGGTGACCACAGGATCATCTTCAGATCAGGCCAAGAGATCAAGGTCATCTTGTCCACACCATCCTCCCTCCTTAGCCCAAGGTTTCAGTCTCCTGCTTCAGGTTTCTGTCTGGTCCCCGGTTGAGTCATTCCTGTCTCAAGGTCTCTGCCAGTCTTATTATCTGACATTGGGGAAGATCAATGCTTATTTAAGCTTGAGGCTGGCCTGGGTAACATAGCAAGACCTGGCTTACCTTTCCCAAGTCACCAGGATTACAGGTGCATGCCCCAGTGCTCAGCCTTTTGGTCGGACCAGGCCTTGAACCTGGGCTTCCCATGTGAGCCCAACCTGCAGAGCACAGCATCTTGGTAGCATGAGCCACATGGCTGGGCCCTCTCCAGACATCTTTGTCTTATTGAATCTGTGCCAGGACACAGTGCATAGACGATTCGGTAAAAATGGGTGAGCTGATGAAGGAAGGGTGATCGCCAGTACCCGTGTAAATGACCCAGAACGCTTGACCTTTCTCACGTGAACATACTTTAACTCTGTCTCAGAGGACCCTCATTTCAAAACGAGTAAACTGAGGCCCAGAGAGGTTAAGTGCTTTGCCCACAGCTTCTTAGGGGCAGAATTCAGGTTTCTCAGAGCTTTAGACTGCACAAGTAAAATCAGGTTAAAGTCAAAGTCCAGAGCCAGCTCGAAAGGGAAAGGAGTCACAAAGAGCAGCGGAAGGGTGAGGACAGAAGGTGGTAGTAACAGGTTGCTTGGAGGTTAAGGTAGCTGGGATCACACCTGGCCAATTGCATGGTTTGAGTCCCAGACCCGGCGGCTTGAAAAACAGGCCAGGCACCTATGTATGCATGCCCCAAATCCTGAAAAGAGAATGAAGAAGGGATTGCAGTGTAGCCAACCCCCTGGGGGTTGATTTCTCACTTTTCTTCTAACTCTCTCTGTCTCCCTCTGGCAAGTGCACACATGTCCTATAGCAAACTAAAAAAAAAAAAAAGAAGAAGAAGGAATAGTATTTGGTCATCAGGAAAGTGACGGCATATTTTTCTGTGCAAAAATGCACCATGCCTTTCCTGACAACTCAGAGTCCACCTTCAAGCCTTGATCTTGGCTGCTCCAAGGGACTGCCATGTTCTGGTGACCCCGATCTCTAATAGGCCACAGCCCCCTCTGTCCCACCAACAGCTTCTCTGAATCACTGCCCAGCCACCAGCCCTCTAAAATAATGTTTCCCAGAATATGTTCCATACGGTACTTCTCGAACTTCAAGACGCATACAAATCCCAGGGTGAACTTACTAACATGCAACTTCTCAGTCAGTAAATTCCAGGGTGAGGCCTGAGTTTCTGCATTCTAAACTCCCAGCGATGCTGACGCTGCTGTTCTGTGGATCAAACTTTGGAGTAACAAGACATCAACCGTGTTGTGTGATGAAAGAAGTTTATGGGCAAATACTTTCGCAAAATCTAGACTAACCCAAACGAACCAGCTTCATTACTGTAGGACTCCTCAGAGCTTTAAAAAGCCAGCGAGCATCAATAATCTCCAAGGAGGAAGATCATACGGAAATTGCAGTGTTATACATGAGTAAAGGTTAATGATGTAACCAGAACGCTTTGATACATCAGTTTACAAAGAGCCAACAGAACATCGGGAATTATCTATGCATTTTCCCTGGCTTACCTTGCAAGGTTCCAGTGTCTGGATGCTCCAGCACCGCATTAGCCCCAGCTCAGCCCTCCCCTTTTTCCCGTTTTCTCCCTAGAGGTGTTTGGGAACAGGACTGTCCTTCCATCAGACCTACACCTCCCCACCCTGCTCCTGGGCGCTTCCCTGTCCCGGTGGGGCTGTGTGCGCAGAAGAGACCTCAACCGCGGAAATACCTTTCGCAGACGCGGACGGTCCAGGCCGCGATGATCCACAGCGAGATGCTGAACACAAGCAGCACCGTGCCGGGGCAGATGGTCATGAGGGTCTTCATGACGAAGCGGGTGTTGAAGTTGATCTTGTTGAGAGCCCCGATGCTGCGGGAGGAGGCGTCGGTGAAGAGCTTGCTGTGCAGCAGCATAACGCGCGCGATCAGGTACAGGCGCAGGAACATGGGGATGGACAGGATGATGTCCACGTCGGCCTCGGCGCGCGAGGGCGTGTAGGAGAAGGCCAGGCGCGCCGTCCAGAAGAACTTGTACTCGCCGGGGATGGGGTGGATGGCGCACACCAGCATCTCCAGGCTGATGTAGAGGATGCGCTCGTAGGTCATGGCTATCCGCCAGTCGTCCGCGCCGTTGTCGATCACGAAGAGCTGGCGGACAGAGAGCCCGTTAGTGTGGCGGCAGCAGGGCCGAGGAAGAGGGGGGCTCAGGGCAGCCTGACTGCCTGGGGCCCTCAGAGGCAAGGGGAGTAGGGAGTGGACGGGCTAGCTGGGAGGCCTCGCTATGACACTTCCACCTCTGGGGCCTCACTCCTCTCCTCTGTAAATTGCTTTCTGGAACACTGTGATTTATAAGAAGAAGAAAGGTATTAAGTTGTCACTGGTTCCCGTTTCCACAGTTCCCAAAGCCCTAGGAATTTCCAAAGTGGTAAGTGCCTTCTTGTCTGTTAATCAGAGGCCTGATGGCTGGGCCCCCCTGGGGGGGGGGCGCTGAGGGGAAGGGAAGGGACTTTGAGACTTTCAGCCCCACTCTATACCCGCTCCCAGGGCAAAGGGGCTGAAGGTTGAGTTGATCACCAATGGCCAGTGACAGTACTGAATCGCGCCTACCTAATGAAACCTCTGCAGAGCCTCAGAAAGACAGGGTTTGGAGAACTCCCGGACTGTGGGACACATGGAGGTTTCTGGAAGGCGGGAACTGAAAGCAGGCACGGACGCTCTGTGCGCCTTCCGTCACCTTTACCCTGTGCCCCTCTCCCATCTGCTGGGCACCTGCATCCTCTGCCACACCTTTATCACCAACCAATAAACATGAGCATGTCCTGGATAGCAAATTAGTCCTATCTGAGAAGTGGGCTGGGGAGCCCCAGATTTGGAACTGGTCAGTCAGAAGGGCAGGTGAAACAACCTGGGCTTGCTTGCATTGGAAGTAGGTGGCATTCGTGTGGGACTGAGCCTTCAACTTGTGGAGCTGATGCACGCCCAGGTGTCGGAGCTGAGTTAGACTGTAGGCTACTCTTGGGCCAGCCTCTGGTCTGGTGGCTAAAGGAGTAGGAGCCCAGGTGGCTGACTGTGGTTCAAATCCTGGCTCTGGCAGCTTGAGAAACATGCTGGGCATATGTACATGTGGGCCCAGAATCTCGACAGGATAGAGAAATGGAGGAAAAAGGACTGCAGAGTGACCACGCCCCATTGGGGGAGGGGTGATTTCTCCCTCTCTGTCTCTTTCTGGTGAGCTCACACACCTTCAGGCAATAATATATATATATATATATATACAGAGAGATTATTTTACATATAAAATTAATCCTGAATCCTGCATGACCGACTACATGGTTCGAGTGCCAGACCCAGCAGCTTGAAAAACATGCTGGGCACATGTGCATGCATGCCCAAAGTCCTGAAAGGAGAAAAGGAAAAGGGATTACAGCATGACCATCCCCCCTAGGGAGTGGTTTCTCACTTTCTTTCTCTCTCTCTCTCTTTCCAAAAAGCATGCATGCCTATTAGCAAAATTAAAAAAAAAAAAATTTGTGGGCCACTCAGCGGTGTCCACTAGAAGACTGCTTGGTGTATCGGGAACCCCTCCCCCCCACCTTGGTGACCAGAAGTGATTATGCTGAAGAATTGTGTAGTAGAAGACAGCTGGGTTGGTTTCTTTCTACCATACACTTCCCAAGGCCCCTTCTAGCTCGAAGGTGCCAGGACCCAAATGCGCTGTTCATGACGGCGAGGGGGAGCAGTTCATCTGTATCAAAAACACATCCCTGAGGCCCTGCCAGGCGCCAAGCTGAGCCCTGGAGGGGGATGCGGAGATGAGAAGTGATGTTTCCTGCATGAGTGAGCTCACAGGGCTGGCGCAGATCCCTGAGCCCCGCTCAGAAGGAACCACCAGCGAGCGAGGGCTGGCAGTGCGATGCTTTCCGGCAGTGTGGTGGAGCGCTCGCACCGTGGGCTCCGAAGCCAGACTGTCTGAGCCTGACGCTAACGCTCTGTGATCGTGGGCCCCTACTGAACCTCTCTGTGCCTCATTGCCGTTCCCTCCTCTGGGGAGGGATAGCAGCCGCGGCACAGGCGGTCACAGCGGGGCTGCAGTGGGTCAGCACATACCTGAGCGTGGATTCCTGCCGGGCACCCGGCACCCGGCACGCTCCATACAAGTATCAGCTGTGATTGTTTTCAACCTTGTTTTAAATTTTATTTATTTATGCCATGAGAGCTAGAGACAGAGCGGAGGAAGGGTGATGTCACGGCGACCTCCCAGTAGGCTCTCCGCACTGTGATCCAGCCCCGGTCTCCACAACCCAATCACAGGCACACTCGAGCACCCTGCATGCTCACGGAGGTCCCAGAACGTGAACCCAGGGCCTTTCCTGTGCGGGCCCAGTCGCATCACTGCTGTGCTACCACCTGGCCCACATTTTTGGCGTGATCAAAACATGGAGGAGTCACAGCCTTTCTGTAAAGGGAGGGCTGGGCTCGGTGATGTCCAAGTGCCCTCCTGTCCCTAACCTTCCACAGCACGTGGTTTCTGTGGCCGCATCACGAGGATGCAGCTGCTCAAACAAGCACCGCTGACACCTGCCGTGTCCAGCCAGGGCCCCAGGCTGGGGGTCACATATGGGGACCTCAAGGAAGGGCGACTGAAGACCCCACCATATTTGATGACTGTGGAGGAGATGTCACCTCCTTCCCCTCTGTGGCCTCGGTTCCATACCTATGAAATGAGGGGCCTCTGGGATTCCTATAGTCCTGCCTCTTACAGGGTGAGGCCCTAGCAGGGGCATGTGTTGAGTGTGGGACCGCCTGGGAGGTGTGTCCCTGACTTCTGAGAGGCCATGGAGGTGTTTCTCATCACTCATGTCCTCTCCACACCTGCCCTTGGCCCTCAGGCACCTCTCCCTGCCTGCCAGCTCACACGGCCCACTCAGGAGCCCGGCCCGCATGCTGCCTGCTCTAGCGCCACAGAGAGCTGTGGCTTCCAAGGCCTCTTATGCTGCTTGGAGGAAGGAGCCAGTGTCCCATGGCCTAGCAAGAGCCGATGCTCTGGGGCGAGAGCCTGGGAAGAAAGGCACACTCGCAGGGGAGTGGCCTGTGAACCCCGGAAAAGCCTTTCCGACTGCTAGGCTGGCAGGAAATCATGAAAGACATTAAGCTGGAGCGAGGTTGGGGGAGGGCATTTAACCTGGAAATATCCTCTCTGTACAGGGGGAGTGGCACAGGGGCTGGGTCAGTGAGGATCGGGGGCTGGTAGGTCAACCTCAGCCTTCCGTGGTTTCCACCTGACCCACACAGGGGGACTAGGGGACTAGGGGACAAGGGCCCTTTACATCTGCCCCACTGTCCCCATGACACCTTCCCTCCCACCTGACCCACACAGGGGGATTAGGGGACAAGGACCCTTTACATCTGCCCCACTATCCCCATGACACCTTTCCTCGCACCTGACCCACACAGGGGGACTAGGGGACTAGGGGACAAGGGCCCTTTACATCTGCCCCACTGTCCCCATGACAGTCTGAGCCCAGGGAAGCTTCTGCTCTGTGTGGAGGTTCGTTTCCAGGCACCCTTCTCTTCTCCCTCCTCCTCTGCCTTCCCTACATGCCCTGCATGCCCTGGTCACCAAGAACCCATGAGAGAACCCACGGTGACCAGGCCTGGGGCTCTTGAGGGCAAACCAAGGTCCACTGGGGAATCTGCATCATGCCTGACACAAATTCAAGGCCAACATCTGAGTAATGTGACAGGGACCACAGGGTCTCCCAGCTGCCTCGCTCTGGGCTCTGCCATGCAGGGCAAGTTCCAGACAGCTCAGGGGCCACTGGGCGAAAGGGGGCGGGGAGGTGAGCAGCCCCTTGTGGCTAGTCTCTGACCTTGCCGAACCTCAGTCTCCCCTCCCTCCACCCTGCAACAGCTAAAATGGGGGACACGTGAGCTGATGGGTGTGCGAGCGCTTCGTGAACTGCACGGGTCGCTTGTGCATTTGCTCGTTCAATAAACGTGTGGGGAAGGCCTTCCATCCGCCAGGCGGAGGTAGGAGGGATCCAGGGACAAGCTAACCGGCTCTGAGCTCGGCTCTACAATGAGGACGAAGACAGAACTAGAGGGTGCTGGGGAGTGATTGGCCAAGGGCCCGACCCCATGGGGCTCTGAGCAGGAGGGTACCCGCCACAATGCCAGTGGCGACTTCAACAGCTCCCTCCCCAGGGCTGCCGAGCCCGGGTTTTCCCAGACCCAGGTTGACCCCATCAATGAGAAAGACTAATGGCCTCTCAAAGGGCTCCCTGTGCCCCTAACTACTGCCCACCAGGCCAAGCCATGGCAACGTGACTGCCTGGCCAAACTCTTCAAATATAAAATTAAAACCATCCCCCTGTAATAAAGGACCGCATCTGGTTACTATAGTAACTGGGATCACCCTGGGCAGGGGCAGAAGGAGCGAGTAACAGATTCCTCTGCCTGCCGGGTGGGGACAGGATTACATGCCATCTGAGAGGAAGACCAGGTGCTGGTCCCAGGGCGGGGGCCCCGCCCCCCTCTATTTCAGTTTCCTAGTACAGGGCAGGCAGGGGCAACACAGGGCCTGGAGGTGGCGGCCGACAAGCTGACTGAAGTCTCCCCTTTCCAGTTGTTAGCTATGAGGTCTCAGGCCGGCCCAAGACCTCTCTGAGCCTCTTCCTACATCTCTATCCGGAGAGTATTGACCATGACCCTGCCCACCTTGCAGGACGGGCGTGAGGATCCAACAAGACAGAGGGTACACAGAACTGCTTCAGCGCCTGCTCCAAATGTGAGGGATCGTAAAGCCGGCTGGCCTGGGGGACAACCCCCGCAGGGTGTCAATGGGTGGCGTGTGTTATGAGTAGGGGATTGGGAGGTGTGTGGTTCTGGTAGCCGATGCAGGGTTTTGTCCCAGAAGATCCCATTGTAGTCCCATGGGAGGTCACCCCGCCATCTAGCTTCTGACCCTGGAATCCCAGCTCTCCAAATGCAGTCTCGTTCCCTTCAGTTTAGGGTAGATAATTCAGCATCCTTTTTGGTCCTCACGAAGCACAAACTACCATCTAGCTTCTGACCCTGGAATCCCAGCTCTCCAAATGCAGTCTCGTTCCCTTCAGTTTAGGGTAGATAATTCAGCATCCTTTTTGGTCCTCACGAAGCACAAACTCCAATTCCATATTGTATATATATATATATATATATACACCCGTGCCTAGGCCCATCCCAAACCATGTAACTCTCAATGTCTAGGGGTAAGACCCTGGCTTTGGGATTTTTCTTAAAACTCTGTGGGTTTTCTGAAGTATAATCAGGGTTGGGACCTACAAGTCACAGCTAGAGCTCCAGGGACAAAGGCCGTGGTGTCTCCAGTGCCCAGCCCAGATCATAGCATGTAGGTGGTGGTCAATAATGCTTATTTATTGCATCAGTAACTGCAGCTTACTGTGTGACTCTGGACAACGAATCTTTCCCGTCGTGGGCTCAGTTTCCTCTCTGTGGAATGAGGGAATGAGCTGAGCCCCCTGAGCGCCTCCTGCTCTACGGAGCCATAATTCTGTGGATCTCCATAGACCCTCATGCTGACACCTCCCGCCTCACGTGAGTTCTTGGTACATATGAACTCCCTGGGGACAACTCTCTTGCCCAGTAGGCCTGTAGTCAACAAATACAGTATGGAGGGTTATAGAAAGCTGTGATATCTCCTTCCAGTGCCTGAGACGGTGCCTGGCACACAGTGGGCAGTCAACAGAAGGTGGGTGATTAAAGGGGTGGGTAAGTAGATGACTGGGTTAGACAAAGAAAAGGACAGATGGCCCGTGGTCTTTGTCAGCCACTTGGAATGCAAACTTCTGTAGGAAACTAATTCCTAAGCCCATGACTAACCAAAGATCTGAGGGTTCATCATGCCATAGAGAGAGGGCACCTCCTTATTCCTGAAGGGTGGTCCAATCTGGAATAAACTATCCCAGATGATCACCAAGTCTTAGAACATTCTAGAGCTAATTCAGAACCAGCTTTTTTTTAAGAGAGAGAGAGAGAAAAAGAGAGAGAGAGATTTACTATAGGGTATGAGTACTCACCAGAGAGACAGAAAGCAAGAAATCACCCCCGGGGGGGATGGCCATGCCACCACAATCCCTTTTCCTCCATTTTCCCCTCAGTATTTTGGGCACACACACACAGGCACGCACCCGGTGTGATTTTGAAGTCACTGGGTCCAGGCCTTGAACCACTGTCAGCCATGTAGCAGTCCAGCAACATAACCGTTACACCATCTGCTGGTCTCTGGAACCAGCGACTTGAGCAGTGCTGAACCAGAGGGGTCAGAGAAGCATGCAAGTAGCTCCACAAAGAACCACTCTCTCCATGGTTTGGTTTCAGTTGTGCAGTCCTGGTTTTAAAACAGGTGACTCTTCACCTCTGATGGGTTGTGGAAAAGTACTGAGGTGATGCGGATAGAATCTAGAATGGGACAGGGAGCACCAGGGCACCCTCGAGGGGTCTGCTCTGTGCTATCCCAGCGCAGGGGAAGCCTCAGAGGCTTGAGGTTGATGAACCATCCTCCTCTTGACCTGGCCTAGGTTTACCCCTCGTGCACTGGCTTCCTGGAGTAGGAAAGGAAAGCCAGATCTCTAAGTTATAAGTCTTTCTGGCTTCTGAGCCTGTAATAATGATCTCACTCATACAGGGTACGGCTAGTCTGAAGATGTAATGCTTCTGGTCTCCTAAGTGTCCTACTCTAGTCTCAGATAGCACCTTGTGCAGAGATGGCCCCAAGATCAAGTCTTTCTGCCTCTTAACAGTGGTTCAGAGAGCTTGCAGGATTTTCTGTCTGTTAGTATAATTCCAAGAACTCTGAGAGGGAGATTATGCTCAACAGATCGATTCCAAACTTGCCTTTAAGGAGTTTATAATTAGAGAAAAAAGGAGAACCAACTCAATTCAACTCAACCCAACTGGACTCAATTCAGTAAAACGATTAGTTAGAACCAATGAGGTTAGGACACTGTGGGGTATAAATCGAATCGATCATAAGTCTCATGAATCAGCTCGAACTCTCAAGTAGCTCTAGCACAAGAGAAGCATGATGAAGGTCCACCTGGGAATGTTTCTTGGGCAAAATAAGGTCAACAGTGTCTGGAAGGCATATAGCAAACAAACATGGTATGGGGCTTACAGAATAGCTGCACCTCCTCCCATCTCATTTGCTTGCTTCCGTACATGTGACTCTGCCTCTCCTCCCAGCAAGAAAGGCACAGTCTACTTCTCCATTCCCGAGTGTGAACTTGGCCATGTGATTTGCTTTGCCTAATGGGATATTAGAAAACATGATACAGCAAAATTTTGAAAAACATCAGTGCTGTGGGGCTCATGATAGACACGTGGCCTCATTCTCCCTGTCCCTCCAGCCTATAGCTAGCACCAACTGCCTCATTTGAGTAAGGCCATACTCTACCAGCTTCATGATAGAAGCAGGTGAGACCAGCAGATGAACCATCACGCTGAGCCCAGCCCAGATTGCTGACCCACAGAATCATGAGCTAAACAATGATCTATAGTCTTAATCCATTATGTTGTGGGGGGCTTTGTTATGCAATGATACTGACACACACAAAGCTAATGTATATGCCTAGCACATATATTAGAGTAGCTGGGTAATCTCCTTACCATGCCCAACATTTCCCTTTGGAATTCTCATGTCACCACCCCTAGAAGGAATCTCTACCCATCCCCACCCTCTGACCCTCACACCATTATCCAGCTGGCCAGTCTTTCTCAAGTAATTAGAGGAAGAGATCATGGTCAAGAGCCATTCTAGCACCGCCTCCACGCTCTCACACTATAGAGACATCATTCTAGCTATCAAAGAGTAACAGAAAACATTAAAGACGTTATTTGACAAACAGATTAGTTATTTTGCTTACTAAGTGCTTTCTTACAGGTGAGAAAGTCAGTTCATAGACAGAAACAAGGAACAAAGGCAAAACAGACTTTATGGAGAAGGAGAGTGGAGAAAGTCTGGAAACAAAGAGCATTATTGACAAATTTGGGGGGGGAACTTGATTAGCTGGCAGCTGTCATGAAGGGCCATGTGGGAATTTCACCTCTTGTTTTTCTGAAGTTTATTTCTTCCATTCGCAAAGAGATAGAGAGAGACAGAGACAGAGAACACCCCCAACATGTTCCTGACACCTTGATCCACTTTTAGCTCCAGTCAGCCCTGATGAACATGTGGGTGCCCAGGACCTGCCTGCGTGAGTCAGCCTCACAGAGGGCCGCATTTGATTGTGCTTTACCGTGTCATCATTTGGCCCCCATTCCATCCTTGAATGAACCATTGGGGCCAAAGAAAACAATCTCAGTTATTTAGGGGTTCTCCAGAAACCTGTGAATTCTAGCTGTGGCACACTGGTGCATAATAGGTTCTCTAAAGTTGGTCTACCTTTGGAGCCAGCAGATGGTGTAGCTGTTGCGTCATTGGACTTCCACATGGCTGGCTGAGGTTTGAGTCCTGGACCCAGTGGCTTGACACTCACACCAGGCGCATGTGCGTATGTGCTCAAGATCCCGGAAGGAGAATGGAGGAGAAGGGACTTCAGTATGGCCATCCCCCCTGCAGGGTGATTTCTCACTTTCCCTCTCACTGTCTCAGTCTCTCTCTCCCTCAAGCACGCATACCTATAGCAAAAACCTTTACAAAAGAAAGAAAAAGAAAGAAAGAAAGAAAGGAAGGAAGGAAGGAAGGAAGGAAGGAAGGAAGGAAGGAAGAAAGAAAGAAAGAAAGAAAGAAAGAAAGAAAGAAAGAAAGAAAGAACTAAGAAAGAACTAAGAAAGAAAGAAAGAACCAGTCAACCCAACACCTCCACCTCAGTGAGACCAGGTCTGCTCAGAAGTTGGCCTCAGTAGAGTTTCTCACAGAGCAATCATGTCATTTACCAGCTCACCATGGAGGCTGGCATCCGGTCACTTCAAGACAGGTCAGTTCAAGTGGAATCCTGAGCCCACCATGTGGCAGCTGCAGGGCCTGGACAGGCCGATTTGATGGAAAGACAAGGAGACTCTCCAGAGCCTCCAGTGTCCACACGGCAGAGTGACGAGCTTCCGGCCCTCCGGGCCTCTCCCACATCTCCCGCAGAGGGGAACGCACACAGGGGACCTTGCCTTTTTAACATTTTTTTCTAAGGGTGAATGAGTTTGGAGTTGATGCATTGGATTCACCAGTTTTCCCCATTGTATTTTGAAAGACTTGAGGCCTTTCAAGTTCTTTATTTAAATAAAACCTTTCATTAAAATGTTCTCAGCTATCAGGGAAGATCCAGCTTAGATATTTTCTAACTGACCTGAAAACCTTTCATTCTTTCACAACTATCCGTTTTTCTAAACTAAAGGAGAGAAAAATGGGAAAAGCCTTTCGTGTCACTACTACTCCTTCTTCGTGGGAGAAAAGCTTCAGGGAAAATTTC
>NW_006159872.1:1066856-1070650 GCF_000334495.1 Tupaia belangeri chinensis | reverse complement strand
TATATATATACAGAAAAAAAGGAAAGGAAAGAATACAGATTTTCTTTAAAATTCAGATTTTCTTAAAATATATTATTAATATTGATACTATTTATATACGTGTGTGTATGAATTTTAACTCCCCGGAGTATATATTCTGCATGTACACCATTACTATGGGGGTTACCATGGAAACAACATCAAAAGTCCCGTAATACCTAATTAGGTTTCCCCAAGGACAAGGGCTGATTGCCAGTGATGAAATGAACTTCTGGGTTTGCAGTAACAGTTAACATAAAATTTTCAGTCATCAAATGCTCCATGGAACTAGATGAAGAAAGGGAAGAAGAAGAAAAAGGCCAAGGTGGAAAAGAGATAGCTTTAAAAGAGACCAAATTAGTGAGCTTTGTCAGAAGAGTCTGTGATTCCGCCGTCAGCAAGACTCTTAGAGTGCTGGGGTCCATGCGAGCTTGCTCCATCTGTCTGAGAAGAAGCCCACTCCCATCTGAAACTGCCTAATGTACTGGGGGGTGGCCCAGGGCCATGTGTAATGTCCCACAGTGGTTCTTGGGTCCGGCTAGGAAAGGGTTCCCCTGAACACGCTGACAGAGTACACCTACAGCCTCTTACAGTAGGCATGGAAACCCAGAGAGGCTTCAGAGCTGAAGTTTGGGATGCACAGTGACCACTAATGACCATAAACCTGTCCCCCTGTCTCCGTACTTAGAGAAAGCCCAGTTATGGCATCTGAAGAAACAAGTATTTTCACCCATGTAACAAGCACTTCTTTTTTTTTTAAAGTATTTGTTTAATTTTTAATTTATTCATTCATTTATTTTAATTTGACCAGAGAGAGATACAGAGAGAGAGGGAAAGTGAAAAAACAAGCCACCAGGTCTGGTACTCAAACTATGATTGGTCATGTGGGAGTGTCCAGCACCTTAACCACCATGCCACCCACTGGTCCCTAACAAGCATTTCTGGATCCCAACCACAGCATCAGGGGGAAAAGAGCATTCTGCCCATGTGTGTGTGGCAAGTCCCCCTCCCTTGCTGGACCTCAGATTCCGCATCTGTAATGTGAAAGGATAGATTCTATTGGTGGTTTTCCATTTTCGCCTAGCTGTGGGGACATTTCTTCTAATGAGATTTTTCATATTAGCCCAATATGGGAAATAAAACTCAGAGCTGTTCTAGCTTCAGCTAGGGCAGGGAAGAGCATTCAAACACCAACTCACTCCCCTCCTCCTTCAGCTTGGACCTCCGTAGTGGCTCACAGGCCTCTCCTTGAAACTTTTAGTTGGGAAACCAACGGACGGACCAACCAGCCAATAGTTGGGATGAGGAACACAGTGTGGTGCTGGAAATCAAGGTGTTTGAGATCGAGTTCAAGAAGTGCTGATGGCACAGGCTTGGCACTCTATCCTGATCAGCTCATTCATTCATTCATTCACTCAGTACAGGTTGAGTCCCTGTTGTGTGGCAATCCCCATACTAAGTTTTAGGGCTAGAGCAAGAACAAGTAGACATGGCCCCTGTCCACATAGAGCTTACACTCTAGCAAAGGAAATAGGTACCAAAGAGGTAAACCATTTTATTTCTGTGAGTAACACCTGCCAGGAAGAGAATAAGACAGACCAAAGGAAATGAGAGGCTGGACTGGAGCTGCTGCTGACTCACACTGGCAGCCAGGGCAGCGTTTGCTAAGGAGGGGACTTGCGAGTGAAAGGTGAGTTTTGCAAAGGTATGCATTCCAGGCAGAGGGAATAGCATGTACGAAGGCCCCAAGGCAGGATGGAGCTTAGAGAGTTTGTAAGAAGAAAGAAAGAAAGAAGGCCAGTGGGAGAAAGAAGAGAGCTCCAGATGAAGGCAAGAAGGTAGCTGGACCCAGGTCCATGGAGGCTACGGAAGGTGATGCCTCAAAGGGCAGGGAGACCACAGGCCCACTCCCACCAAATGGGACCGTGTGCACTGTGTCGCACCCTCTCTTTAGCAAACTAAAAAGTAATATCAACAATAATGATAAACTAAATTAGATAATTCTTTAAAAATTTTTATTTTCTCATAAAAACTCTGAGATCAGGGTGCTAGCACGGTGAGGTTTTGGTGAGGGCTCTCTTCCTAGCTTACAGACGGCTACCTTCTCACTGTGTCTTCACATGGCAGAGCGAGAGCGAGAGAGCGAGCGAGCGAGAGAGAGTGTTCTCTTTTTATAAGGCCAGAGTCCTATGGGATTAGGGACTCACACGATCTTATTTACATTCACTTACTTTCTAAAGATCTTGTCTCCAGATTCAGTCACTTAGGGGGTTAGGGCCATGACATGAATTTGGAGAGGGGGAACATAGTTCCGTCCATAGCAGTGTCCTCATGTGTCAGCATCACCCAAAGCCAGGTGACAGGCTGAGCTAGGTGATTTTCCACATACCACAGCGCCTCTGCAATCAGCCTGGAAGGAAGTATACTGGGCCCGTTCTGCACGTGAAGAACCTGACACCAGAGAGGCTCCAGCTGCCCAGAGCCTGCAGCATCTGTGTGGGTCCTGGTCCCACGTCCCTGCACCGTCTAGACTGCCAAGCAGAATGCTCTGTGTTGGGAACTGGCCAGTTTGGGTTTTACTTTGCTTTATTCTAAAGAAAGCTCAAGTCTACCCTTGAAATGTTCATTTTCAAAAACATCTTCACTGACCACAGAATTGATGCACAAGCAGAATAGGCCGGAGTCCTATTCCGAGGGCCTGCACCACACTGGGAAACTCACATGTGGTTAGCAATCGAGACTGGTGTCCGGAACTAAGAGAATCCCCTTCATTCCTACAGGCAGACATCGTTTGCTCACTGTTCCCTTCCTCCTCGTGCCTACTCCCCTCTCCGCGCAGGGAAGTAACTGTGGGGATCTGGTGGCAGAGTCCCTGGTGGGGAAGAGACCATCTTGGTGCAGGAGCTCACCTACACACCTAAGCACATTTGCTCACGGATAAGGTTCCTTTTGGACAAACTGGGGTGGGCTAGAGGAAACCAACATAGGGCCTTTGTTGCCTGCCCTAGAAATAAACAGGATTGGGGGCCAGCCAGTGGCATGGAGGTTAAAGTAGTTAGATCCCACATGACATTGCAGTTCGAGTCTCAGACCCAGCAGTTTGAAAATCATGCCAGGCCAGTGTGTGTGTGTGACCAAAATTTTGGAAAGAGAATAGAGGAGCAGGGATTGCGGTGTGGCCATCCCCACAGGGGGTAATGTCTCACTTTCCCTCTGCCCACTCCCCACCCTGTCTCTCTCCAGTTTCAGGAGAGGTGAGGAAGGCCAGGAGCCACTGTCTCTACCACCACCACCAATAGGAACCACGTGTGGCTCCTCTCCATGTTCCAGGCCCGTGCTTGGTGCTTACGGACATCATCTCGCTCAGTCCACAGCAGGGCTCTGGGAGAGGTATTTGTACTCCCACTTTTCAGATAGGGAAACAGAGGCACAGAGAGAGGGAGCAATTTGCTAAAGGGCAGATAGATCCTAAGGGACAGAACTAGGTTCTAAAACCAGGGCAGGCGGCGCCCCAAAGCCACTGTGTTCTGGCCCCAGGCTGTGCTGGGAGGCTTGGCAGGCTGGTCTCCTGGTACTAGCCCATCTGGCTGGGGGGGGTTCTGGTTCTCTCTGTGCCTTGGCAGATGGGGAGTAGAAGGCTTCTGAGCACCTGCTAAGTCTGGAGTAAGAGGAATCTGTTTTCTCTTTTTTCTTTTTCTTTCTTTTTTTTTTTTTTTTAGAAATTTTCACTATAGGGCGCGTGCGCTCACAAGACAGACAGAGAGAGACATAGGGAC
>NW_006159872.1:1049724-1066659 GCF_000334495.1 Tupaia belangeri chinensis | reverse complement strand
AGGAAGTTTCTGATAAGTTTCCATTTCGTTCTGACACATGAAAGGACCCTGCGAATGTTCTACACGGGGGCAGGGTGACAGAGTCACTGCAGAGGAGGAGCCAAAGGGTACTTCTGTTTGTCTCTTTAATGATAGAAAGCAAGTGCGTGAGACGAGAGAGAGAGAGAGAGAGAGCACCCCTGGTAGGGTCTCATCACGCCACTGCCCCCTTTGGCCCAGCCCTCCTGCCCCTCAGGATTCAGGGTGCCTGTGTGCCTGGTGTGCATTTCAGACTGGCCCAGGATTTGAACCTCAGTCTCCACATGGCTTCCTGCACTGCACAGTGCTAGCCGTACTGCTTACCACTACACCACCAGGCTAGCCTTATCACTAACCACAGGCCAAGAGGGTGTCTTTAACAACTAGAAGAGGTTTGGGACCTTTGATCAGCCTGGGGGCTGAAGAACAGAGGTCGGAGCCAGGTGCTGGTGGTGGGAGGAAAGCGTTGCCTTTTCCCCAACTGACTAAAATGCCCTTCAACTCAGGCCAGCTGAAAGGTCATCCCCTTTGAGGGCTCTTTTCTCGATCTCCCCATTGGAGGGGGCCCACTGCACACAACAATGACCACATGTTGGGTGTTTCTGACTTGTTTGCTCAAGTGTAAGCTTTTCTTTATAGCATCCCTTTTGGTGCTAGCAACAGCCCCACAAGAAAAGTGCTGTGATTATCTGTAGTTTGAGAATGTGCCAACTTCCCCAAGATCCTATAGCCAGGAAGTGATGAAGACAGAATTCAATCCAGAGTCCACACTCATATTAATGAAGGGATTTCAAAACATTCTTGGAAAAAAAGGAATTAAAGTACAAGCATTTTAGTGCAAGAAATTTTGAAATCAATGCATAGTTTTTTCATAAGATGTATTTTTGGAATCAACCTAAGTGCCCATCAAAAGATAAATGGATAAAGAAAATGTGGCACATACACACACACACACACACACACACACACAATAATATTATTTGGCCATTAAAAAGGATGAAACCCATGGGACCGGCAGATGGCATCGTGGTTACATTGCTGGACTCCCACATAGTTGACCATAGTTCGAGTTCCAGACTCAGTGGCTTAAAACTTACTCCGGGTACGTGTGCATATGTGCCCAAAATCCCAAGAGGAGAATAAAGAAGAAGGGATTGTGGTGTGGCCATCCCTCTGGGGAGTGATTTCTTGCTTTCTGTCTCTCTGTCTCTCCAGCAAGTATACGTACCCTATAGCAAAAATTTCTTAAAAGATAAGAGGATGAAACCCTGTCATCTGAGGTTAGATGGGAGCATCTGAAGGGCATGGTGTTAAGTGCAATAAGCCAGGCACAGAGAGAGACACCCCACGCTTTCCCTTAGATACCGAAACTGAAAAAAACAAATGGCTACAAAAAAGCAGAGAGATGAAGAATGATTTGTAGAGGCTGGGAGGGTGGGAGGAGGAGGAGAACAGTAATGTTGGTTAATGGGAACAGAATTGCAGATGGGTAAAAGGAACAATGTCTAGTTTCATAAAATACAGCAGGGAGGGCCAGCAGGGGACATGGAGGTTAAGGTGCTGGATCCCACATGGCTGACTGTGTGGTTCAAGTCCTGGACACAGCTGCTTGAAAATCATGCCAGGCACGTTTGGGTGTGTGCCCAAAATCCTGAGAGGAGAAGGGATTATGGCACAGCTATCCTCCCCTAGGAGGTGATACCTCACTCCAGCCCCCCCTTTCTGGTGAGTACACAAGCCCTATAGCAAAAACTAAGCTAATAATGACAGCACAGCAGGGCGAGTACAGCTAACAGCCCCTTGTGTGTCTCTCAGAGTAACTGAGTGAAGAGAGGATTTTGAACGCTCCCTATACAAAGTAATGACACACGACCGAGATGACGGATGTACAAATCACCCTGATTTAATCACCACACTTTTTATTCTTGCACTGAAAAAAAATCACATTGTACCCCCACAAATATGTACAATTACTGTGTTAATAAAAAAAATAAAATAAAATAGGATCAGGTGGTGGCACAGCAGAAATGCAACTGGGTCATGTGGGAAAATCCAGGGTCCCAGTCCTGAGACCTCTCTATGCGTGATGAGCACACGCATGCCGTGATCCTGGCTGCCGGAGACCGGGATAGATCATAGAGTGGACAGATCACAGTGTGAAGGTCCTCTCGGAAGGTCCCTCTCTCCCTCCTTCTCTCCTCCCTCTCTTCATCTGTCTGTCTCATGGAAGAAATATACTTTTTTGTTTTTTTTGAGAAGTTTTTGCTATAGGGTGCGTGTGCTTATCAGAAAGAGACAGACAGACAGAAAGCGACAAATCGCCACCCAGGGGGATGGCCACACTGCAAGCCCTTCTCCTCCATTCTCTTCTCGGGATCTTGGGCACACACGCACACACGCTCAGTGTGAATTTAAGCCACTGGGTCCAGGATTCAAACCGCAGTTGATCACATGGGAATCCAGCGACATGGCCATTACATTATCTGCTGGTCCCAGAAACAAACTTAAAAAAAAATTCTTTTACACTAAAAATGTCAGGGTCGGCAGGTAGTATAGTGGTTAAGGTGCTGGACTCCCATGTGGTTGACTGTGGTTAGAGTGCCAGACACGGCAGCTTGAAACTCACTCCCGGCACATGCTCATGTGCGCCCAAAATCCTAAGATGAGAATGAAGGAGAAGGGATTACAGCGTGGCCATCCTCCCTGGGGAATGATTTCTCACTGTCTGTCTCTCTGGACTGCACATGCGCCCAAAGAGCAAAAATCTCTCTAGAAAAAAAATTAAAAACAAAAGTTAAAAATGTAATAATGTGCATTTTCCATAAGCATTTTGAAGACCCCTCATCTGAAGCATTTATTTCTGGTTAAAACCTCTCCCTTGAGCGCTCAGCTGAGCCGCTTCCACCTGCGCCCTTACCCAAGTGGGCAGGTCCACCTGTTTGTCGGCCTCCTTGCTAACAAGGAGTTGGTGAGGACAGGTCTCCTGGCCCCTGTGCTGCCACCATGCCAGGCGCGCTCAGGAAACACAGGCTGCCCAAACGAATACGTAAATGCTTACGGCATCACAACTCCATCAACGTGCTGTACAGAAATAGATGTCAGTCGTTCACCATTTCTTTAATTCTCCCCAGGCCGAAGAGTCTTTTGTCATGTAAGCATGTTTTTGGGAAAGAAATCAAAGAATGTTTTAAAAAGAATTTCTTATTTATAATGCTTTAACAGATCGGAACAACATGAATACACAGCAGTAGAACAACCGCAGAATAAATGATGGTACTCATACTATGGAACATTGTGTAGCTGGTTTTAAAAACGACATGGATCCATGTGTATTGACTTCAAAAATACTCATGACATATTGTTAAGTAAAAAAAGAAAACTGCAGTGTAACGGGTGTATGGTGTGATTCCTCTTTAAAAAAAAAATAAACACCAACACATCAGAATAAAAATCCCCATACATGTTGGTATATTTTGGCATCAGTACACAAAATAGGTGTGCTAATCATCTCTGGATAAACACCAAATTGTTACTGCTGTACCTCCGGGGAGGTGGGTGGGTGGGAGGGAAGGATTGATTATTTTCCCTTCGATAATTAGAACACACCTCTGTCTTAAAACAAGCCTATGTCGCTGTTGTGATGTTTATAAACCAATGGAGTATTTTTTTTTTTTAAAGAATGGTCCTGAGAAAGCCACTCATGTCGCCTAATGAGGACGTTTTAAGAATGGCCGTTCTTGGAGGGAAAACGAGCTCCCAAATCCTGTCATTTTCTACTTGGAGCTTTAAATTGCCCAGGAGCCCCCAGGATTTGGCGAGTGAAGCGCTGCTGGAAAGTGCTCATAGCTGGGCCCCCCATAAAAAGCTTCGGTTCCCAGGCCAGCTCCATTATCAGCTCCATCACCCCTTCCGACTATACCACCCTGTGAGAAACAGCTCCAGGGCACAGAGATGAAACAAAGGCACTGATTTCCAGGCCCACCTCTGGTGCACACTGACTCTGCAGGCGCCAAAGCCAGTCACCACCGCTGTGGCAGAGGCCTGGGCTCCCTGTGGGAAGGGTGACCTCCTCAGCCCTGACAACATAAATCCTGCTCCAGACCAGGGCAGTGGCCACGGTCACCCAGATGACAGCCGTTGACAAAGGCTCCCGGTGGGCAGAGCCGCTGCGTGTCAGGTACGGTACCTGGCTCCGCGGGGGCCCCGGAGATTAGGATGCGAGCTCCTGCAGAACCAGGAGAGGTGGTGCAGCATTAGCGGCCATGCGAATGAGGCTGGATCCGTAGGGAAGACCGAGGGCTCAGCCTGTGGGACAAGCTGTGCACGCAGGGCACGCACACCCACGATCCTCGATGGCCTGGACGGCTGGGAGGAACGGGGGCTCATGGCGTGAGACCCTGTTAAAGATGCTTGTTTTTCTCTATCTTTCTCATGAAGGAAAGAAGGTGACTAGAGGCGGAGGGAGGGTGAGCAGACCTGTAGCTCAGGGCCCCATGCCACCGTGTCCTGTGTCTATTGCTGCTGACCCCGACCAGACACTAGGGGTCCTGCTCTGGACCCCCCACACTAGAGGGCCTGGCTTGACCCTCTCCTTGGGCCACACTGCACCCCATGGAGCCAGAAGTCCACAGGGCCGAGGAGCCTCGCCCATCCCCACCTTTAACCACCCTTTGGCTAGTTGGGGCCCCAGAGCTCCCTGCACTTTTGAGAGCTTCCAGGGCCCACGTTGCCTCCTTTCCCATCCATCCTCCCATGAGACCTCAGCTGTGTGTCCCTGCACCTGAGAACTGGCCCAGGGGCAGCTGGAAGAGGGATAGGAGGGAGCCTAGACCTGAGGCATCCACCAAGAGTCCTCCGGGGAGGGATGAGGCGGGCGGGCTAGGGACTGAGCTGGGCTTCCGTGCTTCCATCTGAGGCTGGCTGCAGGCCCTGAAGCTCCCAGGTGGATCTGCCCACAATCCTTTCAGTCCAGAGCGTGTTACAGCTGCAGCAGCTTTATTCGCACTGTGGTGAGGCCAGGCCTACAGAGCCCCGAGACCCCCTCGTAGTCAGCCTGTCCTACCGACATACGCCTTCCACGGCAGCCCCTGAGCTTCCGGCTCGTTCTGAAGTGGGTCCTGCCGGACAAGGGTCTTATAGGAAGCACTATAAAAGGGGGCTAGTGGCCTAGCCTTTGGGAAACGCTGCTCAGAGGTTCAGTAGGCTCATTAGCATATCACATGCTCTGAGGCTTCCTAAAGAAAACCGCTCAGCTTTGAAATGCAGTTTCTCATACATGTGACCACAACTTGTTTCGGAGTAATGTTCAAGGCAGGGTGAGGGCGTGCATGCTGCCGAGACACATCCCTTCAAGCCTCTGCGCTTCATTTTAATGACATCCACCGACAATCTTCCTAAGAGGCACCCCGGACTCCCCTGCTGGGGAGTGGGTTTGAATCGGCTTCACTGGACTCCGGTCAAGGCTGTCAGCAGGACTGGCTCTGTCTGGGTCAGGAAGAACCCGTGTCCTGGCCTTTCCAGCTGCTAGAGGGGCCTGCCTTCCTCATCTCACAGCCCTGTCTGTCATAGAACACCTTCCTCTTCTGTGGTCAAATCTCCCCGCCTTCCTCTTCATGAGGACACTCGGAATTACATTCAGAACTCTCCCGGAAAATCTGGGATAATCTCCCGTCTCGAGGTCCTTAATTGAACCACATCTTCCTTTTTCTTTCTTCCTTTCTTTCTTCTTTTTTAAAAATGCCTAGGGGGCACTTGTGCTTGCCAGAGAAAGAGAGGGAAAAAGTTCATGTGCCCAGTATATTTTCCAAACCACAGGGACAGGATTCAAACCACATTGTCAGCCATGGAGAGTCCTATTCTCTTAACCACAAAGCCACAGGGCTGGCCCCTAACTACGTCTTCCAAAGTTCTTTTTGCCAGGATATTTGGAGATTAGGACATGAATATTGTGGGAGACTGTTAGTTGGTGATCTTAACCATTGGGTTCTGTCAACCTTCCCAGCAGTTCTAGGGAGAAGTGATTATCCTGTTTTACAGAGTCGAAGACTAAGGCTCCAGGAAGTTGGCTGAACTGGCAAGGGTCACCCACGTGGTAAATGGCACAGCTAGGGCTGGAACCAACATATGGGTGACTTGTTCTTCCTCCCCTAACCTGCTAGTGGGGAGACCTCAGGACAGATAGGGCCTGGGACTGCTGACGTTACCCTGTAGACCAGGCCCTTCTGGCCTCTAACCCCACTGAAAACTTGACGAGAGCTAGGAATGTGCTTATCCTAGGACAAGATGCATTTACATGAGCACATCAGTTTGTAGACAGCTGCTGGGCGCTCACAGGTAGATCTGGCTACTGCGAGCTCTTGAAAGCAGAGTCTCAAAGAGATAGTACACATTGACATCCACAAAGGCATCACTCATAATAGCCCAAAAGCAGAAGCAACCCAAGGATCCATCTCTGGGTGACTGGATAAACAGAATGTGGCACACACACAATGGAATAGCACTCAACCCTAAAGAGGAAAGGAATTCTGACACTTGCTACCACATGGATGAACCTTGAAGACATTATGCTAAGGGACATAAATCTGACACAAAAGGACAAATACGGTATGATTCCACTTACTCCACGTTCTTAGCGGGGTCAGAGTCACAGAGACAGAAAGTAGGTAGCGGTTGCCGGGGTGGGCGGGGAAGGAGGAATGAAGAGCTGTTGTGTCAGGAGCATAGAATTCCAGCGTTACGGGGTGAAGAGTTCTGGAGACTGTTTGCCCAGCAGTGTGGGTACCCCTAACACAACTGAACGGTATGCTTCAAATTGGTTAATGTGGTGAATTTGATACTATGTGTACCTCACTACAGTTAAGAGAAAAAGGTGGCTTGCTCTGAATGGAGAGCTCTTATAGGGCCAGGACCACAAGTCTAGTTGATTCTCGTGGCCGGTGCACGGTAGGGGCTCAACAGCGTCTGCCCATCACCACTGAACAGGTTCAGTGGGCACATCTGCAGCCTCCTCTGGTTGGGGGCTAGCACCTTTGGAAGCCCTCCACACCAGCAGTTAAACTTAGATGATGCCAGGACCAGCAGTTGGCGTAATGGATATGTCACTGGACTCCCATGTAGTCGACCGCGGTTCTAGTTTCAGGCCCGGTGGATTAAACTCACTCCAGGCACGTGTGCGTGCGTGCCCAAGATCCTGAGAGGAGAATGGAGGAGAAGGGGTTGCGGCGTGGCCATCCCCATGGGTGGTGATTTCTTGTTTTCTGTCTCTGTCTCTCTCTGTCTTTCTGGTGAGCGCACATGCCCTATAGCAAAAATCTCTCCAAGGGGGAAAAAAAATCTTAGGCGATGCCAAGGTTGGTTAAAAACAAAAACAACAGGGCCAGTAGGTGGCATGGCGGTTAATGCACTGGATTTCACATGGCAAACTGAGCAGTTCTAGTCCTGGACCCGAAGGCTTGAAAAACACACTAGGTACATGTGTGTTCATGCTCGAAATCCCAAGTGGAGAATGGAGAAGATGGGATTGCAGCATGGCCATCCCCCCAGGGGCAATTTCTCACTTTCTGTCTCTCTCCCTCTGGCAAGCACACATGCCCTGTAGCATTAAACTAAAAAACAATAAAAGCATTGAAAATTGAGAGAGGGGAAGAGGCAGGCAGGATGGGAAAAAATCCATTCGTCACTGTGGGGATGAATTGGGGTTCTCCCCACCCACTTCTTGAAAGGAACCTTGAAAGGGGATGAGGGGTCCTGATGTTAATTTTCCAAACAATAGGCTCTCTCCAACTTGAGAGCGACTCCATGCCCCACCATGGCTCTTTGACGGCTGTGTTGCCAAATGAATGGGGCTACAATACACTCGGGGATTTTTTTAACGTCTCTGCCGTTTGCATGAATTCGGGAGGACAAACCAAACCCACTCCAAGAGCTGATTCATGTTGCTTTGGGCATCATGCCAACCCTCAAACATCACCTCATCTGCCAACCTGTCTGAGTATCCTGTCCTTCCACGGGGCCAAGAAGGTAGCAAAGGAAACCAGGTAATTGCAAAACAACTCCAGCCGGAGTGGCGGGCATCATGTGTTCCGTGATCAATGGAGGCCAAAGGTGTTGTGGGTTCAGGACCGAGAGTGGGCAGAGCCATAAATCCTCTCAGCACTGTGTAAAATGGGAGGCGCTCACTGTGGGAATCTTGAAAGGGAACAAAGGGGCAGGATGCTGCTAATGGGTGTCCCTTTGCAGAGGGTCAGGTGACTCATGCAACACCCCAGCATGGTTTATCCCATCTGAGTCCCTCTCTCCTCCATGCTCCAACAAGCGCCCCAAAGCTTCTTCTCTTTAATTGGAATGGTATTAAATAGCCTTTCAACCAGCAACAGAAGGAGGTGGGCTCTTAGTGGAGCCCAGTCTATAAATATAAAGTAACAATAGGAACCAGAATGTTCCACAGGAAAGCGGCAGGACTTGCCCTCCCCATACAGAGTACGGAGGATTTACACAGGGATTTCTGCAACCATCCTCACCAAGTAGAATCCCAGAATGGCAATAACAAGCTGATGAGTTTATTCAGGTAATTTCCAGGAGACATATTTCTCCTTCAAAGGGAAGGGAATGTGCATGTTTGTTACAGCCATCCCTTCTTCCAGTTTAACTAGTCCCTAACGGCTCCCAGGACAGCGAGAGGGATTTTGGTTAGGGAGATCGTCAAACCCCAAAGAAGGAGAGAGAGAAAGGGGAAGAAATTGGGGAAAGCCCTCTCAGAAAGTGTTTTCTTTTCTTTCTTTCTTTTTAAGATTTTTTTCTTTTTTTGCCTTAGGGCGCATGCGCTCACTGGAGACCGAGAAAGTGAGAAATCACCCCTCAGGGAGGAAGGCCATCTTTCAATCCCTTCTCCTCCATTTTCTTCCTGGGATCTTGGGCACACATGCACACGTGCCTGGCATGATTTTCAAGCTACCAGGTCTGGGACTAGAAAAGCGGTCAGCCATGTGGGAGTCCAGCAACGTAGCTGCTACACCATCTGCTGGTCCCATGTTTTCAAGACGAGCTCTGAACCTACCACTCTGGAAGAGGAAGGCCGTCCTGGAGACAGGTATGGATGCTGAAGCCCTGTCCAGATTGTTTTTAAATGAACTGCCTCACTTCGCTTGTGATCCAGGCAGAAGTTTGATGTTTCTTCTTGAAGGCTTCCCAGCACCCCTGCACTCCTTCAGCCAGGCCTCCAGGGGCTGGCGGTGTGCACTTCCAGGTCCTTAATTTCCCAGCCAGATCAACGGGGGCTCCCTGGGCTGTGACCCCCTCGGCTTTGCACTGAGAGCAGGAAACTCCTAACCTTTGCACTGAGAGCAGGAAGCTCCTAACCTTACACCATTGCTTCAGGAATACACTCACCACAAACACCCAGAAGCCAGCCCTTCTATTCCAAATGGATCCGGACAGTGCAATCGGGAAAGAAAGGGCTATTTTAAAAGCTGTAATAAATCATGTGCCAAGTGAGGTGTCAGACACGCCACCCAGGGAATAGAAGCTGGAGAGTGACAAGGGGAGTACGGAGCATGTTGAGTCGCACGTGGCCTGGTTCCCTCTGCCGGGGCCAAGGCCCAGGGCCAATCTGCACCATTCCTGCCAGGGAGGCACCCAAATGTCTGCTCCTTGGTAAGAGGCTGATGCAGAAAAGTTTATGTCTGGTTTCTATCCCTGCACCTTGAAGCAAACAAAGGGATGGGAAAGGTTTGGGGGGCAGGGGTGGAGGATAGCAGGAAGTTGGGGCAGCAGACCCCAACACAGCCTAGAGACAAAGTCACCAGGCTTGGGAACTGACACACTCCATTGGAAAGTTATGAATCACTAAAAAGATTACACTAATGAGAGTGATAATGTGAACTTCAAATGATCAAGAAATCATTAAGAATACTTTTAATAAAGAAAAAAATACAAATTAATGTAACTCTTATAACTTATTCAAGATGCCAGGGACTGATATCCAACTGTTGGGGGTGGGGTAGAGGCAGAAATAGGACAGGAGACGCCTGCGGTGAAATCCGTCTAAGGAAGGCCGGGGTGGCGATAGCTGACTTAGCCAAGGAAGGCCTAAGATGTGCAGTGAAAATCCCTACCTGCCCCAGATCCCAAAAGCCAGTGTGGGAAGTGGATCCGTTCCAGGGCGTGCAAACTCTCCAGGTGGGAGTGAACCCATCACACCATCCCATCATCCCCCCACCTGCAGAGCCTTCATTCCTCCCCGATGCATCCGTCCTCATCCTCATCCCTGGGTCCCAGGACCGGCTGCACAGAGCCAGGGTTCTGCCCAGTAGCTTCCCCCCCGTGCGGGATGGGGACAACTCATCTCCTCAGCCCCTCCTCTTCTGCAGTCCCTAGCCCTCCTCTCCTGTCACGCCAGCCATCTTTCCTCTCCTTCCTCACATACAGCCTGTGAGTCTTCCCTTCACTCAGCGCCAAGTTAGCACCTACTCAGCCTCTGACTGGATCGACCTAAACTCCCTGTGGTGCTTATGACAATTGCAATTTTCATTGTTTGTGCAATTATCTGACTAGCGTGTGGCCTGCTACGAGACTGTAGGCAACTTGAGGGCAGAAGTTGTGGCGGAGAATCAAAGTGATTCCATCTTGAAGCTAATCCACCATCCTGACCGACATTTGACCCCTTGGCTGCATGTCTAAGACTAGAATGTAGCCGAAGCGGGCGTAATAAAGATGCCTATTACCTCATCCATGGAGCGGCCTGCCCCATCATAACTAAGATATGTATTGATGCTGTACATTCTTCAAATGCCTCCCTACAGGCACTCCCTGTCCTCTTACATACAAGCCCCTCCCACGCTGGCTATGTAAGTGCATGCCCTTAGGGCGAAGGCAGGATTCATTCATCTAGCTGCTGCCAAGGCCTCCTGCAGCCCATAAGTTCGCTTAACCAACTCTCAATCAAGAAGCTGCATTTGTCTCTCTCATTCTGTGGTCCCTGTGGAGGTCGTTTCCCTTCCACAGCCTCACCTCAGAACACAAGCCATGTCCCTTTCTTTTTTTTTTTTTTAAAGAGAAATTTTTGCTACAGGGCACGTGTGCTTGCCAGGAAGACAGAGAGATGGAAAAGGAGAAATAACCCGCTAGAGGGAATGGCCACTCTGCAATCCCTTCTCCTCTGTTCTCTCAGGATTTTGGGCATACACGTACACATGCCCTGTGTGAGTTTTAAGCCAACAGGTCCAGAACTTGAACCGTGGTTGACTATGCGGGAGTCTAGCAATATAACCATTACACCATCTGCTGGTCCCAGGCCATGTCTGTTTCTAACACCATTGTCTCCCCAGACCCTGCCCTAAATACTAGGCGATTAATAAACACTTGATGGGGGGGGAGGGGGGAGGCATACCTTATGGAGCCCCAGGACCAGGTAGGAGAGACGCTGTTTGGCCCTCCATGTCTATGACTCCATTTAGCCTTTCCTACAAGATCAGTTATGTTAATAAAGAATTGGGTTTTCTAGTGGAAAACTCTCAGAGGAGAAAAGGCTTTGTTATGGTTTGAATTTCCCCTCCAAAACACACATGTTGAAATTTTAATTTCCATCATGGTAGTATTAAGAAGTAGGACCTGTAAGAGATGATTAGATCATGAATACGCCATCTTCATGAAAGGATTAAAGCCATTATCAAGGGAGTGCTTTAGCTATCTCAGGAGTGGACTCCTGATAAAAACATGAGTTTAGCTGATTTCTTCTCTCTGTCTTGCCTGCTCATGACAATCTTCTACTTTCTTTTCTTTCTTTTTTTTTTTGGAGAGGTTTTTGCTATAGGGAGCATGCGCTCACCAGAAAGACAGAGAGAGACAGAGAGACAGAAAGCGAGAAATCACCCCCCAGGGGGTTGGCCACACTGCAATCCCTTCTCCTCCATTCTCCTCTCGGGATCTTGGGCACGCACGCACACACACCTGGCGTGAATTTAAGCCACTATGTCCAGGACTAGAACCATGGTAGACTACATGGGAGTTCAGTGACATAGCCATTATGTTAACTGCTGGTCCCGACAATCTTCTACTTTCTGCCATAGATTCGTACCAAATGGCAGCACCAGGCTCTTGGACTTCTTAGCCTCCAGAATTGTGAACCAAGTAAATTCCTGTTTTTCATAAATTATCCAGTCTATGGTATTCTACTGAGTCATCGGAAAAGTCATGACACATTGCTGCATAGAAAAACATAGAAAAATACACTGTGTCTTTTCTGGTGACCCAATATTATAGCTGTAGAAAACAGCTGTGGAAGGTAATCCTTATTGAGCCTTAGTGTCTTTAATCATTGTCTTTTAAAATAGTAGATTATTCAGCTGTGGTAAGGCCCATAAGAAACAGGCAGTATGGTCTACAGTGGAACCAGGGAGTTGCAGGAGCAGCAATATTACAGAGGTCGATTATTGCGCACTGAGGTAGCACAGGAGGGAGGAAGCATTTTCAACCATCAAGAGAGAATGCTGGATTGATTATTCATGTCTGTTCTGAGTGTAGCATGGGAGTTCAATGGTATACCTATCACATACTGGCCACCCCTGCTTTGAGGAGGCAGGGAGCTCACTGCTCATTGACCTTCTAGAGAGCTCTTTCTTGCCCAGTCCCTGAGGACATAAGCTCTGTGCAAGAAATAAGGCCATTTCTTCACAGTTAGTGGCCATGGTTGGACTTCCCACAGCTGGGTGGTCCCGTAAATAACCTATACTTAAGTCACTAAGGAAGGTGTTGCTTTAAATGTTTCACATTTTTGCAAAAAAATTATTTGGAATGTTACCAACAGAATTCTTTGAAAGAATGACATACTAATATGCCCAGGGGAACAGAAGGACTACAGTGCCCAAGTCCCAGTCTCTGGTCTTGTGATACTGGCACAGCTACTGGTTAGACGAAAACTAAAGTTCTGGGATGAAGTTGCCTTTGTGTACTCTGGGAATCTACACCCCTTCTTTGGCATCTGAGGAGAGAATCTGGTCACCCGTCGATAGGCTGACTGCCTGAAAGAAAGCACTTTGCAAACCTAAGAGGGCACGTTAGGGCCACACAGCAAAGCCACCACTGCGCTGACAGAGCTGACTGCCCCCTTGCTGAGCACCACACGCAGCAGAGTCTTGCTTGGCAGGGAGGCTCAATTCCAGGTCTATCAGGTGAACGTCTGGAAGGATGGTGAGTGTTGTAATTCCCTCCTTTGCCAGATTCCCTGAGCCCCTCTATCAGATGCTATACAAGGATGGGGGATTCAGAGAAGCATTGGCCTGGGCTGCCCCCAGAGAACTCCTTAAAGTAAATGGAGGGATGTAATTTATGTGAAAGGCACCACTAGAGAGGCCTGCGTGCATGAGGCTCAGCGTGGGGACACTGAGTCGGGGAGGTCCGGAGGCTTCCTAGCACTGGGAAAGCTCCAGAGGAAGGGCAGCATGTGCAAAGGCCCAGAGCTGCAGAACTGCAGGCCCCAGGAAGCTACAGGGCAGCTGGGGCAGTGTTCGAGGAGGAAGTGGCACTTCTATGGCTGCAGAGCAGGGCAGGGCAGGCTCCCAGACCACCTGAGATGCCACACAAAGGAGGCCAGACTGTGTTCTAAGGACAACAAGGAGCTGCCGAGGAGTTTCAGACAAGAGCGAGGTCAGATGTGTGCATCTGTTGGATCCCTTGGCCGCAGTAAAGAAGGGGCAAGGTGAGGTCAAAGGTCAGAAGGCAGGGGCACCAGTGAGAGGCTGTCCTGACAGCTCATGTGAGACCTCGTGTGGGGAGATTGGTGGGGGGGCAAGCACCACCATCCAATGGCATCTAGTGCCTGCTGGGAGCTATTCACCCAGCAGTGACAAGAAAGACCTCACACCCTTATTGCCACAGCCACGTTCGGTGGAGAGCCCCACCTCATAGGCCCCTTTGCCCAGTCTTGGTACCATATCCGAAGTCTCACCCTCCTCTGGTCTCCATAGCTGCTTGTTATGCATCTGCCTGCCTTGAATTAGGGTCCCAGAGCATCATCTCGCACTCCTGCCTGGGAACGTATGTCCCAGTGTCTGACACGTGGCTAATGCCCCGACCATGTGCACGCGTACAACCATATGCAGACCATATTCACGCATGCGTTTGTTTTCATTTTTGTTCTGCTAGAGAGCACACGTGCCCACCAGAGAGAGAGAAAAGTGAGAACGCTCCTCCCATCCCACGTGGGATGGCCTCACTGCCATCCCGTCTCCACTTCTCTTCTCAGGATTTCTGCACGCACACACGTGGCCGGCATGTTTTTCAAGCCTATGGGTATGGGACTTGAACCTGGACGGGATCGAGCTGACCTAACCACCACACTGTGGGCTGGCCCCTACGTATGCTTTTTAACTGGATGAAAACAGGTGCACAGACTGCCCAGAGCCGCCCTTCATCTGGCTGCGAAGGCTCACAGTGAACTGGTTACACATCTGTGGTGTGGGAGCCACGGCAGGATTCGGAACTGGTGGTGTCCATGACACAGCCGGGGTCAGCAGGGTCTCAGCCGGGAGCTGTGGGGAGCCCCGAGCCCCGGCAGCTGTCAGCACGACAGCCCTGTGGTCACTGCACAGCAAGCACTTGCCGAGGTGTGCAAGGGCGCCGGTGGCACTTGTCAATCGCGGGACAGGAAATGAGGCAGCGCCCAGAGGACAGGGTACATTGTTTCTGATTGTGTGACCTGTTTTCACGATAAGGAAAGGGTTTTTCAAATGAAGCTAATAGAATCAAGGCCACCATCAAACCGGAAATGAAAAAGGCATTGAGCTGGGACTGGGACGCAAGGGTATCAACCCCGTGTGCTGGTAGAAATGGGGCGTCCTCCGCCTGGCCTCAGAGGAGCCTGGGACAGACTGTGGTCTAGAAAAGCTGGCCTTGGGGCCAAGGGGGCATGGTGGTTAAGGTGTTGAATCCTACACGGCCAACTCCATGGTTCAAGTCCCAGACCTGGCAGCTTGAAAATCACGCTGGGTACACGTGTGCCCAAAATCCCGAGGGGAGACTGGAAGAGAAGGTATGGCCATCCCCCCAGGGGGGTGTTTCTCACTTTCCCTCTTACTGTCTTTCTCCGTCCAGCAAACACACGCACCCCATGGCAAAAAATCTAAAAGAGTTGGTAAGGACAATACCATCTCACTCCTAAGGAGGCAGTCCCAGGAGGGGAGGGAAAAGGCAAGCGGAAGGACCCATGTCCCTTCCTCCAGGGCAGGGAGCAGAGAGAGCAGCGAGGCTCTCTAAAGGAGGACAGGCCTGGCCTTGGGCCCCTGTCATGCTCATATTCATGGTCACATTACCATGAACACTGAGGGCAGGGTTATCCTGATTCCCGGACACAGTCAAGGAGGGTAAATCAGAGTTTCAATTCTGGGGCCTCCCCTGACCAGCGGTGTGGTCTCAGGCAAGTTCATTCACTTCTCCGAGCCTGCTTTTCTGAGGATATAACATTGCAGCACACAGGGAAAGGAAATAATAACAGAGGCAAATCTCACAATACGAAATCACGTCTCAAAGAGGTCTTCCTAGAAACCCTAACCCTAATTCATTTCTCCATCTTTCGCCATCACACCCTGTTTCATTCACTGTCATCTGAACTAATGCCGACTTACTGGATTCTTTCCTTCCTACCGCCTGCCCCTGTGCCTCCCCATCAGGCTGAAAGCCCTGTGAAGACAGGGATCACACCCCTCCTGTCTATCATTATGTCCCCAGAGCCAGGAACAGCATCAGCACCCTTTGCACGCCTTGGTGAATGACTCAATGGGGAACACAATGATTGGCACACCGCAAATGCTCCAGCAATGGCGGTCGGCATGACCCCAAGAGCTAGAGGGACCAGAGGCGTCAACACCGGGCCCAGCTCTGCCTGGAGCAACCCTTGATCACGTGCTGTGTGTGGCCCTGGGTGGGTCTCCGTCTGGTGAGGGGATGGTCGAATGCCCATCACTGAGGCCTTCTCCAGCATGCTCTGGCTCTGGCTGTGACTCTCCACGTGGACTCTGAATGGAACATGCCACAGGGAAGCCCAGCCTCTTGCTGGCATTGATGCATGGAACTTTCAGCTCCATGACTGCCTACACACCAACCTGAGGGGCCTGGGCGCAGACCCTGGGAAGAGGTGGATGTTGGAGATAGCCTGCGGGCAGCCCTTGCCCCACTCCCCTATGCCTTTGTCCTCCCTTGTACTTGCCAAGACTCATGTGCTAACCTCAGACCCGTTTGGAAATGTAGGGAGGGACGGAGGGAGGGACGGAGGGAGGGAGGAGGGAAACAGGTGGGCATCAGCATGCACCAGGCCCCACGCCAGGCTCTCTGACATGACCAGAGCCTGGGCAAGATCATTCCTCACGGATGAGGAGAGAGTGCATTTGTCATACCCAGAAAAGTAGCAAGTGACAAAGCAGGAAATGAAGCCAAGCCTTCTGACCCAAAGTCTCCTACGCTGAAAATTTAGGTGAAGTTTAGACTTTAGGCCTTGAATATCCTCCCCCAAATTCATATGTTAAGATTTGGTTGTGGGCCAGCTTCCTGGTACAGAAATTAAGCCCTGGGCATAGGAAGCCGGATGCCACGTGGCCAGCCATGGTTTGAATCCTGGCCCCAGCAACTTGGAAAAACATACTGCGCATGTGTGCATGTGTCCCCCAAATCCTGACAGGATGGAGAAATGGAGGAAAAAGGATTGTAACATGACCACGCTTCCCTTGGGATACTTTCTCTGTCTCTGTCTCTCTGCAGTGAGCGCACGTGCATTCTGGCCATTTTTTTTAGAAAAGGGATTGGTTGTGACATGATTAAGAAGGTGAACCTTAGAATACGATGACAATGGTGTTGAAAGGGGGCCTCTGGAGATTAGGATTAAGGGCATTAGAGGGGGCTCATGATGGGCTCCCGGTGGGTTCATAGGGA
>NW_006159872.1:998278-1049642 GCF_000334495.1 Tupaia belangeri chinensis | reverse complement strand
TCAGAAGAGAGACACGTGGACATCAACGCACCTGCACATGCTCTCCTCGGGCCGCAGCCAGGAAACCCTCGCCAGATGTGGCTCCTGGGCCTTGGTCCTCCCACCCTGAGATGAATAAACTTCTGTTCTTATAAATCACCCAGTTTCAGGTATTTTTTGTTCTCTGCAGCAGAATGGACTAGACCAGGCTGTGAATTCAGGCTACACTCTAATTTATGGCAAGGATACACTAATTCGGAGCAGCCTCTACAGGAAGCATCGTTTAAACCAGAATGATAATGACGACAATGACAGAGCTGACATCCGCAGAGTATTCCCTAAGGGCGAGGTTGGCCAGTGCCAAGCGCCCCGATTTTATCCTCTCGATCCTCAGTGAGTTCACACAGAACTATACTCACTTTTCAGATAAGGAACTTGAAGCCAAGAGAGCAATCGGGATCACACAGTAGGGAGTAGAGGAGCCGAAACCCAAGTCCTGGTCCAACGGCAGGCCTTCAGTCCTACCACCTTGCCATTCGGTGGGCAGACTGGTGGGGCGACGCGGATGAATCAGCATGTAATTACGCAACACCAATTGTACTGGCGTTATGTTCATGTAAGATACATACTGCTTGGGACCAGCAGGTAGCATGGTGGTGAAGGGTGCAGGACTCCCACATGGCTGACCATGGTTCGAGTCCCTGACCTGGCGGCTTGCTTTCTCACTTTCCTTCACTCTTTCTCTCTCTCTCTCTCTCCCACTCTGTCCCTCTCTGGTCAAATTAAAAGAAATAAATAAATAAGCTTACATAAAATAATTCTTAAAAAAAAAGATACATATTACTACACAAACTACATACAATGAGGCATACTGATACAATACTTATCACGTGGTCAAAATAAGGTGGACTCAGGAACCAGCAGTTAGCGTAATGGCTATGTTGCTGGACTCCCACGTAGTCGACCGCGGTTCGCGGTTCACGTCCCGGACCCAGTGGCTTAAACTCACACCGGGCGTGTGTGCGTGTGTGCCCAAGATCCCGAGAGGAGAATGGAGGAGAAGGGATTGCAGCGTGACCATCCCCCCTGGGGGGTGATTTCTCGCTTTCTGTCTCTCTGTCTCTCTCTGGCTGGCTGGCGAGCACACAGGACCTATAGTAAAACCCTCTCCAAAATAAATAAATAAATAAATAAGGTGGACTCCAATCTCAGCCAGCACTGATGCCAACTGTAGATGAGGTCAAGGGCTCAAGGTCGCTGTCACTCGTTGCGCGAATGCACAGCGAAGCCGGGTATCCAGTGATCTGGGCAGGATACTTCTGAAGACTTTCTCCAGGAACCATCAAAGAGGGTAGCCAGAGACTGCAAGGAACGTGGGTGGGTTGACCCGCATTTGAAACCCAAGGACACTCCACGCCCATAAAGTGAAGTGAGCAGGAGTGCATCCCCCTGCCGAGGGTCATGTGGGAATTTAGCCAGAAATGCCCTAACGAGTGGCAGGAGAAAGCGCTGAGGGCGAAGAGGAGCCTCCACGGCCTCCTCCTGAGTATGCACGCGCCCCGGGGCGGGACTGGTGCTCGGGACCTGGCCGTGGCCCTGAGCTGTGTGGCAGCAGACCTGCGACAGCCTCAGCTGTAATGGAGGCCTTGTATCAGTGCCGTCCTGTGTGGGAAGGAATGATGCGCGTGCAGGAGATGGCTCGGAAGAACTGCAGCATCCTGGATGAATGTAAGGGACCTGGATTCATGACGTCGTCATCGTCATTGTGCTGTCTGGGATCACTAGGTCGCTTGTTCTTACAGAATGGGGCATTTAAGCACCTCATTCTGAAACAAAAGGGAACCTTGTCCCCTTTCTCCAACCCCTGCCTCCCTACTCCATCCCAGGACGGATCACAGCCCCTGCCTGGAATCCCGAGGACCCACCTGCCCTGCAGGAGGAGCTGTCAGTTCCCCTCCATCGGCCCATTCAATCACAGCTGGGTATTTACTGGCTCCCACAGCGGGGCCTCTGTGCTGATGTTGGAATGCCGTGGTGGCTACCCTGGCCTTGCTCTGTCCTCACAGAGGACCTGGGTGAGGAAGCAGCAGGCTTGGGTTAGTGCTCGGGGCCAGTGTTTGTTACGGGATTCCAGGACAGGGATCCAGACCAGGCCTTGTTATAACCTGGCCAGGATGTAGACACGTGGGAAAGACAGACATAGCCCCACCTGAGCAGACCAACGCTGGCACCTCCTTCCTGGCACCAGTTAGCATGCCGGCCAACCTGAGAGGGGGCTTCCCGAGGCCCAGTGAGCTCGAATTCCTTCCCTAGATTCCAGGGTTCGCCAGGAGAGGCCCATTGGGAGGAAGCAGATAAGACATGACACATCGGGACCAGCCGTTAGCATAATGGCTATGTTGTTGGACTCCCATATAGTCAACCATGGTTCAAGTCCTGGACCTGGTGGATTAAACTCATGCTAAGCGGCACATGTGTGTGCATGCCCAAGATCCTTGGAGGAGAATGGAGGAGAAGGGATCGTGGCATGGCCATCCCCCCTGGGGGGGGTGATTTCTCACTTCCTGTCTCTCTGTCTCTCTCTGTCTTTCTGGCAAGTGCACGTGCCCTTCAGCAACTCCCCTGTAGCCGATCGCGGTTCCAGTCCCAGCCCCAGTGGCTTAAATTCACACCGGGTGCGTGTACATGCGTGCCCAAGATCCCAAGAGGAGAATGGAGGAGAAGGAATTGCAGCGTGGCCATCCCCCCTGGGGGGTGATTTCTCGCTTTCTGTCTCTATGTCTCTCTCTGTCTTTCTGGCGAGTGCACGCAACCTACAGCAAAAACCTCTACAAAAAAATAAATAAATAAAGACATGATACATCGAGCTGTCTTGGGCTCAAGCTGACCAGTGGACTCTAGCCTTATTTTTTTTTTTTCTTTTTGGAACGGGGGAGGTCAGGAGAGAAAGAGAGAGAGAGAGGGAAGACCCTTGCCCCACACTGGGGAGGCCCTTCAATCTTATACGGGAAGTCTTGCTTCTTTTTTCACTGTCCCTGACTAAAGAGAACCATTGATCCTGGCAAAATGGGAGAAAGCCCTTTACATGCTGAAATGAAGTGTCAGCATGCAATGACAGCTAAGGTCCCAAGATACCCCCACAGTCACTTTTTATTCTTTTCTATCCACAATCATTAGGGGAAAATCTCTCTGCAGCTTCTATAAAACCCATTCACTAGAGGGAAATAGATCAATGAGCGAGCCACAGCCCAGAGAGCCAGTGCAGAAGGCTCTGAAGCGAACACATTCATTCTCCGCCCAGAGCCCACGCCGAAAGGACAAAGGACGCTCGCTCCCACCCCGTGAAAGAAGACTAGCCCAAAAAGTTCTTTAACTAGATATCTTTTCTTATCTTTTATACAGCAAGAACAAAATCTCTTTCCCAGAGTGACATATCTTACACTTCAAACAAGTGCAACTTTTGCCACTTATTTTTAAGTGCACTTGCTTGCTAAAGTGATAGCAAAAAATCCAGGGGGAGGAAAAGAGAAGATGGTGGAGGCACAGCTGTTCCCATAGCTGGCATCTCTAGCCAACAGCTGCAGGACCTGGAAGAGGTTCCTGAGAAGAGCTGGGAGAGGACGTGCAACCCAAGTGTGAAAAACGCGACCGCCCGTGCTGTTTGCCAACATCAGAGCCTGGGAGCTCCACAATCGGTCCCGGTAGCCTGGTGGGTGGGACGGACACAGGGTACCAGCAGAGGAGCTGGACAAATCCACAAGAGCAGAGGCCTGGGAACCCAGCTCAGTTTGACACCGAGTCTTGGTTGGATAAGTATTAGTACTGTCTGCGCTCTGGGCACCAGCAGTAGTAATACGATGATCCAATAGCAACCAAAATTAGAGCGGCCGCCATATTGAATTTACACTTGTACCAGTGCTTTCTGTGCGTTAGTTCCTTCAATGGGCACCACAACCCCTGAAGGAAGGGACTCTGTTTCACAGGTCAGGAAATGAAGGCAGAGAGTTTTAAGCAACTAGCCCAAGGTTATATGGCCAGTAAAAGGCAGAGCTGAGATGTGTACCCAAATCCACTTGACTCTCAGCTGGAGTCAGACAAACCATCAACATGTATAAGGAAACTTTCACGAATACAATGGAATTAAAATGCAAATCTACCTTGGTGCAAACAAAATTTGAAATTCATGCAACTTCTTCCTAATACACATTTTCCATGAGCTTTTTGAAGACTCCCACTTTCGGAACTTGTCAGTCAGGAAACGGGCCCTGAGTTCAGCCACTCCTGTATGGAGAAGCACAAGCCACCGCCCTGCTGTCCAAGAGCTCCCTCTTGAACTAGGAAGGAGGAAAGCTTGGGTGAATGTAGGGATGGGGGACAGGTAAGTTCTGTCCCATGCTGAGAGGCTGTGGGACAGCTGGACAGGCGCAGAGCCCAGGAAGCTCGGAGCCCAGTCATGCTGGGAGGCCTCGAAGTCCAAGCTCAGGGCTTTGGCTCTGAGAAGTCACCAAGGGGTAAGAGTGGGCATGTACAGGATGACCTACTCGAAGTTGTTTAAGGAAGATGAACAGGTGCAGATGAATACAGATAACTCAAGAACATGAGGCAAAACATGGTATTTGGGGTATTACAGGGGAGAAAAATAGGATCCGTTCGTCGAGCCCTCCAGCCAGGGCGAGGCATCAGACTCAACAGCGCGAAGCCCGGCTCTCTCTATGCGGCCCCACCTGCTACCAGGCACACGTGGAGCGTCATGGGCAGGACTGTGCCGCCCAGAACCCCACCCGGGATTTCGCCTCTTGGGCTGAGGCTTCTTCCCTAATCTTACTGTCCAGCGGTGAGAGCCTTTTCACTTCGTACTTCTGATCAGGCAGCAGGGAGAGGCCACCTGTGCTGCTGAGGCCCCCTGCGTGCTGTGTGCATATGGCAATGGCTCTGGCCCTCTCGGGCTCACCAACACCCGCCAAGTGCCTTTGGCTGGGCATGGAGTATTTGCCATTGTGCTGCCTCTGCTCCAGCTGCACGAACTGGCTTTGGTCACTGGCCAGGCCTTGAGAAGTGGCACAGAAATCCCTTTGGGCCCCACCCCCAAGGAGCCCGAGTTCAATCTCTCTGTGCTGAATCCTAGAGACTCCAGCAGCCCAGGAACAAGAAGGGACATTTCTGGCCACCAGCAAGGCACACAGATGGCTCGGCAGGGCTTTTGAGCACGCCCCAGGCTACTGCAAACATTTTGTCTCAGTCAAGTCAAAGTCGCAGTTGAAAAAAATGCAGCAGCAACAAGCAAGCTGCTCTAACAGAGGGGGTTCTTGATGACGTTTTTCGGCAGAAAAGCCCCAGCAGTGAGGCGCCAGAGGAGCACGAGGCCAGGATTGACACCTGTCATTTTGGTAATGATCTGGTGTCATTATCCGCTCCCAGTACACCTTTTATAAACAAACACGCTCTCCACATCTGCCTGCCTTGAGACAGCTTCTTCAAAACAAGAAAACCTGTCGCGTACACATCCTGCCCTCCTCCCAGGCAGACGTGAGATTTTGTCCTCCGAGCACCATGTTTTACAGCGAGAAACGAAGGGGTGTTGAGCCCTGTTTTTAAGTTTGCTCAACCAAGCGGGATGGGAACTATGCCAGGGCGTAAGGCAGCCCTGGGGCGGGCACAGCTGTTCCCACAGCTGGCAGAAGTGCCCGCAGCTGCTGCGGTGTCGGCCAACACCGAGTGAGCTGGCGATGGGGGAGATGTGCGATGGGGCTGCTGCCATTTGGCGGGAGGGGACAGCAAGAACATTTTGCATGGGGGGGATGAGCTCTCTCTAAAGAGACTCACACTCCAAGGACTCGCCCCCTGCTTTCCCGCGAACCCCAAGAAGTTCACAGCACGACCGTTCCCATCTGGAAACGTACCATCCCTCCCTTTGTGGGTTGTTTAGTCCCCCTCACTCTGCAATTCCATACTATCCTCTTAAGTTCCCTTTCATTTATTTGTTTGTTTTTGTTCATTTATTTATTTATTTTTACATTCTTGCTATAGGGTGTGTACACTCACCAGAGAGAGAAAGAGTCAGAGGGAGAGAGAGGGAAAGTGAGAAATCATCCCCCTCCCTCGGGGAGGAATGGCCATACCACAATCCCTTCTCCATTCTCCCCTCAGGATTTTGGATATACACGCACACATTTGGCATGATTTTCAAGCCTCCAGGTCCAGGACTCAAACTGCGTAGTTAGCCCAGTGGGCTCCAACCCCCCTCACCACCACGCCACCTGCTGGCCCTTTTGTTCCCCTTTTAAAGAAAATTTGTTTTTTTCATGAGTCGTGGGGGAGGCACCCCTAACACAGTCCCTGTGTGGTAACCCACCCCCAGCCTCAGCCAGATCACGGGCACTCGGTGAGGAGGTCTGTGTACACAGAGGCGGAGCCCTCCCCGTGTCAACCTGGTTGTTGCTGCTGCAGCACAGTTAGGGCCCAGTCTGGGTTTGGAGTCGTCGTCGCCCCACCCCCTCACTTGAGTGACACCCTCATTACCCTCTAAAGCTGGACCACAGCTGCCCGGTGGGATGTCCCCTGAGGGTGGGCCTACAAGGTTAAGCAGACTGGGACTGTTTCCTTCCAGAACACCCCCCACCACCAGGAGCATTTGCAGCAAGAACTGGGTTGTCTCCCAACCTCTCAGACCCGTGAATTCATCAGCAAACGACTCACCCAGCTGGAGAAGGGGGCTTCCTGGGGTGTTACAGCCACACCTTTGGAAGTGCGGGTGGCAGGGAGAAAACCTGCTAGGATTTTATCAGGGCTGACGGTCTTCACATCCATGGTCCCATGTCCCCCACATCGTGGCATTCTGACCTTTGTTACCCCACAGCGACAGTCCACTCCTGACCCTGGGCTGTGAGCAGCTGCCCACCCATGTGACTCCTTTCCCTTCTCCTCCACAGCCCCATGCCCTCCCGGCACCGGGAGCTGGTCCAGGGCAGGGAATGCATCTCAGTCTGTCCTGTCCTGGCACTGAGCTGGCCGAAGTGAACTGGATCCCACAGAGCTAGGATGAGACAGTGGTAATAGCGTGGGAGTAGGAGCAGTAACACCAGCAAATGCGTACACGGCGCCCAGCCTGGTGCACACATAAAGCCATCAATTCCCACAACAGCCCTGGCTAGGTGCTAGTCTCTCCCTATTTTACAGATGAGGAAACTGAGGCAGAGAAGTGAAATAACTTGCCCTCAAGCTCAGTGAGGAACTGGCAAGGTTGGGATTAGAACCCAGGCAGTCTAGCTCCAGCATCTGATTCCTAATCATCATACAAATTGCCTTGCAAATTGGACCGATGTGAATTCCCTAAGATATAGCTCATTTTATCTATATACTTACATACTTTATGTGTCTGTGTGTGTGTGTGTATTTAAATTTGCCAGAGTGCATGTGTGCTCACTGGAGAGAGGCAGAGAGAAGGGGAGAGAGGGGGGGAAAGTGAGAAAGCACTCCCCAGGGGGAATGGCCATGCCATAATCCCTTCTCCTCCATTCTTCTCTTGGGATTTGGGGCACAAACGTGCATGTGCCCAGCGTGTTTCTCAAACTGAAGAGTGTGGGACTCGAACCTTAGAGTCAGCCAGCACCTTAACTGCCAGGCCACCAGCTGGCCCAGCTCATATTTTCTGGGAACCCCTTTGTATAAATACAGCCTGTGCAAAGAGGAAATTGATAAAATTCAATTCTGCAGCCAGCCACGCAAGAGGGACCTGAGAGACCCTGGAGGATAACACACACATCCCAAGTGGGAGGGTTCTCTGCATGCATCTGATGCCACTGGGCAGGCAGCCAAGGTGCAAATAAGGGAGCAAGTGGAAAACCAGGAGATGTGGCCATTCAGGGAAAGGGCCAGGAGCAAAGCCCCTGGTGCCGGGGTGTGTTCTGGGCACGGTGGAGTGAGACTGGGGACTCATGGAGGTGGTGGACACGGCCTGGGCCCCGGATTAGTTCGGAGCAATGTTGCTCATACTTCGATGCACTTCAGGAGCATCTGGGGAGCTCAGGAAACTCCCCATGCTCAATGTCTCCCCAAAGCAATTAAATCAGGATCGTGGGAGGGGGAACTCAGGCACTCATTTCAAATCTCCCTGGATGATTCCAACGTACAGCCACGTTTGAGAGCCACTGGTTCAGAATCTACACAGCATGATTCACCAGCAGGTCTTTATGGATTAAGATGATGAGTGGGGATTCAAACTGGGGCGGGGCGGGGTTCTTTGGGTCTCTCCTTTCACCATGGTCAGCTTTGGGGGCATTTCATGGAAGTGTGTTTTCTCTGGTTTTCTAAGGGGTCATTAGGGTGCTGGAAGATGTTAGATGGTGCAGCCCAAGTTCAAATTCCAGCCTTGATACTTACCAGTGGCAAGACCTTGGGCATTTGCTCATCTGTAAGGAGGAGAGCCAGAAAAGTGGCCCATCAAAATGTTCACATCCTGGTCCCCAGAACCTGTGAATAATATGTGACATAGCTAAGGGGAATTAAGGATGAAGATGGAATTAAGGTCGCTAACCAGCTGACTTTTAAAATAGGGAGATTATCTTGGATTACCTGTGTGGGCACAATGCACTCAAAGGGGTCCCAAAGTGGAGGCAGGAAGGGCCAGCAAGTAGCATAGAGGTTACGGCACTTGGATCTCACATGACTGACTAGGTGGTTCGAGACCCAGACCCAGCAGGCATGCCCAAAATTCCAAGAGGCGAATGAGGGAGAAGGGATTGTGGCATGGCCACTTCCTGGGGGCGGGGGGTGCTTTCTCACTTTCCCTCTCTCTGTATGTGTCTGTCTCTCTCCAGTGAGCACAAGCGACCTATGGCAAAAATTGTAAAGGGTTGGGGGCAGGGCAGGAGAGCCTGTGTCAGAGTGGTGTGATGAGAATGACAAGGCGAGCAGCTGAAAAAGTCAAGGGCATGGATTGTCTTCTAGAGCTTCCGGGAATCAGGCCTGCCAACAATCCTAACTCACCAAGGCCCATTTTGGACATCTGACTCCCAGAACTGCGTATGAGTTAACACCTCTGTGTTATGTTTGTGATTGGTTGTTACAGCAGCAACAGGAAACTAATACAGCATGGTAGGAATCCACTGGGGCCAGTGAGAGGCACTTGGATCTCACATGACTGACTAGGTGGTTCGAGACCCAGACCCAGCAGGCATGCCCAAAATTCCAAGAGGCGAATGAGGGAGAAGGGATTGTGGCATGGCCACTTCCTGGGGGCGGGGGGTGCTTTCTCACTTTCCCTCTCTCTGTATGTGTCTGTCTCTCTCCAGTGAGCACAAGCGACCTATGGCAAAAATTGTAAAGGGTTGGGGGCAGGGCAGGAGAGCCTGTGTCAGAGTGGTGTGATGAGAATGACAAGGCGAGCAGCTGAAAAAGTCAAGGGCATGGATTGTCTTCTAGAGCTTCCGGGAATCAGGCCTGCCAACAATCCTAACTCACCAAGGCCCATTTTGGACATCTGACTCCCAGAACTGCGTATGAGTTAACACCTCTGTGTTATGTTTGTGATTGGTTGTTACAGCAGCAACAGGAAACTAATACAGCATGGTAGGAATCCACTGGGGCCAGTGAGAAAATTGAACAGGACAAATATGGCAGAACATGGACCAACGTTCTTAGTGCTTCATAATCATTCATTGCTATGATTGTTTATTACTGTCGCCATCCTATTAGGAGCTGACACCTCCGATGGTCTCTGCAGCTGCTGTGGGGCAGCCAGCCTCTGTCCACCACCTCTAGATCCACTTCCAAGAAGTCTGAACAGCTCCATGTCCTGTGTGTCCACAATAAGCTTGGTTTCGTGACCTGAGCTCTGGATAGTGGGGACTGGTCAGTCTTTGCTGGACAGAACAAGGGGCTCCCCAGAGCCCCACATGAGCCCCACGGTGCCCATGAACACTGCAGGAGCCGAGCTTCTGCTTCCTGGCTCTGTTCATGAGCAACAACAGGAAGTCAGACGTGGGGCCTCAGGAGGGATGGCGAGGTGGGAAAGGAGGCCTGGGAAGTGTTCTTCCCCACCAGATAAGAAGGGACTGTGGGAATGGCCAGCTGTCCAAAGTGCCAAAGGCATGGAGTCCCTCAGTGGTGGCTGACAGCAGGCAGGGGCTAGACCACTGGCCAGAAGCCAAAGGCCTGGGCTCACATGGTGGTCTTCCTGGCAAGGAGGATCCAAAGCCAGATACTCTCCAAAACACCTCATCTGTGCCAGGCCCTGGTGAGCCGTCTTACTCAGCTCTCCATACCAGGGTGTGGCCAGTAGTCTCCGCTTATACAGGGGAGGCCACAGACTCGGGGGAGCTCAGTGGTTCACCCGAGGTCACTCATTAGACAGCAGCAGGGCTGAGATTTGAACTCTTGATTCCAAACCTAGAACATGTCATGTCCTCTTATGTTTCATTGTTTTTTTTGTGATTTTTTCCATAAAGGCCCAATTCAAGTTTCAGTCGTAATGGAGCTAATCCTGGGAGCACGAGGACCCAGCTGCTACGGACTGTCAATCTGCACGTCCTCCTTGAGATGTGCCAGGCATGGAAAGGAAGACGCTTCACAAAGCGCACAGCAGATGAGGGCCGGAGGGAATCTGGTGCCAGAGGAATAAATCTCGTGTCAGCTCAGGGCTGCCGTAATCACAGCTCTACATAATGTTCCCAAACCTTGGGTCTCCCGTGGACCCTGAAGCCGACCAGGCAGGTGAGGGACGGTGCAGCCACTCCCCCCACCCCGTGGGGGCCCAAGGACTCCCGTCAAATTAGAAGGTTGCACCAGCACCGGGAACTAAATTTATCCTGAAAGGACACCCAGATCGGAATGTTCTCTGCTCCAAGAGAGCCTGTCCCTCATTGTCCTTCTCTTTCTTTTTCCAGAGCCAGGCAGCATTCGCTTTAAAATTCAGCCTTGTCAGTTCAGCTTTAAGACCACACACGGGATCAGCCACAGCCACAGACACCACAGGCTTAGCTGCGAGAGATGGGAAAGACCGAGCAAGGAAGGAGAGCGAAGGGGACACCGGAGATGGGGAGGGGGTGACGAGGCGGGTTAGGTGAGATGGAGACTGATAAGAGGGTCAAAGGGAAAATGAGAAGAGGAAGAAACCCGATGCGGGGAGGGCAATACCAATCCAGTCGCCAGCTTTGCAACCCTACGGCCGCTGAGCCAGTCGGCCCTGCGCTTGTCAGCTAGCTCTTTCCAAGCCACGCATCTCCAACACCTTTAAGCCCACTCCACAGTGAGGAGCCCCCTGCCAGCTCTGGGTGATGTCACTGCTGCAGGTGACAGCCAGGCCTTGACACTCCGGAAGGATGGCAGTTCGGGCCACCCCACCAAACCTGCTAGGTTGAATCCTGCAGGCAAAGGAGAATGTAAACTCCCTGCCTTGGGGAGAAGCTAAGTCCCCGAGGCTGCTGGGGAACGTGTATTTTTAGGTGCAGGCTTGGTTTGGGAACAATAAAAGGAGCAAAACTGTAAAATCCGAAGGTGCTTGAAGAGCCTGATCAGCGCAGCTCCTGCCGAACATCTGAAAGATCAGGCAGAGCACAGCAAACTCGGGCTCCCCACGAGGCCCGGCTCCGCCAGCGAGATCTGGAACCTCGGGATTCTGGCCGGGAGGTGCTTTTGCAATCCTCTGACTCATGAACAGGCGTGTACCAGGTGGCTGTCATCTTTAATCCTAAAGGTCCCCCAAGGAGGGAGATTTTTTCAATTTTCCTTCTAGCCTAATCCTGGTCTTTAAAGTCAGAGCAGGTGCCAACGGCTGGGGGATCAGCCTCCACGTCGACATCTGTCTCCCCCGCCCGCCCCACCTCGGTCTCGGGCTCGGTGGTGAACTGTGGACGTTCCCTCCGTCTTACATAAAGGCTTCAGCAGTGCAGCTAGGAGACAAACGCCCTGGCTTCCCTACCTCCACTCCTCTCAGCAGATTGCCATCCTGAGTCCCTTCTCAGGTCTCCCTAAGGGACCCTCACTCCCCCCGGACCTGCGAGAACTCTGCCCAGCTGTTACAGCCCACCTCAGCTGCCCCGCACGGCCCCGTCCTCACTCCTGATGGAATGGACGTGCTTGCTGCGACCTTGTGCTTCGGAGCTTCAGCCCAGGCGTGCGAGTGTTTGCGTGCTTATCTCCCCATTAGATCACAAGCCCGTTTAGGGCAGGGACCTTGCCGTACCCACAGCGCCTGGCTCAGAACAAGCCTTCAATAGCTCTGTGTTGAATGAATTAATCACCTTTTGTCCAGTCCTCAGGGGAGGTGGAGAACAGTTGCTATTTCTAACAGCAGCAGGAAGACAAATACCGCCCTGCCCACTCCCCCAGCCCTCAGTCCCCCACACCCGGTGGCGGCAACTTCTCCCTGCTCTCAGATCAGTCAGGTTTCCAGTGCATTTTAGGCTGGAGGAAGGCCTACCCTGGTTGCAAAATGAGGGGGATGGTTCTCTTGGCAATAAGGCAGCCAGCAGGTGTCAGGGACATACCTGACTCCCCGCACACGCTCCCACAGAGCTGCCACGTGGTACTGAGTTCAGTGGCTGCAGCTACCCTGCACCTGCCGGGTGGCTCCGGCATGGTCGGCAACTGATCTATGGGTTGTGGCTGTCGCCAGTGAATCATGGGTCCACAGCCATGGCTCAACCCGGCAGCTGCGGCTGAGTAGTGTCTTTGGGAATGCTGGAGTCACGGTGGCGTGTGGCTGGCACCCCCACTCTCCTGTAAAACAGCAATCTCACCAGGCAGCCAAGCGTGTCACTTTATAGGCCGTGAGTGACACAGAGACCAGGCCCAGCCCAAAGTCCCTGGCTCTCTCCCAGGCCTGAGCACCGTGCCACTCACCAAGCAGGTGTGGCGCTGGTGACCTGAGTGTGCAGCAGGACGACATGGGCCGGGCTGGGAGAGGACACGAGACCGCACCCTGAGGGGAGGCCACGCCATCCTTAGAATGAAAAAGAATTGCAATTCCTTGACTCTTTTTCCTGTCCTCCATCCCTTCTGTCCAAAACAGCAAGTGTATGTCCCCAGTTGCCTTGTCTGGCCTGACATTTGTAACAATAGCTTGCATGGAGCCATCACAGCCAGGCCTGTCCAGTGTGGAAGGACAGACGCCGGGGCCGCACATGTGTCGCTGAGTGAGAGGCTACACCTGGGCAGATGAGTGGGAAGGCCCAGAATGTATGCGGAGACAGGGTCATAGGTGAGTGAAGGGTGTAGCTCTAACCCCAAAAGTCAAATATGCAGCAAGAATGAGAGGAAGGGGGAGCAGGGGAGGGAGCCGATGGCGCAGTGCCTCAGTGAGGAAGACAGGCTTAGTAAACATCAGTCCAGCATGAACTAACAGGCTGCTGGGGAGGTCAGGAGCTGGGCGGGCCTCTGCACTGACCAGGCCACGGTGGTGTGTGGGGCTCCGTGGGCACCACACTCTGGACAGCGACAGACTGAGGGGAGGCGGAGAGATGAGGCAGGCCCTGGCTCTGATGGCTGGACTGTCACCTTGAGATGGCGACTTTCTGTTCAGAGTGGCAGGATCAGGGTGCAGACAGGACCGCTAACCTTGCCAGGCAAGTGGAGGCATTTCATCTGCAGAAGAGAAGCCCCTGGGGGTCCTGGGTCCAACTCGGAGGGCTGGGATACTGCCCTTTACCATAAGAACAGCCCGAAGGAGGGAGAAATACAGGTGGGGAAAGTGAGGAAGCTGCCCAACCTGACCTGCCGGGCCCTGGCCGTCTGAGGCGTGGTGTCTGCAGGGAAGAGCAGACACAGCCCAGGCAGTTGCTGGCTTAGGGACAGGGCAGGCCTGATGCTGACCAGGGCCTGGAGGGCCACTGTGGCTCCAAGCAAGCAGAAACTGGGCACGAGAAATAGGATGCAGCCCCTAAAGGGCAAGGAGGCAAGAAAATCAGACCCAGCGCAGAGCTCACTAGGCTGCCAGGCTTCAAGAAAGACACCAGCCTGGCAGGGATGGGGCAGTGGCAGGCGGGGCACCGAGGCAGGTCCTGGTTCTGATGGCTGGGACTGTCATGCTAACATGGCAGTTCTAATTCTCCGGGGCATGGGGCCTCAGCCCTGGGGCAAGCCTAGGACTCAAGAGAGGAGGACTACAGGGAAAGTAGGATGGGGCAGGGATTTCTAACAGGCAGAGGAGCCGTCTGAGGGTGGGTGAGGCTGGGGTCCCTTCTTGGAGGGTGACTGGACGAGAGCTTCAGAAACTGCTGCAGGGTTGGGCCCACAGAGTCTGGGTTGCCTCAGCCCTGGGCTTCTCCTCGTTTGCTCTCATTGCTCTGTTTTGGAATGGAGTCCCAGAGATGCAGCCCACTTGTTCCAGTCCAGGCTTCTTGCAGGCCCTGCAGGATCAGGGGGAGGAGAACTGGAGGACAGCACTCTCTCCCCGGAGCAGGGAAGCCCAGTGGGATCTGGCGTGGCCAGCCTGAGTCCTGCTCTGCCTCTCACCAGCCACGTGCATTTGAACACATCTCTCACCAGCTCCAAGTCTCAGTGGCCTTATCTATAAAATGGGATGACCGTCTCCCAGGCCTGCCATGAGGAATGGCTGAGGTACCCGGTAAAGGCACGACCCCCAGCACTCGGAGATCAATGACTGGAGGTTGCCATTGTTACCAGTCCATGGGGTTACAGACCCCTTCCCAAATCCAACCGTGGAACCAGAACCAGAACCCCGCCTGCGTGTTAGGGTACAGGGGCAGAGCAAAGGGAAGTCCAGGGCTGGCAGTCTGGAGGAGGCTCGTGGAGATGAGTGTACTAAGAAGGACCTCCAAAGGCCTCGGTTACACAGGAAACAACAGAGTTGGAAAGAAGCTGAGGAAGGGATGCCATTGCTGGGGAAACGCTGCAATAAGAGGCACGCATCACGTCGCCGCCGTGGCTCTCGGGCCTACCACCTCCAGAAGCTGACCTGTGGCCAATGTGGCTGCCCTGCCAAGTTCTGGAGAAAGTGTGACCGGAATGCCACGGCTGAAAATACACCTCCACCAGGACAGACTGAAGGAGGCACCGACAAATTGCATAAAAGAGGACAGCTGTTGTAGTGTCCAGTTCACCTAGAGAATTTCAGTGGGCTGGCGCTGAGGCCTAGTGATTAAGGGAGCTAGGTCCCACGTGGATGACCAAGGTTTGAATCCTGGCTGCAGTGGCTTGGAAAACACGCTGGGTGCATGTGCACATGTGTCCAAAATCCTGGCAGGATGGAAAAGTGGAGGACAGGGGACAAAAGACAGGGGACTGCAGCATGACAGTGCCCCTTTGGGGGATCTTCTCTCTCTCTCTTTCTCCAGTAAGTACGTGCACCCCCGGCAACCAAAAATAAAAAAAGAATTTCAACAATTTGTCATGCAAAAAACGTTCTTATCTTCAAAAAATATTTTTTAAAAAGGAAAGAAAATGACAGAATCAAGGGTCAGGTAGTAACAGAGGGGTGACACCACTGAACCCATATGGGAGCCCCGGGTTCACGTCCTGGGACCTCCCTATGCGTGGTACGCCATGTGCCCGTGATCTAGGCTGTCTAAAACTGGGGGTGCACCACGGCGTGAGGACCCTATTGGGGGTGCCTCTCTCTTTCTTTCTCTTTCTCTCTCTCTCTCTCCTTCTTTCGTGGAAAAAATAAATAAATAAACTTTAAAAAAAAAAAAGCGAATGACAAAGTCAGCTCTAGAGAGAGCCGATGGGGACAGTTACACGATAATGTGGATTGCACACTAAACTGTACACTTGAAAGAGTTAAAACGGTACATTTGATGTTCTGTATTTTATCCCAATTTTTAAAAATTTTTCTAAGTGACAAAATCACAACCTGCAGCCAGGCCCCTAACCATAAGCCCAGTGTCCTCCTGGACGCCGCGGGATTGAGTGGGAGGCTGTGTTCAGAGACGACAGAGCCCTGCTCGACCGATGGCCTTGAATTCTTTAACGCAAAGATAAACTGCGGATCGTCCATGTTTTTTCTTACCCAATTACTGAGTTTTGGAGAATTTGAGCAGTTGTGATTTTGTCATCTTATCTCTTCAAAACAGGAAAATGTCATTTTACTAGATTCCTGCTCAACAGGAAACTAGAACTACCAGAATTTTCTTGGTAAGGACAATGCAATGAAAAGTATGCAGAAGTCCCCAAACACTCAAAATTCCACAGTGACTTCAGATTTCCCAAATCCTCAGAGAGTCAATTATCTTTAGCCCAGGCCTCGCTGGCTCCTGCAACCTGCCCACCTTTCATTAGGCACAGGAGGGGCAGCCGTGAGACCACGAAGAGAAGAGGTGGCCCCGCTGGGCACGTCACTGGGAGCAGGCACCTGACTCCAGGTGCATGCTGGAACCCCTGTGGTGCTGTCAACACGCATGTCCCCAGGCAGTGGGGTTCGCTAGCCCGTGGGGGGCCCAGGCAAAGCACAGGGGAGCCGAGCACATCCCTGCTTGAGAACTGCTGCCAGGAGGAAAAGATCATCATTAAAAACCAGTAACAACAACAAGACCAAAAAGAACGAATCGACTCGAAAGCAGCCACGGCAGGCACATGTTGGTTTGCGGGGAGGAGAATCTTCTGTGAAGTCCAACACTCGTTCCCTGGTGACTTTGGAGAAGTGGGAGCGTGCATTCAAGGAAGCACTGAGCAAGGCAGCTCAGTCCCTTATTTAATCATCCTAAAAGCTTTAAAGTGTCTGACCAGTTTCTATTTGTAAGAGGCTCGAGAGAAGTCACCTTTACACTGCGAGAAGCTGGAGCCAAAGGCTGTCTTTTTGATTGTGGCCTATTTCACGTTGGAGGCTGCGTGAGCGGAACGGCCAGCTCTGGTTCTGGGCAGAGAGGCGGGGCCTCAGAGAAAGGACAAAGTTGCCTGCACAGTCCCCCACAAGGGCTCTGAATGCAAACGTCAGTCCCACGGCCCGTGCACAGCACCCTCCCTGCGTTTCTCCCTCCTTGTCGCTGAGCGCCCTCAGGTATGGCGTCCTGGAACCATCAGCGGCCTCAGAGGTCATCCGGTCCAACCTGCCCACCTCACAGACAGCAAAACCGAGGCCGTGCTGGAACAAGCTCACCCATCAACCGGTGTCCCAGGCCAACCCAGGGGCCAGGCTCGTCCTCACATGTACAGAGGCAGAGGCCAGCTGGGGTGCAGCCCCCGGCGGGGCAGGCCCTTGGCTGTTGCTTCTCAGAATTTTTTCATTCACGTAGCTGGCCGTGTTGGGACTGTGATTTCTTGTATCCTGAATTACACTGGAAGCTTCTTGAGAAGCGTGCCCACAGCCCCCTCACTTCACGCAGCCCAGGGTGAGGACAAGTGTGTGGTTTCCAAGGTAACGCAGAGCTGGGTGGATTCAGCCTCCTTTCCTCGAGGGGCCTTGTCTTGAGCCAGCAGAAGGAGGCCACTCCTTCCATTCGCTAACACTCACTCCTCCCCAAACCTGTTTCCCCTCTGTCCCCCTGCCAGGGTTCAAGGGCAGAGGATACTCCTAACATCCTGGACCCCCAGAGCTGAGGAAGCTTCTGGAAGACTTGGCAGGAGCCCTGACAACTTGACTCTGAGGTCTGGGGCCATCCCGGCCGGCAGGTCAAGTCTCAGCGTGCCTGGGGCAGGGGTTTCGCACTGTTAGTGACACAGCACAAGCCCTGTCCAGAAGCATGACACAGTCTGGCATTTCCAAGAGACACCACAGATGGGAAATGTAGGCAGGTGAAAAGCCGGTCCCACTGTCACCCAGGGCTGGCCAGCCCATCACCAGCCAGGACCCAGGCAGAGTAGTGGCCACTCTCACCTGAGGAGAGGGAGGCAAGGCAGGAAAGGCCTCTTTGAGGCAGAGAGGGTTAACGCAAGTGTTTAAACATTTAGCAAATGAAGCCAAAATGTCACACCGAGACTACTGGCTAGCGTGGTAACCATGGCAATCCGTGACCAGCTGCAGAGCTGAGTGGAAAGTGCTGGGACTGAGGAGAGCCCACCAAGATGGCAGGAAGGCCACGGGGGCAGAGCTGGCTCACAGGGGCCACCTGCAGAGACCCTCGGGGCCCTAAGGATGGAAAAGACTTAGATCAGAAACCAGGGCTGTGGGCCTCAGCTCGGCCTCTCAGCCTCTACGGGCCCATCTTTGTGCGTTTATTCGTCTGGTCAGCTGCCCTCACTGAGGACCCAGCTGTGCCAGGTGCTCTCTTGGCGGTGGGGTTACAACGCCAAGTCCAATACAGCCCTTCCCTGCCCTCCACCACGCAGTCTCAGATGGAGAAGGGGGTGCCAGCAAGAAATAGGACAAGGGGTACTTCAAAAGGTTCGTGGAAAATGGAATTAAGATACAAGTTTATTGGGTACAAAACCTCCAAATTCCAGAACCAGCTGGTGGCATGGAAGTTGAGGCAGCTGGAGCCCACATGGCCAGACCTGGCAGCTTGGTTTACACATTCTGTGTGTGTGTGTGTGTGTGTGTGTGTGCCTAAAATCCTGACAGAATGGAGGAGAAGGGATTGTGGTGTGGCCATCCCTCCTGGAGGTTGCCTTCTCACTTTCACTCTCTCTCTCTCTCTCTCTCTCTGTATTTCTCTGGTGAGTGCACATGCGCTGTAGCAAACATTTTAAAAATGTTTGAAATCCATGCATGGCTTTTTTCATAACAGGCATTTCATGTGAACATTCTGAAGCTGCCTGGCATTTGCAGGGGCTGTAGCAATAGTGCAAATGGGCCCACATGGAAGGGGCCTGGTTTGCATCTCCGGCCTCCTATAATACAGCAGGAGTGCACCTGTGCTCATGGTCTGGGCTGGCGGAGGCTGGGTGAGGACCCTGCTGGGGATCCCTATCGCCCTCTCGGAGAAAATAGATGAATAATCTCTTTTTAAAAATGTTATTTGCATCCAATATGAGACATGCAATGACAGAGTAGGAGCCAATGCTAGGCCAGCTTCTAGAAGGGACCCAGCCCAGGGACAGGGGGCGGGGAGGCAGAAAGAGTTCCGGGAGGAGGAAATATCTATGCCAAAACCTACAAGGCAAGGAGGTGACGTCAGCCAGCCCGGCAAAGGGTCTGATAATCTATGTGAAAACACTCCAAAAACACAAAGCAGTCGACGAGAGGCGGGGATACCATCATGCCTGAGGAGGCTGCTCATGGATTTTCTGTCTTCCAAGAGCAGCCTGACAAGGACTTCATGGGTTCCTCCTGCTCGGGCCAAGTTGGTGGTGTAGTTCCCACCGGCCTCCTCTCGCTCTTCCTTTTCTGCAGCGCTCTGGCACAGGTAGGCCAGGTAGGGAGGCCAAGGCCCAGAGAAAAGCAAAATGGCAGTGAGTCACCATAGAGCCGGGGCCCAGGCACAGTGACTGTCCCCTGGAACACATTCCCCTTTTCAACTTCCCGTATGTACTGTGGTGATGAAGGGAGCGTTGATGAAAGTGGAGCAGGAAATAGAAATAACGTTGGAGAGAAGGCCGCCATCTTGTCAAGCTTTCTACTCCTCTAAACCATCTGAGCTCCCTCTCGCTCACCACAGCTGAGTTAAGGAGGTGATGTCCTAGACTAAGCCGGGCTGAGAGGTCTGGTAGCCTTCAGATCTCATTTCAATGAAGGCAATTCAAACCCTTCAACCAACCAGCCCAAGACATCCATAGAAAATGTCTACCAGGGGACCAGCAGTTAGTGTAATGACTGTGTCGCTGGACTCCCATGTAGTCAACAGCGGTTCGCGTCCCGGACCTAGTGGCTTAAACTCACACCGGGCACGTGTGCATGTGTGCCCAAGATCCTGAGAGGAGAATGGAGGAGAACGGATTGTGGCATGGCCATCCCCCCTGGGGGGTAATTTCTCGCTTTCTGTCTCTCTGTCTCTCTCTGTCTCTCTGGTGAGCGCACGTGCCCTATAGCAAAAACCTCTCTAAAAAAAAAAAGAAAAAGAAAATGTTTACCAGATGTCCACAGAAGGACAGAGACCCCCAACTCCAGGGGGCAGGCAGCCTCCACCTCCCCATGGAGGACAGACATACGTTTCTCTCCTCTCCCACTCTCCTGAAATGCTCCAGGCCAGCTCTGTCCCCACCTACAGGGTCTCCGCTCCTGGTGACTACGAGGTTCGGTATCACTCCCTGTGAAATGTGCCCCAGCCCTCCTGGGAGAAATTCACTGCTCTCTCCTCTGCGGCCACTTGGTATCTCTCTCTCTCTTTCTCTCTCTCTCTCTCACACACACACAACACACCCTCATGTTACGGTGATTATGACCCCAGGTCACAGTGGATCAAGGTCTAGGACAAGCATGTTCCAAAGGCAGGAATTATTCTGGATTATCAGTGCCGGGCATAAAGTAGTCCTGTAGTGTGTACTGAATGAATGAATGCATTCAGAGAGGCCGGTACCTAGCTTGGCCATTACACCCCTCTGCCAGGTCACCTCATGGGTAAGTTCAGGATGCCACTTGAGCCCACCTTCTTGTACAGGAAGAGGAGAGGGTGAAGGCACCGAGAGAGACTCAGCCCAGCCATCGCGCCCAGTCCCTGATGGGAAGACGCCATGAACTCCTTTGGCAGTGGAACCTGAAACACCTGGATCGATGACACCGCCTGCATCGTGGACGCCAATGCCCCTGTGACAGCGCATTCTATACACCCAGGAGCATGCTCAGATCTATGGGACAATAATGCCACAGCAGGTGATCCCGTTATAATGTGAGCTGTCTCCTGAATATAATTTATGTCCCATAATTTGAAGTAATTTCCCTGTCCGCTGAGAACTCTATTGGTATTTAATTTAAAAACCCACTTTTATGTACCTAATAAATTAAAAGCCTCTCCTTTTTTTGGCCCCTTGTGTTTCAAATTCCTGACGTTGAAGGCCCCTCTCTTGTCACCATCAATGTGCTGTTGTCCAGTTTCGAAAAGACTAGCATCCTCTGGAGGCCAGTGTGAGATCGTGGGGGGCACCGACACTCCCAAACGAGAGTGGAGGTGGGGCCAGACAGCGGTGCGATAATAGACGTTGGAGCTCTGCAAGGCCATCCCACACGGGAGCTTCCCCCTTCACGTCCTCACACCGCCTGAGCACTGGGCATGCGCGTGCTCACGACTGGGGCTCAGGTTGGGGATGGATCGTGGCATCAAGACTCCGTTGGGGGTGCTGTCTCTATCTTGCGTGGTCTCTCCTCTCATGGAAGAAACAAACAAACAGAAGAGTGGATACCCACCCCATTGGTCTGATTGTGACTTTTATTATGAATAGGGACGATAATCGAATTAATGATTTCGAGGTTCCCATCCAGGCACTGGATGCCATGAACCCTGCCCAGCCTTCTGTCCTCTGCTGGCCTCACGTCATGCCCTGGTCTAAGTTAGCCAGCACTAATCAAGCACCACCTGGGTGTTGGGGCCTGCACCGCCGAGCCTCACACCTTGGTTAAGGATACCAAGGCCCTGCTCCGCTCCACACCTCCGACCCCAGGCTCCGAGTCAGGCACTTCCCTCTGGGGCATTTGATCTCTCCCCATGTCCTGGATCAGAAACCGGGCCCTGGTCATTTCCCCTCCCTCTCCACTGGCTCCTTTTGGACAGTCAGTAGAAACATGTGGTCTCTCCAAACTACAAAGACAGACGAGGCATCCCTCTCTCAGCCCTGCATCCTCTCCAGCTGCCACTCTCCTCCTCCTCCATTCATAGCCAGACTTCCTAAACAGCGCCCATACTCCCTGTCTCCTCTTTCTCTCCTGTCTCTCTTCACCTGGCCCCCTCCCCCTGCCACTGCCCCGGTGAGGAGCACCGTGGTCTCCCCAGGAACTAAAGCAAAGGACAAAAGCGACCCCAATTTCTGACCTCCCTGTGACCTCCTCTCCTCCCTCCTGAGCCTCCCTGGTTCCCTGACCATCCCTCCCCAGTCTCCTTCGTGGACTCCTCTTTCTCCACTCACGTCTCACCCGTTGATATCCCACCATGGATCTGTCCTACACCTGCTCCTCCTCTCACTGCCCCATCCTCATCCAGCCCTGGTCTCTGCACATCTGGCCTTCAGCACTGTCCTGGATAACCACCAGGTAACCCCCACACACAACCTCAAACTGAGCATGTCCAAAAATGAGCTCATTACCACACCCCCCTTGACCTCCTTCTGGGGTTTCAGTCCTCATGAACTAGCCACTGAGTTACCCAAGTCCTGGCACACTCCTCTCCTCCTGCAGATGGTCCCTCCCGCCTAACTGGTGCCCACGTCGTCAGTTTCACTTGCTCTCACGTCCCGTCCCTCTCCTGTCCCCACTCTTGCTCTAGTGCAGGGCATCAGCATGCCTCAGCTGGAACATGCACCTGCCTTCCTGCCTCTGAAATGGGCCCTGCCAGCCTTCGCCTGTGGTGCGTGGACAGCCCTCTCTAAAATGCAAACCTGCCCTCCTCTCTCCCCAGCTGGAAACCCCTTTTTGAATCCTGTGGCTGCCTACAGGACATTCCAGAACTCTTCAGCCAGGCAAATAAGCTCCTACAGGTCCTGCTCACTTTCCACGGTGGACCCTCTCTCAGGAGCTTGTGCTTGAGCCGTTCCAACACACCCTGCAGGTTCCCACTGCCGGGTCTTTGTTATCTTGAGACCTCTGCCTGGGACATCCTTCCACTCTGTCTGCCAGGCAAGCTCGTGCCCGTCTGGGCTAAGGCATTTTCACAGATGACCTAATTTGATGAGTACAGCAAACTTTGTGGTAGGTACTGGGTGGGTGTTTTCTTTTTTCTTTTTTAAGAATTACTTAATTTTATTCATCATTATTATTATTATTTTTAACTTGACCAGATAGAGACAGATGGAAAGCAAGATAGCAAGCCACCAGGGCCTGGACTTGAACCACAGTCAGCCATGTGGAAGTCCAGTGCTTCAACCACCACGCCACCTGTTACTAGTCCCACTTTGCATAAAGGAAATAGACTAAGAGGGATTAAGGAACTTCCTAGGGGCCATCGTGAATACTAAAATGTGACAAAGATCGTAATTGAGACCTGAACCGAGCTGCTCTGAAGCCTTGTTCTCAGCCACCAGCTATCCTGCCGTCCAGGATGGCACAGAGACAGGAGGGAGAGCCGCAGACCCACTCCAGCTTGGCAACCCCTTGGAGAGGCCATGATGAGTTCAGGGTATCTACTCTAGAGAACTGGGTGCCTGTCCCAGGCTCTGTCCAGAGCAGAGCCCCATAGCACCTGCCTGATGAGGCGGACGCCACTGGGGGAGAGAGGAGGAGCCCAGTGTTTCCACATGGAGCCCGAGGACCTGTCCATGGCACCTGCAATAAGAGCCTGCAGTCTGGGGTGAGGGACTGGCACTGCCAATGGATCGATAAGGATCGCGGAGTCACAGAACAGAATGGATTCTCTGAGGGAAGGCATGGCTTTTAGCCATTTTTGGAAAACAAACAGAATGTATTCTTTTCTGTACATTCATTTCTTTCTAGGACACACTGGCCTGAGGGTAAGAGGTGCCTGAGGGGACAGGTAGTGGTACAGTGGTAATATGATTAAACCGACATGGGAAAGGCCCTGGGTTCAAGTCCCAGGACCTCCCTGGCACTCTGGGTGCACAAACATGCCTGTGATCTGGGCAGGCTGAGATGGCAGGGGGAAGAGAGCAGCATGAAGACTGTGTTCAGGGTGCCTGTCTCTGTCTCACCATCTCTCATACAAGGCATAAATGAATAGAGAAAAAAGAGAGAGAGAGATGACCCCCTCTTTGAAAGGTCTGTGCTCCAAAATGCCAAGAGAAGAGGAAACTAAGGAAAGATGGGATATCCCTCTTCAAATGACAGAGGCTGTCACATGGGAAACACAGGCACCTTCTTTTCCCCAGGGCTGAGGGCAAGTCCCAGTTCCCAGGAAGGCCATCTCCTCTTGGCAGAGGGCAGACTTTCCAAAATCAGCTCAGTAGGCAAGGGGTTGGCGGGGGTTCCTGCACTGGGTGCAATGGTTTGAATGTGTCCCCTCCAAAATTCAGATGTTGCCAATGTGACAGTATTAAGAGGTGGGACCTTTGAGAGGCAATTAGGCCACAAGGGCTCCTCCCTTGTGAATGGAATGAAGGCCCTTATAAAAGTGGCTTCATATAACATTCAGCCTCTTGGACTTCCATCTGCCATGTGCAGACACGGTGTTCCCCCCCTCTGGAGAGCGCAGCAATAAGGCTGCTTCCATCTGGGAAGCAGAGAGCAGCCCATGCCAGACTAACAAACCTGCCATGCCGTCACCTCCTTCTCGGACTTTCCAGCCTCCAGAAATGTCAGGACCATGAAAATGAATTTTTGTTCCTTACAAATGGCCAAGTCTTGGCTATTTTGTTACACAGCACAAAACATACCGAGCCAGTGGGGGGGTCAGACAGAGTCACCTCAGACAAATTTCCAACCCTGAGGCTCTATGGCTTAAGCCAGAGCATGGTTGAAAGCTGCCCAACAATGTTTCAGAATTCTTCTTCCTCAAAAAGAAAGCCATTGAAACTAACAAATAAGAATATTATTCTAGAAGGTCCCCCTCACAAGCATGTTGGGTCAGGGCCTGGGTGTGAACATCTGGGGTAGGGTTGGAGAGGTGAGGACAGTCTTTTGGTCCCTGCTGAAACTTAGCCAAGCGACCAGCAACTGTTGTGGATGAGAGAGACGGTGAGTATATTCTTAACAAAAGCCCCTGACATCATCCCCAGAGATCTCACAGCCACACCCCGTCCCTGCCCAGCACAGCAGATGAGAGGCAGCTGGCCCTTCCCCAGGGAAGGGGGTTTTCTTTTCTTTTTATCTTATTTAGATTTTTGCCATAGGGTGCATATCTAACTGGAGAGAGACAGAAAAGAGAGGGAAAGTGAGAAATCACCTCCCAGAGTGGATGGCCATACCACAATCCCTTCTCAATTCTCCTTCATAATCCCTTCTCCTCAATTCTCTTGGGATTTTAGGCACACACTCACATGCACCTGGCCTGTTTCTCAAGCCACCAGTCCTGGGACTCGAACCATGGAGTTGGCCATGTGGAATGGAACACCTCAACCACGTCACCCACTGGCCCCAGGAAGGGGAGTTTTCTAAGCACTTCCCTCTGGGTAGCCTGGCAGTCACACTCAGGATCACACCTCCCTCCACTCTCAGGAGGCCGGTCCCCCAGCCAGCACAGCGGCCATACATAAACCAGATCAAACCCAGGGGGTTTAGGACCCCTAAATCCAGGTGAGGACACAGAGGCCTGCAGCCACACAGCCAAGTCATAGTATAACCAGCTTTGGTTCAAACACTGCCCTTTGTCAGATACTATAGGTCCCTAAAAATGCGAAGATGACATCGTTGTCCCTGAGGTGGGAGAGAAAGACTCCAAACAGAAAACTGCCTCGAGCTGGGCGAGACCCCTACAAGGTAGGAACAAGCCTTCTCTTCTGCTGACTCCCTGGATCCAAACCATTCCATTTCCCCTGACAGGAGGTCAACCATGAGCAGGAAGAACCGTACTGGGAAGGTAAGAGGTGCAGAGGGAACAGGTGTCCGGGACCTCCCCACAAAGTGGTGGGTACAGGTGGATCAGGGGCTGGGAGTGCAGGTGGGACCAGGCCAGAGCAGGGAGGAAGGTCAGCTACTTGCCAGCACTGGGCAGTCTTGAAGTGACCAACCAGTGGGCCCAGCTGGTATGTGATGAAGCCCAGCTCGAAGCCATCCTAGGAAAAAGACCAAAGGTTCCACTTCATGAAAGTGCACTCTATACTTGACGCAGTTCCCCACCTTCTGAAGAGTTCAACAACGTGGGTGATGGGGAAACTGAGGCTCAGAGAAGTAGTTACCAGTCCAAGTTCATTCTGGCTGAAGTGTCGGAGTTGGGACTCAATGCCACTGACTTCACTATTTCTCCAAACCATGAGTGCTGGGCCAAGAGAAGTGACCCAGATAATGTCACCCACCACCCACGATTGGGGCTGAAACAGAGACTGGCCATGAACTAAAGATGGGACAAGGGGTACCTAGCCACAGGCTGGCCTGTCAGCAACACGGCTCTGCCACCAGGCCGGAAGTGTATCACCCTGCAGCCAGGCAGGGTCAGGGCTGAGGGTGCAGGCCCTGGAGTGGGAGCAAGGACCCCAGGAGGATCAGAGAGAGGGCCTCTGGCTCCACCAACCCAATGCCCAGCGCAGAAAGAAGACGTCGTCAGGCTTAGCAGGACTGTGCTGTGGGGCCGAGGCTGGGGACTGCTCCACCCCTCCTCCTCCGTCATGCCTGATCATAGCTGGGTGTGATGATTCTGACACCTTCCCACACAGGCCAGGGTGAGACAGAGTACTGCAGACTCCCCACAGACGGACTTGTGGACTCCCGGGGCTGAGGACCAGGGTCCCACGGCTGGGCTTGGCTCCTGCCCTGTCTTGGTTCCTTGGCCCCACTCCTCCGTGCCAATCCTCCCTGCCCCTTCCTGGGGTTGACTGGACAATGGTCAGGGCTAAAGGACCCTGGCTTTGTCTAGATCAGACCCCATGAAGGAAGACACCTGCAGCATCTAGAACTCTGAGCTTCTCGAGAAGCCAGAGAGTCCAGAGTGTAGACTAGCACCATCCAGTCGTCAGCAGAATGGAGCCCTGCCGAGGTAGCCAGAGCCCAGGTTTCTACGTCTCAGGCAGTCACAGCGGCTCCTGGCACTTGGCAGAAAGCAGAACCGCTCCCTAGGAGGAGAAAGTGGAGGAGGAGGAGGAGGGACTCAAGCCTCAGTCTATGCGGCCATGCTACCTTGAGCTGCTGAGTAACAAAAGGCGCTGGATTTGAACAGTGGTGTAGAACAGAACTTCCCAGAACACTCTCCCAGACGCCCCTCGTTCCCTCCCCAGCGTAGCCCAGCAAAGCAAAGCCTCCATGTTTTAGATGAGGAAACTGAGACAAGAAAGGTCACGGGCTGGCCAACACTGAGAGACAAGGTCATGGCCGAGGCTCGACCCCAGCTTTTCAGACTCTGAGTTCTGGTCTTTGTCAGTCTCTTGCCTGCTGCCCAGATGTGAATCTATCTATGTTCCTCTGGCCAAAGGGCTGGGATGGCGTCCAGATTCACATGCATATGAGAAAAAACATCTGGATGCTTTAGAACTGCCCGGGTCCACAGCAGAGCAGGTTGGGGGAAGGACGGGGTGGAGGGGGTCAGGGAGGAGACTAACACCATCACGAGATGATGCCTCACTCATGCTTGACGCCCCCGCCCCCAGCCAAGCTGGAAGAGCACCCTGGAGGCCTGACCAATGTTTCTCTGGTGCCAAGAAACAGCGGCCGTGTCCACCACAGCAGGCCTCCACCTGTCTAGAAATCGACACTGCCCAGCATGGCAGTGGGAAAGTCCATGCCACTGGGAAATGCAGACTCCCTGAAGGTGTCTGTCTCTGTACGTGTGTGGAGGCAGGGACACGCAGCAGGTGTGCCTCGTCCAGGGGACTGATTCAGTGGCTCGAGTTCAGAAAGGATTTAGCGAAAGATCAAAGAGGGAAAGCAACTCACCGGGGCTCTCACCACACCATGGCACCCAAATGTGGGTCCTGAGCAGGATGGCCCCAACTGTGAGGCCATGCGTTTGCCACAGCCTCACCCCTCCCTCTGCCATTACCGCCCACACCGGAAGAGAGGAGCCACAACCTTAGACACCATCGTGTACAATCCCTCAATAGCTGCTTAGGGGTGGGCTTTTGGAGTGGGGACGGGCTCAGGCCAGAGCAAGGCAAAAGGCTGGACAGCCATGCACAGAGGGGGCGGGTGGGGGCACCTACCTGGACTTCACGTGTATGATAGGCGATGATCAAACCCAAGAGGATGATGGTAGACAGACTGATAAGGCATTTCAGGGCCAACGAAAACATGGAATCCTGTAGGAGAAATAGAAAAGGAGAATTAGGGCGGGCCAGGAAGGAGCGTCTCATTTCACTCTGAGCTTTACAAAAGGAAAGGAGTGGGGACAAAGGAGGGACTGTCCCCAGCCCCTCCAAGGAGCAGGGTATAGCACAAAGTTATTCTGAGCCAGCCCAGAGCCCTGGATGGTGCGGGACTGCCTCTCAGCAGCTGCCTGTACCCCAGGCCTCTATTGTCTAGGGCTGCATCGTATTTGCATTCCGGGGAAGAGCCCGACTTGGGCATGATGGATGACGTTTGTTATACATGGCTAGATTCAGCTCGCTGATGTGCTATTTAGAATTTTACCTCCATGCTCGTAAGTCATATGAACGTTAATTCTCTTTCTGTGCCATTGTTATCTGGTTTGGGCATCAATATTATGCCAGCTCGGGCCTCTGTTTCCTCTTAACAAACCTGAACCGGAGGATTCCCGAGGTCCTTTCCGCCTTTGACCATGCAGAGTCCTCTCGGGAATGAATGGGACTCCCTGGGCAGCTGCTCTCATCTCCTGGTTTAGCCACGGCAGGGGCAGCAGGGAGAGCAGGGGTGAGCACAGCAGTGGAGAGGGGTCCTGAGTAGGAGCGAGGCCTTGAGGGTCCCTTCAGTGAGGGGAGGGCCATGCACAACCTCCACTGCAGCCTTCTAGCCCCAGGGTAGCCTAGAACCTATAGCCAGGTGGTTAGGGGCATGAGGGCTGGGGGGGAGAGGAGGGTGCAGACGTAGACTAAGGCCACTTAGAGCTGCGTGACCTCAGGCTGCTTACTCCACCACTGCACACGTTGGCCTCACGTGTCAGATGGGGATCGTTTGTTATTTTTTAAAAGAATTATTTTATTTAGCTTTATTTATTTATTTATTTTTATTTGACAAGAGAGGGACCGAGTGAGAACACGAGGGAAGTAAGAAAGCAAGCTGCCAGGTCTGGGACTCGAATTGCTGTTGGCCATGTGGGAGTCAGGTGCCTAAACTACCACACCACCTGCCGGCCCCAGCTGGGAATCATATCAGTACCCACCTCACAGGCCACTGTGACAAATAAAGGAATCAATTTACGTCAAGTGCCTGGCTCTGTGAGTGTTAGCTACAGTCATTCCATTCACTTCCTCTGCACGTCGGAGCATCTGGCCTGAGACGTGGGGCATCCCTGGGCACTTGGAAGCCCAGAAGCAGAGGTGGAGTCCAGTCCCAGAGGAAGATGAGAATGCAGCCCTAAGCAATGGCAGCCGTGACCGGGTGGCATTACTTACTGCCCGGCAACCCTGTGCTGGGCCTGCAAGATGCCCGCCATGTAAGCAACAGCCCCTGCCCTCAAGGAGCTGGTAATCAGATCAGTGGCCAATTTCACAGCTCCTTGCAGTTTGCAAGGCAGTTTCACATCATTGTTCCCATCCATCCCCGCAACAGTGCTTGGCCTTGACGTCACAGGTGGAGGCCCAGAGGGGTGAGTGGCTTCTGCGAAGTTCAAAGCCAGGGCCTCAACCCCTCTAGCCCAGAGCCCTGTTCCTGAGCCCCCAGGCCCACTCCCAGTGGGAAACAGAGTAGAGGGAAGAAATGTCCACTTAAACAGACCTAGATGACAGCTTAAGGCAACGATGGAGACATTTCAAAGGTAGAAAATAACGCCCAGTGAAACCTTTGGGAGAGCTAGGGGAGGTCCAGGGAGGGAGGCGTCACTGCGGACAGGTGAGACACAGCAGATGGGAGACCCGGGGGAGGTCTGCAAAGTAGCCAATGCCGCCACTAGAGTGAGAGGAGGGCATGGGACTTGAACTAGGTAGTCCATGTGCTCCATCACCTTCTGTGGGCTGAGGCGGGATGAAAGCAACTCTCCCTGGTGTCCAGCAACCTCGCCCTTCATGTTTAGATACATGGATAGGTACGGTTATTAAGGTCACTCTGTGCCAGGCACAAGCCAGTGCTAGAAATATAATGAAGAACTAATGAAGTCATCCATTCATTCATTCACTCTTTCATAACAAGTTAAGCCACTTCTGACTTGTTGAGCACCTCTTGGGTATCCAACAGTATCCCTTTAGGATATCCTAGGTGCTGCAGGGTGTCCAGAGAGAGCCTCTGGCCAACAGAAGCTTCCGGTCTGTGTGCTTATACACGACTCCATCGCACTGTGCTACATGAGGTTGTCATGCTATGGGAAAAGGTCTCCGTTCTGTGCTACCCACAAGACAGTCTACACGTAGGTCTCTTCCTGTAGCCTTTTCCGTCCACAGTTTAATAAAGAACAGCCTGCAGTCCTGTACTCGGCCCACAATGTTTGGGGGTATCCAAGGGGTAGCTGGTGCCACCCTGGTCCATTGTGATCACGAAGAAAATCAGAACATAGTTCCAGTCCTAAAGAAGGCTCTGATCTATAAAAGCACTTCTTGGGACCAACAGTTGGAGTAATGGCTATGTCACTGGACTACCATGTAGCCGACTGTGGTTCGAATCCCGGATCCAGAGGCTTAAACTCAACGCCGGGCACATGTGCGTGCATGCCCAAGATCCCAAGAGGAAAATGGAGGAGAATGGAGGAGAAGAGATTGCGGCGTGGCCATCCCCCCTGGGGGGGGGGTGTGATTTCTCGCTTTCTGTCTCTCTGTCTCTCTCTGTCTTTCTGGCAAGCACACGTGTCCTATAGCAAAAACTTCTCAAAAAAAGAAAAAAAAGTCCTCCTTAAGGGCCAGACCTGTGGTCCAGTGGTTAAGGGAGCTGGATCCCATATGACCAACCACAGTTCGAAACTTGGCCCTGGTTACCTGAAACACACACCAGGTACCTGTGTATAGGCACCCAAAATACCCACAGGATGGAAAAACAGGAGAAAAGATTGCAGCATGACCACCTCACTGGAGGTTCTTTCTCCCTCTCCTTCTCCCTCTGCCACTCCATCTCTCTCTGGCGAGCTCATGGGTCCCTTGCAACTTATAACAAAATGAAGCAAAGGAAAACAAAAATAAAAACTGCTGTGGAGGGAACCAGACAGTGGTGGGTTGCTAAAACACAGTATCTGAGCATAGGTGTGCCCAAGATCAGGGCTGGCAGAGGCTGGGGGCGAACTGTGGCATCAAGACCCTGCTGGGGTTCTGTTTCTCTTATTCATGGAATAAATAAATAAACTTTTTTAAAAAGAAAAAATCAAAACAAAAAAAACAAAACACTACTCAATGTCTGAAACACCACCCCATCCACAAGTCCTAGGCGAGGCTGAAGACAGCAGGTGGTGAGTTCAGGGACGCCCAGACAGTTCTAGGAAAACGAGAATGGACTGGGGACAACGCACAGTGTTTTCCAGCCAGAAATGACCATAATGTTCTTCTCAAAGGGGTCTGATAACATCTGGGGTGCATCACAGCTCCCCTGGGGAGGGTTTGGGAATCCTCTGCACATTCAACCTCTAATTTATTTCTCTTGGCAGAAACGAGCTGAAATCAGAATCCAAATCCATTTCCATCATTCTTGGAGGAAAAGATGAAGGAAAGGGGCCAAGTGACGGCTCCTCTCCTTTGAGCGTCTTCCTTTTGTCCTGAAACTCAAACTTTGCACTAAGAGATGACTCCCACCTGCTCTGCGTTAACCAGCGCGGCCTCTTAGGTCAGCCCAGCCCCATGGGAAGACCGAGCGGCGCACAGATCACAGATCACAGATGGACAGAGACTCTAGATACTTTACAGACGATCTCGTGTCCTCCGTTGTATGTCAGAGAAAAAATAAAACCATCAACTTTTTAAAAAATGTTTCTGTTATAGGGTGCGTGCACTCCCCGTAAAGAGACAGGAGAGAGAGAGGGGAAGTGAGAAAGCACCCCCTCGGGTCGGGGATGGCCATGTAGCAACCCCTTCTCTTCATTCTGCTCTCGGGGTTTGGGGCGCGCACACATCTGTATCCGGTGTTTCAAGCTGCTGGGTCGAGGACTCGAACCGCACAGTCACCTGTGTAGGACCCAGCTGCCTTAACCTGTATGCCACCTGCTGGCCCCCATTAACCCATTTCTAATAGCTGGAAAACATGTCAAAGACTTCTGCCTGGACTAGAAATGCTTTCTATTTGTTAAAATGTTAAATTATCATCTTTTCTTTGCTGCCTGAACGCCAATGAAGCTTGAAATTGGTATGGCTCTTTGGATGATGGTGGCAACACAGGGCTGTCTAATTAGCCACATATCACAGGGTGAGGCTCCTGTCACACCTGCTCTGCCCCCACTACCTGCAATCTAAGCACCAAAGAGGGACGTGTGGAGCTGGGAGTCCCGTGGTCAACTGGTCAACACTTCTCCCCTGTGACTCGGAACTTTTCAACAACAGAGGAATACTCTTTAATACACAGGAATGATATTCCTCTCAATGAGAGTCATTTTAAAAGCTTTTTATTCTTAAATTTCCCCAAAATACTCGAGTAAGTAATTTGAAACCAGCCGGTGGTAGACCTCTACTTAGCCACTGAGAACTACCTCTGTAGAGGGTATTTGAAGACATGGAGAAAGACTCGTGATACATTAAGTGAAAAACTCAGGCCTCAAAACTATACCTTTTCAACTTTTTTTTTTTTAATGAAGAATGAGACTTAAGTGTATCAAATAGCTCTAACGCTATGGAACAGTGGTAATAGGTTGCTCGGAAGCCGGATCCTGCATGGTGACTATGGTTCAAATCCCTGGCCTGGGTCAGCCTCAAACATGCCGAGGAGATGTGTGAGTGCTCACAGCTCAGTGGGCTACAAGGTCACAGCACGGCCAAGCCCTCTGGAGGGTGTCTCTCTCTCTCTCTCTCTTCTGTTTCTCTCCCCTCTCTCTTGTGTGTGTGCACATGCTTTGTCATTAGAAAGAAAACAGCATTCTGAAAAATGTATGAAGGGTCAGTAGGTGGCGTGGTGGTTAAGGCAGCTTCATCTCAATTGGCTGACTCTGCGGTTTAAGTCCCGGACCGGGCCGTTTGAGAAACATGCCAGGTGGGGGGTAGGAGGGTAATGTATGAGTGTGCCCAAAATCCTGAGAGGAGAATGGAGGAGAAGGAATTGCACACAGCCATCCCCCCAGGGAGTGATTTCTCATGTTCCTCTCTTTGTCTTTCTCCACACACACCCTATGGCAAAAAAAAAAAAAAAAACCTAAAAATAAAAAATAAGGTTTCAAACCTCCTAAGGGAACTAGGGAGTTTTTCTTATTGTCTGTCTTTTCTCTTTAAGACTTCTACAATGAAATTATATTATTTTTATAATTGTTAAAATTTGGTTTTTTAAAATCTGAACTCCAGACTGCTAGGAAGACGCTTCCCATAGGTGGGGGGACTCTTTTATTTGCAAGCACCCTGCTAGGACACAGGAAAACCCACAGCCTCCAGCCTGTCCTTTCAGTGGGGACAAACGGCATGAGGGGTCACCCAGCGGTTGGCAGTAATGCAATGATCTGTGATGTGGGACTCACATGGGAAGGTCCCGAGTTCGAGTCCCAAGGCCTCCCTGTACACCTGGGCCTGTGACCTGGCTGGCTGGGGCTCGGGATGGATCACAACATGGGGGTGGATCACAGCATAAGGCTGCTGTTCTCATTCTCTCTCTCTCTCTCTCTCTCTCTCTCTCTGCAATTACAAAATTAGTAAACTAATAAACTTAAAAGAAAAAAATTTAAAGGACATGAAGCTCCAGCCTTCTAAATGTCATTCCATTCCCACGATGTTCGTTTCCTATCATGTTGTAAAGCAGCACAGGACTGGCTGCAGTGCGCACTTACATACGCCCGCCAAGGGTAGACTGGGGCCTGCCGTGGCCCTGGGGCTGGCCAGAGGGACTGACACCCACCTCGGGTCACTTCATTGCTTTGTTGGAGTCCCAGCCAGAACCCATGGAATCAAACATGCATACAGTGTTACCCCGTGACCACACGGGGCCCTGAGGACAACAGGTGCCTAGGAAGTGTTTCTTAAGGTTAGAGCCTGGAAGTTCATAACGGCAGGCCCCATACGCACTGGTGGGCCTGGGGAGTTACATCAGGTTACGCCATAGAGGCTGACCACCGTGATGTCCCCACACGGCGAAATCGCCTGACCACTCATTTCTCAGAACGTCTCCCTGTTGTTAGGCGACACATGACTGTCCTTGAGAACAGTGTTTAGATTTTTGTTTGTTTGATTTTAGATTTTTGCCTTAGAGTGCGTGTGCTCGCTGGAGAGAGAGAGGCAGAGAGACAATGAGAGGGGAAGGAAGAGATCACCCCCTGGCGGGGATGGCCACACCACAATCCCTTCTCCCCTATTCTCCTCTTGGGATCTTGGGTATGCACGCACACACATTCGCCATGATTTTCCGGAGTCGGACTGCTGTGGACCACATGGGAGGGCAGCACCTTAACCACCATGCCCCTGCTGGCCCCAGTGTTAGATTTTTATTTGTATTCATTAATTTATTGTTAATTGCCAGAGGACATGTGTGCTCACTTGGGGGCGTGAGAGAAAAGCACCCCCTAATGACCTGGTACGTAGGTGTCTTCCATTTCTCCGTCCTGTCAGGATCTTGGGTACATGTGCTCAGCATGTTTTCAAACCATGGTCAGCCATGTGGGATCTACCTCTCTTAACCACAAGGCTACAAAGCTGGCCCCAGAGCTCTGATTCTGACCTAGTATTCTCTGAATGCCGATGTGTCCAGCCCCCAGGCTAGGCCTTCTCCGCACTTTACCTCACACACTCTAGGTCAGTAATGACTCCATTTTACTAACAAAAAACTGGGGTCAGCAGGTGGTATGGTGGTTAAAGTGACTGGATCTCACATGACTGCCTCCACAGTTCAAGTCCCAGACACAGGGACTTAAAAAACACACCAGGCAGGGACCAGCAGTTGGCGTAATGGCTTTGTCACCGGACTCCCATGTAATCGACTGCAGTTCGAGTCACTGACCCGGTGGCTTAAATTCCCGCCGGGCACATGTGCGTGCGTGCCCAAGATCCCGAGAGGAGAATGGAGAAGGGACTGTAGCGTGGCCATCCCCCCTGGGGGGTGATTTCTCACTTTCTGTCTCTCTCTTTCTTTCTGACGAGCACACACGCCCTACAACAAAAGCCTCTCCAAACAAAACAAAACAAAAAAACATCAGGCACATTTGTGTGCATGCCCAAAATCTTGAGAGGAAAATGAAGGAGAAGGAATTGAGGCACGGCCATTCCCCCAGGAGGTGATTTCTCACTCTCTCTCCCCACCACCTGCAGCAAGTATACACATTCTACGGTAAACTTAAAAAACAAGAAAGAAAGAAGAGGAAGGAAGGGAGGAAAGAGGAGGAAGGAAGGAAGGAAGGAAGGAAGGAAGGAAGGAAGGAAGGAAGGAAGGAAATGAAAAAACTGAGAATCAGAGAGGAAGTGACTTCGCCAAGGTCATGCACTAGCCCAGATTTGGGCTACACACGGCACCAGATTTTTCAATACACCACGCTTCCCTCTGCCTTTAAAATGACCTAGGCTCTCGAGGGAGCTAGTGAGCCCCTGTTAGTCCAGTGGGACCGGCTATGCCTACCGAGGTGCTGCAGAGGAGATTCCCAGGAGGGAGGAGGATGAACCACACTCCTGAGGGCCCCCTGCCCTGCTCCCAGCGTTAGCTGGCCCTCACAGTCCTGTGACTAGTTGAGGACAGTCACCTGTAGCACAGCCCTGCTCGAGGGGCTGACCATGCAGGGGGGGGCGGCATCCACCTGTTTCTCAGGGGAGGAAAACGAGGCACTGAGAATCAGGCAACGTATCCCAGGGCATGGCCAGCGAATGGCTCAGTCAGGATCAGAAGGAGCCAGGTGGTACACCCAGACCCTCCTCCGTCCCTGTCCCCGCTGGTGTACCAACACCCCGCCTGCCCGTCCAGTCCTGCAGGCCCTGTCGTTCCGGCAGGAGTTCTCTCACAGCCATGCCAGCCCCTTTCCCCGGAGGGGTGCAGAGTGTGATTGAGTGTGTTCCCAGCTTCCGAGCCAGCCTTATAAATTGCTCTCCCGGCCTGCTTCGAAGCTTCCAGATAGGCCAGAACTGTAATGATTACGGTAGATCTTCCCCGACTCCGAAGTTCTAAATGTATTTTATTGTTTGGAACATTGAAAAAAACAGAAAACTATGCTGGCAGCCAGAGTCCTGGAGGGGCACTGAGATGAATGAAATATTAGCTTAACTGAGAAGCCAGGCTGGTCCCCCAAAGTGTGTGTGTGTGTGTGTGTGTCTACACACATATGTGATCTAGTCACAACTCTGTCTCTGGCTAGAACCCCCAAAAAGAAAGAAGTTAAGCGAATGGCTCAGTCAGGATCAGAAGGAGCCAGGTGGTACACCCAGACCCTCCTCCGTCCCTGTCCCCGCTGGTGTACCAACACCCCGCCTGCCCGTCCAGTCCTGCAGGCCCTGTCGTTCCGGCAGGAGTTCTCTCACAGCCATGCCAGCCCCTTTCCCCGGAGGGGTGCAGAGTGTGATTGAGTGTGTTCCCAGCTTCCGAGCCAGCCTTATAAATTGCTCTCCCGGCCTGCTTCGAAGCTTCCAGATAGGCCAGAACTGTAATGATTACGGTAGATCTTCCCCGACTCCGAAGTTCTAAATGTATTTTATTGTTTGGAACATTGAAAAAAACAGAAAACTATGCTGGCAGCCAGAGTCCTGGAGGGGCACTGAGATGAATGAAATATTAGCTTAACTGAGAAGCCAGGCTGGTCCCCCAAAGTGTGTGTGTGTGTGTGTGTCTACACACATATGTGATCTAGTCACAACTCTGTCTCTGGCTAGAACCCCCAAAAAGAAAGAAGTTATGGCACCTAGAGTCTGTATGTACTGAATTAAGGTCTGATGTTTTTCTCTGACATCACTACGTTTTGTGCATCTAATTTGGAAAAGAGTAGATTTAGAAATCTTTTTGTTTAATAAGGTCAACTTTTCCTTCAATTTCATGGACAGGCTCCAAAATTGATTTATATTCAGCATCGGCTTAACACTGTGGCTCTGTAATGGTTGTCCTAATTAGATACTCTTGCTAATTAATGCTATGCAAATTAAGCAGCCATGGTGGGGAGGGTGCCATCCTGGTGGCTCTTCCCCAGGGAGACCCGCTCCTTTCCCGGGCCTGGCACTTGCCCATCAGCCCCAAGCCCCAGCCTCCTGCTGCCCTCCCCTCTCAGTTCTTGATTTCTCCTTCTTATCTGTCACCGCATGCTCACTCTCCGTGCGGGAGGAAGGCTTTTCCTCCCAGGTGGAGCTGCCTGCTTAATTACAGGCATCGGCTCTCCCAGCATCCTCAGAGAGACTTCCCAGTCTCGGAAGTCTGCCCCAGAATCCTATTCTGGCCACTTGTGGTCCAGAATGAAGTCAGACACCCCCCCCACACACACACACACACACACACACGCACACCCTGGACAGTTCATTCTGGGAGTGGGGGGAGAGGTGACGCGGCCATGGTGGGAGGGGGTGGCCTGTGGCAGGCCGCAGAGGACACACGGACCTCGGTCAGAGAAGAAAGGAGAGGCTCTAAGGCTCGGAAGCTTCATCCGTGGTCCATGCCTGGCTCTGGACAGGTCGCGCCACTCTCCTGTGACTCCTCACACCGTAGTCTCCCAGTAACGGGAGACACCTGGACTATGGTCCCTGGAGGTCGGCCAGGCCTAGGGGCCTCTAGCAGTGGGGACTCTCTGGCCGTGACTCACATACTAGTCCTGTGGACATCAACATTTCTTTTTTCTAATCCCTTTCTTATTTTATTTTTTTTAAGAATTATTTTATTTAACTTTATTTATTATTATTTTACTATTTCTGGAGAGAGAGAGAAAGTGAGAAAACAAGCTGCCAGGTCCGGGATTTGAACCATGGTTGGCCATAGGGGAGTCCAGCACAGTTAACCCCCATGCCACCTGCTGGCCCCACTTATTTTATTTTTTAAGATATTTTCTTTTCTAGACAAGGTCTTGCTATATCCCAATCCTCCTGCCTCAGGCTCCTGAGCAGAACTATGCTTGACTGCACCTGACTTTTAGGGTGGGCCGGGAATCAAACCCAGACCTCTCACGTAGCCAAAGACTGTGAGGAGCACCATCACTAGCATCAGCCAGCCATCCCCACTGTAGCTGGCCCTCCCCAGGCATTTCTGCATGTGAGGAAATGGTGGGCGTGAAACGGTCAGCTACAAAACTCACACCATGTTCGCCTGAAACAGAACAAACCAGGCTCCTATTTTCTTTTTTTTAAGAGATATGTTTGCTATAGGGCACGTGCACTTGCCAGAAAGACAGAGAGACAGAAATGAGAAATCACCCTCCAAGGAGGATGGCCATGCTGCAATCCCTTCTCCTCCAATTTCCTCTCAGGATTTTGGGCACGCATGCACACGCACCTGGCATGAGTTTCAAGTCACCGAGTCCTGGACTCGAACTGCAGTGGACTACATGAGCGGCCAGCAACGTAACCGTTATGCCATCTGCTGGTCCCACGAGGCCCCTATTTTTAGCCAGGGGAGCTAACAAATATTTTCATTATCTCTTTCTAGATAACGTGGAATTTGAAGCCAAAAGGCCAAGATTCAGAGCAAATCCTTGCCGCCTACCTGTCGTGTGACGTTGGACCAGTCTCTCAACCTCCCTGGGCCTCTGGCTCCTTCTCTGTACACAGGACAACCCTAACTTTACTCGGGTGGTGGGGGTGAGATGAGAGTCCCTATGGGAAAAACTCGTTCTTTTTTTCCACCAGAGTAAATGTTCACGTTCTCTTGTAACCAAATACCTTCTCTCATCACACAGATGTCAGAGCAGCTGAACTGAGCCGGCCCCTGGGCTGTTGAATGCACCTCCGATATCAGCATTTTATAGTTTCGACAATTTCAAAGATACCTCCCACCCCCAGGTTCTTCCGAAAGACGCCTCGGACAGTTTCCAGCAGGCAAAACATTCAGGCGCGCACCCATTCACAGGACATGTGTTCAACCGAGAACCGAGCACGCCCAGGCAACATGCTGGACCCCTGTCAAATACCAGGGAGACCCCGCTGCCCCCAGCTCCAACCTGCTGAGCCTGAATCTGCCCGAGAGCCCGCAGGAGCCCACCCCGAGGATAGTGCCCTCTGCCCATCATCACCTCACCCCTTCAGCTTTACAGCTCATGCCTCTCCCGCCAGAGTCCCTCCCTGGGCTCTCGGTCTATCACAGTGCAAGGTTAAGAAGAAACAGGCAGTCAAAGGAGCAAGGTAAGGGGGTCCCGGGGGACAAGTCGAGCTGGACAGTCAAGAGTGGGCAGAGGCCCAGACTGGGCAGAGGCCCAGACTGAGGAACAGGTGGTTCCTTTGCTTGAGTGACCAGGGCCTGGTGAGGCCCAGAGGAGATGGCCCTGGAGAGACACCTGAAGCTGACCCTGGGTCCCAAGTATGAGGTGGCACATGCAGACTGGCCAGAGGGCAAAGGAGACTTCAAAGAGAGCCTTCTCCTGTAAGCTACCATTTCCTGGCTCGGCACCAGGCTGTGTAGACTGGGAATGTGGGCAGCCTTCTGCTCAATGTCACCAAAGCTGAGCCGCAAGCCTGGGCACTCCAGGCCAGGTTCAGACTCCTTGTCTTTCCCAAGGCCCCAGGGGCTGGAGATGAGGCTGAACCTCACTGCTGCCTTTTCTGTATCCACTGCCCAGTGTTCGGGGCTCCTACTGGGAGCTCCCCTCCCAACCTCACCCTGCAGAAAGCTTGAGGCATGTACCCAGTGAGCAGCGAGCCGAGGCTGCATCATCCACCCTCTCTTTTCAGTCCCAGACACCAGAGGGTCACATGAGCCAGCAGGCCAGCAGCAGGGGGGCTGACCCGTACTCATGAGCAGATGGTCTCTCAGAGCCTGTCCCCAGCATTCCTGTGCCCTCACCCTCTGTCTCAGCTGGGAGGGGCTATTGCCTGCCCCACACGGGGTCAGCTTAGCACCAAGAACCATGGCCCATGTGGGCCCCACACCCCTCCTGAGGCTGACATGCCTGCCACCCTGCTAGCCCTGCCCAGGGGGAGGGGTGTCTGGAGTGCATCTCCCCATCTATGCCCTGTCCCACTGACATGGGTCACTCTCTCACCCACCACAATGTCAGCCCTGGAGGGCAAGATTTCTACCTGCCGTCTGTTCACACCTAAGTCACTACGCCTAGAACACCGTCCTGCACAGAAGAGGTCAACACACATTAGTTGAATATTGAATATCTGAATGAAGGCAGCAAAATTCTGAGACATGCCACGCAGGCAGACACTTCCATCCTAGGTTTCCAAGCTCAAGGAGGCTAAAGGGACATTCCAACGTCACGGTTGACCTATCATGCACTGGCCACAGCCAGGCCCTGGACAGAGTGAGGCAGAACCTCGGAACAGCCCCAGGGGCCCTGTTAACAGTCAAGACTTGGAAGCCTGGGGAGGCTCCGCCATATGCCCGCCATCCCCAGGCAGGGAAGAGTGGAGGTTAGATTCGAACCTGATAAGTCCGGCCCAAAAATTTATGTCTTACCCTCTTGCTCTTGGTGGTTCTGGAGAGAATCTCATGATAGACAGGGTTGTAATCATCGAAAATCACCCTTCCAGGCCCAGCCTTCCTGGATAGACTCATTGCCTTTCTCGCCTGCTCCCCATCGAGGCCCCGTTCATGCCACCATTCAACCTTGGTGGCTCAGTGGCATGAGAGATGGTGAACAGCCAGTGAGCAGGGCTGAGGGCTTGCACCCTGCCTGCCAGTCTAGCCTGACATGGGCGGGGGGTAGTCTGAAAAAAAATTTCGGATAGAAAGCCACTGGTTTTGAAATGAAACTCACCAAGTCAGGCTAGCCTGGGGCATCCTCCGGACCACCACTTTGTCACTCCCAGAAGGAGATAGACACTGATGTCTGAGGGACACCATGCAGTTATTAACAAGGGCATTCGGGTCTGAGCAGAGGGTGGCCTGGTAATGTTCAGTGAAGCCAGCATGACCACCAGGACACCAATTAAGAGGAAATAACCCTCCCCAGGCCTTGGCTTTCTGCTGCGAGATGCCCCAAGGAAGGCAGGGGAAGGTCATTTGGGTCCTCCCAAACTATCAAGTCAGACGGGTCACCTCTTCAGGCCACAAACATAATTCCAATTAAGGAAATGGTTTCCTTTACCAGGTCCGGGCAGAGGGGAACTAGCGTATCATGAACTCTCTACCACATGCCTGCTTATAATTATTTTCCTGCTCCACTTACGATGTTGGCAAGGGTTCCGTGTGATTCAATCAAACTTTGTATTACATGTTTGCCATGTGCCAGGCAAAGTCTACCTCCCATACTGTGCTAAGTATGGGAGGTAGACGCAAGATGAAATCTTTTCCTTTTTTTAAGAATTATTTCTTTACTTAATTCCATTTGTTATTATTATTTTTTACTTTGACCAGACAGAGGCAGAAAGAGAGAGATAAAGGAAAAATGAGAAAGCCAGCCACCAGGTCCAGGACTCGAACCACAGTTGGCCATATGGGAATCCAGCGCCTTTAACCATCACACCACCTACCAGCCCCAGATGAAGTCATTCTATAGGAGGACAGCCAGAGACCTGGTGGTTAAGGCGGCTGGCTCTCTCACACGGCTGACTCTGCAGTTTAAGTCCTGGACCTGGTGGCTTGAAAAACATGCCAGCCACACAGGTGTACATGCCCAAAATCCCAAGGGAAGAATGGAGGAGAAGGGACTGCGATGTGGTCATCCTCCCAGGAGGTGATTTCTCACTTTCCCTCTATCTCTTTCTTTCTGCCTCTGTCCCTCTCTGGTGAGCACACACACCCTATAGCAAGCTTTTAAAAAGAAAAAGAAAAAAGAAGGCAGTTCAGGCTTGGTACTAAAAGCTGGCTCACCAGGACTCTTCTGGACACACAGCCAGCACTGAACAATGTTGGCTGGGTGAATAAATGTGAAGGGTACATAGAGCCTCAAAAACAATCTTTATTTAGAGGTTTTGCCACAGGGCGTGTGTGCTTGCCAGACAGACAGAGACAGAGAGACAGAAAGCGAGAAATCACCCCCCAGGGGGGATGGTCACACCGCAATCCCTTCTCCTCCATTCTCCTCTGGGGATCTTGGGCACGCACACACATGCGCCCGGTGTGAGTTTTAAGCCACCGGGTCCGGGACGCGAACTGCGGTCGACTACATGGGAGTCCAACAACATAGCCATTACGCTAACTGCTGGTCCCAAGAGTCTCAAATTTTGAGCTGTAAACAGAGGTAGAGTGAAACAGCCTGGCACAGGGCGTGGTATCTCCCTGCTCTAATAGGGAGTGTGGAGGGGGGACAAAGCCCTAGGCACCAAGAGCCTGGGTCCTTCTGGAAAGGAGGGACCTTGGCCCCATACCAGAGTAAGCATATCAGAATTTCTGCAGGTGAGCCCTGAACACTAACATTTATTTAAGAGTGATTTTTTGCTATAGGGTATGTGCGCTTGCCAGAGAGAGAGACAGAAAGCGAGAAATCACCCTCCAGAGGGCATGGCCATGCCACAATCCCTTCTCCTCCATTCTCCTCTCAGGATTTTGGGCACGCACGCACACACGCTTAGCGTGCATTTTAAGCCGTCAGTTCCAGGACTCAAACCACAGTCGACTACATGAGAGTCCAGCGACATAGCCATTATGCCAACTGCTGGTCCCTGAACACTAACTTTTTAAAAAATATCTCAGTGATTCTAATATGCAAGCCCAAATGAGAATTGCTGCTCTAGGGCACAAGAAAAAGTTCCAGAAGGCTGGGGTTGCCACGCAGCTTTGAGACATTGTCAAACAGATGGTCACACACAGGAGGAGTGGAGTGTCAGAATCCTGGAGCTGGAACGAAACTTAAAAGCCATCCGCTGGTGGCAGATGGTGGTGCAGCGATAAAACACAATATCTGCGATGCTGGCCAGTGGGAAGGTTCTGGGTTCGCGTCTGGAGACCTCCCTGAGAACACCGGGCGTTTGTGTGCCTGTGATCCAGGACTAGCTAAAGCTGGAGATGGACTGAGGCAGCTGTCGGGGTGCTATCTCTCGCTTTTCCTCTATCTCTCATGCACAAAAATAATAATAATAATAATAATAAGCTTAAAAAAAAAGTCTTCTAGTTCAGCAGCCTGTGACTCTCCATCCAGTCTCTGCTTGAGCACCTCCAGAGGCAGGGAATTGACTTCCTCTCAAGGCAGCCCTTAGGTGCTGCCCACTATGTGGGTGACTCCACTATGTGGGATGGCTCTGACTCTTCAAAGATCTGCCTTCCATTTGCTCAGGCCCTCGGGCCCCAGTAGAGCTAAGCAAACCCAGTGCCTCATGGTTTCCTATGCTAACGCTCCGGCCAAGCAAGGCCCTCCCTGGGACACACCCACCTAGGAGTGCAAAACCGCAGGCCTGCAGGTGCCCTTGGAGACCGCCCGCCCTCCTCTCCTCATTCTGCGTGAGGATGCCGAGGCCCAGGGAGGCTGGCTACCCATCACACAGTGGTCTGCGATGGAGCAAACTTTAGGCCCTGGGGTGGGAGCTCCCAGGTTTGTGCTCACAGGGGCTGGGATTTTTTCCTATTTATGAAAACATAGGGGGCCAGACAGTAGCACAGTGGTAAAATGTGATGCGTTTTGCGGGGACCCACATGGGAAGGTTCCACAGACCTCCCTGAACACACCAGGCACATGTGTGTGTGTCCATAATCTATTTGGGGCTGGCTAAAGCAGGGGTGGGGTGCAGCATCATGACCTTGTTAGGAGTTTTCTCTCTATCTATCAATTGCTCATGGACAAAAGGAAGAAACTTAAAATAAGAAGGAAAGAAAATATAACAACCAGTCCCTAAACCCGTCTGTTCTCTGCAAGCCTGGGCCCCTCCCCTGGCAGTCACTGCCACTCTGTCAGGTAGTTGCTGTTTCCTTCCCCAGTCAACAGCAGGCTCTCGGCCTCTCGGCCTCTCGGCCTCTCGGCCTCTTGCCCTCCTGCCATGGAGCCGCAGCCCAGGCCGGCCAGCGGTTGCGTTACTCACCGAGCCGGAGAGCCCGGCAGCCCTCTCTGGCTTTGACGAATGCCTGCCCACCTGTCACTGTGCTTGGGCTTCTGCAGGTTCTGACTCCACCCCTTAGTCCCGGGCAGTGGGAGGCGCACGTGGACGGTCTCTCGACCCATCCTAGGACCCATCCTAGCAGCGGGGTTGAGAGTTCCAGTGAACGGCTGCACCTCCATTTGCCGCCCAGGTGAGGTCACTGTCCAAAGGCTACCCAGTTTGCTATCACCCAGAGGGGTTCTCCTTGCAAATTCTGCACCCCTCACCAAGGCCGTGGTCTCCCTATTTCACCCAGATTGCAGAGCCCTCATTTTCTTGAATGTTCTAGAATACTTGACTCAAATGAATGAGCTTTCTGGATGGCTTGCTTTGAAGTAGTTTTATTTTCTCTTATTAAAACCTGACTAGGGGGGCCACCCCCATGGCTGAGTGGCTAAAGGACCCGGATTCCACATGGCTGTCTGTGCTTTGAGTCCTGGCCCTGGTGGCTTGAAAAACATGCCAAGCACATGTATGTGCATGCCCCAAATCCCAACAGGATAGAGAAATGGAGGAGATGGGATCGTGGTGTAACCACACCCTACTGGGAGGTGCTTTCTCCCTCTCTGCCTGTCTCTCTGTCTCTCTCTGTTAAGCACATGCTCCTTCTGGAAATTTAAAAAAAAAAAGATCTAATTGGGGTTGGGGAGCCGACTCCATACCACAGTGATGATGTACTGACAGGCTAGAGGACTGAGGAAGGGGATTGTGGTGGGACGGGCTTCGTGAAGGTGTCCCTCTCTTCCTCTCCCCAACTTCACATGTGCACATATCATGAACTGGGACGCCCAGCTGGGGCCCATCTGTGGTGGCACAGGCAGCGGGGCACCGCTTCATGGTACTAGAAATACCTGAGCCACACGGGGGCCCAGGGACGGATCCTGCATGGACCCAGACGTGCCAGGTGTGCCCATGCGTGCCATGATGCTGGCTGGCTGGGAGGCTAGGGGAGCATTGTGGTGTCATAGGTCTCTGCCATGACAGAGGTGACCCCTCTCATGAAAGAAAGAAATAAACTCTAAGAAGTATATTTGGCCCTCAAACCAGTAAAACAGCAGGAAACCACTTGGCTCTACAGAAGCTGCTCCCAGCTAGACCAGTCTCCAGGCTAGACCCGAACCAGCCTAGCCAGGCTTGTTCTAGGCCTGGGCTACGTCCCCCTATCCTGCCCGGGCCACGTATCCACAAGACACACACCGACTCCCAGAGAGCCTGCAGGAGCTATGGTCGGCCCATTACAGGGAACAGCTGAATTCACCCTCAGACGCTACAACTGCAGTGTGAGTGTTGGTTCACGCCCCCTGATAGCCAGAGAGGGCCTGTGTTGGTTTCAGGGACATGACGCATGGCCTCAGACAGCTCCCCACCCTTCCTCTCTCCCCTCATGACCCCTCCAAGCCACCGTTCCTCTTTTCTCCCGCCAAGCCCTGCCTCTGTGACCTCCGGAGGCTGCTGCGGTGGCAGAAGCAACACCCCATCCTCACTTTCCAAGCTCATCAGAGAATCCCAGGGTGGGCAAAGGCTGTCAGTCCCAGTGGACGCTTGGAGGCAAAGTCCGCTTCCATCCCCACGCTAGGCAAAAATCACCCTCGAGCCTGGCAATGTTTGGGCTAAATGACAATTTTCAAGACACCCAGAAATCACATATGGTGAGAAAAACAACCACCTGGTAGGCCCCACAGACATCTCTGAAGGCTGTTCTGGAGTTTCCCAGATAAAGAACAGCCGCCTCCATGTTTCCCAGCCATGTTTTCATGCTTTCTGGAGGGCCCAAAGTTTGGGGGCAGCATTGCCTCCTGCCCACCCCCATGCACACATCACGGCCTGGCCAAAGTCCTCCACCTTGACACTCAGACTTAACTGCAAGGGGACTTCTAGGTCATCTAGCCCAGCTCCCCCATTTCCAGGCAAGGAAATCGAGGCCCTGAGAGGGGCCAAAGCTACACAGCAGTAACAGAAAGGGCTTTGAGTGCCTTCAGTCTTGCAAGAGTGGAGCTGGTGTTCTTCCCATGTCCCCATTCTGCTTGTCTATCAGCCTGGAGGCTCCCGAAAGACGCAGGGCCCTGTCTTTGTCCTCTCAGGCCTTTGCAGGTCCTGGAGTCAGGCTGGGGGAGTAAGCACTTCTGTTATGGCTCATTCAAGGACAAGCCGGGAGAAATAATAATTACCTACTCCAGGTTTTCCATCTCCTTTTTGCTTAAAAATACAAAAGCTTAAACATAAATAAAGGGAAATGGTCTGGAAAAATAACCAGTTGGCATGGAGCTATTGGCACTTCAGCGCTGCATAAGAAGTAGAAATACTGTTTTTCAGAAACTCAGCACGGCCGGAGTTGTTAACTCCTAACCATTTGGCACAAACGTTCCCAATTGTTTGGATGTGATGGACGATGTTGACAGAAGTGGCGGAGACCAACACGGGCTATTAATAGGCCGAGCGTGGTACTCATAACTCTCCTCTCTCTCTCTCTCTCACTAGCTCTCTGGCACCAAACTGTTGCCAACCTGCCTACCTTTTGCTTTGAGGTGCCATCAATTCCAGTAACGGGACACCAGGCAAGCCATGTCGCCTGCCCACGTCTGAGCCAGATCGTCTGAGAACTCCAAAGAAAGCTGGGGGCGCAGGCCACGTGGGCTGCTGGACTGTGCAGAGCTTCAAGGAGGTTGAGAGGCGAGGAGGTCCCTTGGCTACTGCTTTCATCCCGCGCAATGCATAAAGTAGGGTATCCGTGGCCTGCGGGTGGGGGATCATGCAATTCCTCCATCTATATTTTAATTCGTTGTTTTTTTTAAGTTTGCTATCGGGAACCTGTGCTTACCAGAGACAGTGAAAGAGAGAGGGAAAGTGAGAAAACAAGCCACGAGGTCTGAGACTGCAGTCAGCCATGTGGAAGTCCAGGGCCTTGACCACCGCGCCACCTACTGGTCCGGTCCACGTATGTATTTTATCCACTCCTCTAAGAACTTGCGGCAGCCTCTTCTCAAGGCAGGAGCTCATCCCACCTTCATTAGTTCAAGGTAGAGTTATTTCAAGGCAGAAGGATCCCCTGGTTCCTGAAGGGTGCTGCTTCCAGGAACTGTCTCCAAATTCAAACTCTACGAGGATTCACCAAATCCCTACGACTTGACAGGCCCTTCCCATCCATTCTCGTATCAAATCTTGCTCAACCCTCACAAAAATAAATTGCTATCTCCACAGACAAGTGAGGAGATCGAGGCACAGAGTGGTCACACAACTCGCCAAAGTCACGCGGCGAGTAAGTGCAGGAGCTGGACCTGACATGCAGATCTTCCAAGCCCAAGCCCAGGACTGGAGAAGGCTAGAGCCAAGCCGCTGCTGACACCAGGGCCCTGTGCTCTCCGTGGATCTGGTCACCGGCTCCCACCCACTGAAACCAGAGTGGCTGGTCCTCTCCCTCGGGGCGCCCCTGGCTTCCACAGCCACAGAGCTCCCTGGTCCCAGCCGACCGTCTACCTGCACGGGGTCAGCCGCCGAGGAAGCCAGGCCAGAGACTACAGCTGGACCGCTTGGCTCCATCCCCTTCTTTGACATCTATTAAATGAGAGCACAAATCCTTCCTTCCTTCCAGAGTGGTTGTGAGGAAGACCAGATAATGACTGTGAAAATGTGCTACCAGCCAAGGGTTCCCGTGAGCTAAAAACGGCCTGTGCCTAGGGTGACAATCCACCCGTTTGCCCAGAAAAGTTCAGAGTACGCCTGTGGTCTGGCATAATTATGAATATGGCTAGAAACTAATAAAACACTCAAAATCGCCCCCGTTTAGACAACGAATCATGATCATCCTATAAACATAGCATTTGCTGGCATGGGGTCTGAGAGAACTAGGGCCCTCTGTCCCATGTCCACTGGCTTCTACACCCACCTTGTGTTGCAGACGGGTGGGCTGCAGTGAGCTCTTAGCAGACCCTTGGCCAGGCTCAGGCCCGGCATCATTTTGCTAGATCAAAGCAGTTATTAGTAGCCACTATTTTTAGCAAGACAAAGCCACAGTGCCTGGCTTCATTGCAATTGTATGTCACTCCTTTAAAGTTGATTCCATCAATTACAGACAATCACGGTCACGTGCCAGGCCTGCTTTAACCCTTGGCAGCTCGAATTTCTCAGCGCACAGGAGGCTGTAACCATGGCGAGGGCCCACTGTCAGAATATACTTGCTACTGAATCATTGTGTCTGGGACGTCAGCCTGGGCTTTCCGTTTACGTAACTTGTTCTTCCTCGGTTTCCTATGTGATCCCTGAGAGATAAGACGAGCCACTCCCATCTCACAGAGAAACTGAGGCTCGGAGTACTTAAGCAATGACTTAGGGTCACATAGCTAGGAACCCCAATTCGGCTCACGTCATGTTGCCAGAACATCGCCAGGTCTTTCTCACAGGTCAGCGAGTGTGACCTGCGTGGGACGTGTCCCTCAGGCTTCAGTGGGCTGACACGAACCCATAGTCAAGACAGGACAGCCCCTGAGGGCATCTGGAGGCAGGCTGCCAAATGTACCAGATGACACACGTCTGCCGGCGGAGCAGTCCTTCACCTTGAGAGCTGGCAGTGGCCTTACGACAGAAACAAAAGCAACCCGAAAACAACAAAGCTAAGAAGCTCCACAAGAAGTATGTCCACACCAGGGCAGGGGGTTGGAGGGATGCACACAAAGCAGAGGGCGGCCTCCAAGCCTTGGTGGTTAAAGGCAGTGCATAGGGAACCAGATCCCACATGGCTGACCAGGGTTCGAATCCCAGCCCCAGTGACTTGAAAAGCACATCGGCACCTGTATATGTGAGCCCAAAATCCAGATAGGAGGGATGGAGAAAAAAGGATTATGGCATGACCACGCTCCATGGAGGGGTCCTCTCTCTCTCTCTCTCTCTCTCTCTCTCTCTCTCTGGTGAGCACACATGCCCTCTGGCAATTAAAAGAAAAGTAATACAAAATAAAATAGTGCTAGAGACCCAGGACCTTCTTTCTTCCAGTGTCCAGTGGGAAGAGCAACCAGAAGGCAGCTCTCCCGAGCCAGGAGAGGATGGGACTCCCTCAGGCCCCGTCAGGGTGTCTCAGTAGAGACGGGAGAAGCCGCCAGAATGCTGCACTTTATACTCCAGTGCTGTTTATTGGGCTCCTACCCCATCTACCAGGTCCTGCACCAGCAACACAGTTCACCTAGCCCGAAGCCTCACTTTACAGATGAGGAAACTGAGGCACCAAGCAGAGGCAGTGAGCAGTCTACAACCCAGCACGCCAGGGCAGAGCGCAGAGGGAACTGGGCCCTTCTCCTGGGGGCCCCTGCTGCCTGCAGCCCGAGTCCCACCTGGGAGCCAGGAGGGGCTGCTCTTCCACCTCTCTTTCCTTCCTCCAGCCTCGTCTCGCTCCCCTCACCCACATTCCCTCCCTCTCGCACTGTTTCTGTTTCCCGGAACCGGGTCTGAGATTGCCGGCCTGGCCGGTCTGAATGAAGCCAGGCTGAGCCCTGGGACCCCACAGCCCTAGAGCCCCTGCTGGGAGGCCTCCCCAGACTGGGCTGCCCTGGGGCGGGTCTCGGTCTGTTTGTCTCTCTGCCCCCATCACTGCACACAGTAGGTATGCGATAAGTACTTGATGAATGAGTGAATGCAATACCATGGCGGCCTCTCAAGGAGAGGAGACTGGAGCAGAACCACTCCACTACCGCTCTGATGGTTCAGGTGGCAAATAGCACTTGGAATTGGGGGGTAAAATCTGAGTCACCTTTAATTTCCTCATCCCACTGACTAAACAGATACTTATTTGTTTAGAACCCATTGTCTAAGCCTTTAAATCTAACAGCTGTGTTCAGAGACCGAGGAAAACAGAGGTCCCAGCCAAGCCGAGCTGCCATTCCTCACCCGAGCAGCTCCGGCTTGGAGCCTGGGAGAGGGACGGCAGCGGGACAGAGAGCTCGGGGGAGGCCTGGCAGTCCAGTCAGACGTGCTGTGGCCTCCAGCACCCACTGTTGGCGACAACTGGCGAAGCTTGAACCCTGGAGCAGAGCACAAGAAGAGGCCGCCCCAGCAAATCCGCCAACACCCCTCCACAACGATGTTGCTGGCTACTGGGCGGCAATCCTGCGTCAGCTGCCCCTTGTCACCTGGGGGTAAGGTGGAAGGAGGGCTAGGCCCAGGGAGTGAATTGTCTTATTGAAGAAATGAAGAAGAGACCCAGGGCTGAGCGCTGTGGAGTCATGGCTGGGGTCACAGGAAGGAAGGTGTCCGCTGGGTGGAGCACCAGCCAGCTGCCAGGGTCAGAGGGCACGTTCCTCCCGGAGAACTCACCTCTCTCCCTCCAGCTGCCACCAGCTACTGCTTGTGGTGGGATAGCCACCTAGGGGACAGCAGCCAGAAGGGCCAGAAGCAGATGGACAAGTACCGATGAAGAGTGTGGGATCGTGGGGGGGTGCTCATGGCATAGAGAATGTCGGGCTGGGTCAGATCTTAGAGGCCCCCCATTTTACAGGCCAGGACACTGAGGCCTAGCCTCGGCCAAGGTCACCTCGCTAGGAGACACAGATCTGGAATCTAGAGCTAGAACCTAGCCTCCTAAACCCCCAACTGCAATGCCCCCTGCTGAGCCATCTTAGATCCCACAGCGAGTAAGTTACAACTCAGACTGCGATGTTCTACTCTGTGGAGCCCTTTGGCAGCGACCCCCAGCCTCTGGGATACAGGCAGACCCCCGCAGGGAGGCTGGCCCACCTCCCCACCCTGTAACTCACACTGAGGAGCATTCGCTCCTCTGAAATGCTCCACCCTTGTGCTTGCAGGGCCAGGACGACCTCCCCTCTTGGCCTGTCACTTTCCCAGTCCCCTCTCAGAGCTGCCACGTGCCCACCACTCTGCCCCATCCTGCAGAACCTCCCCCAGGCTGCCCCCTCCCTGCACAGGGGCGTCTCTGGGAGACGCATGAAGTGTCTATTTACCAGGCTGCCAGCTCTTCGAGTGTGGGAACCAGGTCTTCGTCATCTTGCTGTTTCTCCCCCACCCCCAGCTCTGAGCAGCTATGTGAGAAAAACTCCATTAATGTTTGTGGAATTAATTATCAAATTAAGGAGTGAATGAACCCTGGGCAGCTTTGATAGCGGCTTATTCCGCGTGAGCTACTGAACCCGCAGAAGGGCCAGCGCCGCTCTGGACAATCTTTGACCTCCGGTTTTCTTTTGGCTCTCCCTCCCTCTCCAGGTTGGAGGTAGTAGGGTCTCTGGCCACAACCAAGTCATGTGAGGTGTGACTCCACCGTGCAAACAGCCACCGTGATCCAGGGCACCCAAGTAACAGTCCCTGGTGACGCTGATGCGCTGACGGGGATGGCAGAGCAGCCAGGCTGGTTACAGAGGTCGCTTATCCATGAAATGAGCCCCTCACCGCGACAAGTACGCGGCAATTAGCAGCCCTCGGGGAGCAGAGTGCCCCTCCACCCTGTGGCTGCTCCAAGGCTCTGGATCCCCAGCACTGAGGGCTCTAAGTGATGTGATTTTATAGACCATTTACCTTCCAATCTCTGTTTTCCCTA
>NW_006159872.1:996733-997734 GCF_000334495.1 Tupaia belangeri chinensis | reverse complement strand
CCGGCCAATGCAAAGTCGACCATCCACACCCACGGACCAGGGCTGGCCCACACAGAGAAGGCCCCGCAGGGATGTCCCTGGGCTCAGACCCCAGCTCGGTTCTCACATGACAAGGTGAGGGCTTCCTGCCACTTGCTGGGAGCAGACCTGGCCACGGAGCATCTGAGTCTTTTCAAAGCAGTCCTCAGCCACCCCCAGGAGCACTTCTGGGGGCTCTGGCCGCCAGCAGAGGAGAACAGAGACAAACACAGACGGGACAAGGTGCCGGGAGCCACATACCAGAGCTGCTTCTCAGAGCCGCCCGTGGTTCTCACGGGCACCGGGCTACTTAGCGACTTGCCAGAGCAGGGAAGGGGCAGGCTGAGGGGCAGCGGGTGGGTCAAGGGGCGCAGGACCCAGGGAACCAGGGATTTCTAAGACTCAGTGAAGAACCTGGCAGGAAAGGCACTGGAAATTATACTGACTCCATTCAGTTTGTCTCCTTGCCTCTTGCAATTTATCTAGTATTTCCTGAAAGGTCACCGGGTGGTGATTTCAATATTGTAAAATTTGTAGAGATGCTCTAAAAGAAATGTACAAATTTCACAGGTTTACGCTGGCTTAAAAGTAATATATTTTATTAAAAGCATCTATTCTGGGTGCACTTTGGAGAGGATTTGGCAACTGATTGGTTAGAGATCCAAAAAGCCTTGTGCTATTAAAAGATTCGCTGTGTTTTTTTGGGGGTGGTAAAAAGGAATCGAAATCAAAGGCATTTGCAAAGGTACGGTTGGTGGAGGAAAAAGTGGCGTGTGTGATCCCAAAATGCTGTCGCCTCGCAGTTCCCCAGCCGGAGCTGGGTACAACCGACGCTGATGAAGAGCAGAGGGCTGCCCAGCACCCCGAGAAGGCTTCCACCTCCTGAAAACTCACAGGCCCCTTCTCACTTCCCTCTCACCGCTGCTCATTAGCTAAATCCAATCTTTGTCAGTCAAAGGAAAATAAACAGGAAGCAATCGCCT
>NW_006159872.1:991163-996688 GCF_000334495.1 Tupaia belangeri chinensis | reverse complement strand
GAAGGCAAAGAGTCCTCCAATCCAGACAACACGGCCTCTACGCAAACACCTTTCCCCCAGCCCACTCAGGACTCTCTATTTCTCTCCCAACAGCAGAGCCATTTCCTTCCTGCAGGCCCAGTGATGCACAACTTCCTGTTGGGACAGCAGAGGGATTTGGGGAAATGTGTCCTTCCTCACAGCCTCCAGTCAGGTTTGCAGCTCTCAGAAGGTGCCAGGAGCAGGCCTCGGAACACCCCCCACACACACGTATCTGCTCCCCCACACCCTCCCCCAGCGCCCCAGGTCAGGCCACCGAATCTGTGGTGCACAGCAGGGCAGCGTCTTTGGTCTCCGTCTCCCAGAGCCAAGGTGGGGACCAGCACTTCTATCCCCAAAACCACCAGGAAGGGACAGCCTGCATGGTTTTTGCTCCCCTCCCAGCCTAATCAGGCCAGCCCTAGGGTGTGCAAATAGGATGGAGTAAGGTGGAGCTTTTCAGGGTGAAGACAAGCCACTAACAGCACCCCAGGGTCAGCACTCAGGGCAAGCCCACCTCAGAGGAAAACCGAAAACCTCCCTCCCCACCAGACCCTCCAGGAGAGGCTCCACTCCAAGTCCCTTATCTGAAATGCTTAGAATCAGAAGTGTTTCTGATCTCGGGACCAGCAATTAGTGTAATGGCTAATGTCGCTGGACTCCATGTAGTCGACCGCAGTTCGAGTCCCAGACCTAGTGGCTTAAACTCACACCGGGCACGTGTGCGTGCATGCCCAAGATCCCGAGAGGAGAATGGAGGAGAAGGGATTGCAGCGTGGCCATCCCCCCTGGGGGGTGATTTCTTGCTTTCTGTCTCTCTGTCTCCCTCTGTCTTTCTGGAGAGCGCACGTGTGGTGCACAGCAGGGCAGCGTCTTTGGTCTCCGTCTCCCAGAGCCAAGGTGGGGACCAGCACTTCTATCCCCAAAACCACCAGGAAGGGACAGCCTGCATGGTTTTTGCTCCCCTCCCAGCCTAATCAGGCCAGCCCTAGGGTGTGCAAATAGGATGGAGTAAGGTGGAGCTTTTCAGGGTGAAGACAAGCCACTAACAGCACCCCAGGGTCAGCACTCAGGGCAAGCCCACCTCAGAGGAAAACCGAAAACCTCCCTCCCCACCAGACCCTCCAGGAGAGGCTCCACTCCAAGTCCCTTATCTGAAATGCTTAGAATCAGAAGTGTTTCTGATCTCGGGACCAGCAATTAGTGTAATGGCTAATGTCGCTGGACTCCATGTAGTCGACCGCAGTTCGAGTCCCAGACCTAGTGGCTTAAACTCACACCGGGCACGTGTGCGTGCATGCCCAAGATCCCGAGAGGAGAATGGAGGAGAAGGGATTGCAGCGTGGCCATCCCCCCTGGGGGGTGATTTCTTGCTTTCTGTCTCTCTGTCTCCCTCTGTCTTTCTGGAGAGCGCACGTGCCCTATAGCAAAAACCTTTCCAAGAAAAAAATTAAATTCAAAAAAAAAAAAGTGTTTCTGATGTCAGACTTTTTGCAGATTTTGCAATATTTTGTATATACATAATGAGCTATCGTGGGGACGGAACCCAGATCTAAACACTCAAATCATTTGTGTTTCATACGCACCTTAGACATAGCCTAAAGGTGGGTTTTTACAGTATTTTTGCATTGCAGCATTTTGACTGAGCCCCAGCACATGAAGTCAGGTCTGGAATTTTCCACTTGTAGCTTCATGTTAGTGCTCAAAAAGCTTTGGATTCGGAAACATTTCGGATTTCAGAATTCCAGATTGGGGATGCTCAGCCTGTATTGAGTTCTCTTCAGCCCCTGTTTCCTTCAATCCCCAACAACCCTCTAAGAGTGATTCCTAAACTTTGCCACACATAGTATCACCCAGAAGCTTCTTTAAAATCCTGATAAATCAATCAACTCAGGAGGTTAGAAGCTACGAGCTTTTGTTTCCACACTCTTTAAAGACCTCCCCGAGTGAGTTCAAAATGTAGCAAATTTGGGAACCACTGAAGAAGATGCTATAAATACCCATTTTATTAATAAGGAAACCAACATTCAGAGAGGTTAAGTCACTTGCCTGAAAGCACACAGCGCATAGACGATAGAGTTAGGATTTTAGTTAACGCCTCTGTGATTCCAGCATGGAGCCCCTCTCACTCCAAACTCTGTGCACAGTCTCTGGGTACAGGTCTCCCTACTCCACGCCCACCCCCGGTCAGGGCTTCTCCGTGCACACCAGCCATGAGCAGGAACGGGAATGTGCAGGGCAGGCGGGAGGGCGTGTGGGTGCCTGTCGGGGGTGATGGGACCAGCAGGCTTGTTCCTTCCTCTGCCACTTAGGTCAGCCCGGAGCAGAGCCCTGAGGGTTAAGGCGGCTGATCCCACAGGCTGATCCCCCTCCCTGCGAGGAGGGCTGGTGTGAGAGAAGCACACGCAGGAGTGTGGATGTGTGGGTGAGCGCACGCTCGAGCAGGGGTGACGTAGAGGGCAGGGGCCGGGGAGAGAGCAAGGCAGGGGGGCCTCCAGGAAAGCTCCAAGCCCAAGCCCAGGGGTGGCCCTGCGACTTCACAGGCTGTGTGGCCTGAGGAAAATCTTTCCCCTCCCTGGGCCTGATTTCCTCTCTACTACATGGGGTGGGTCCCCCCAGTCCTGTCTCCGTGTGCCCACCTGCATATGGCAGCTCTCATCTTGGGCCCAAGGGGTGCAGGTGTGGGAACAGCTGCACCCTCACCCAGGCGGACAGAGACCACACAGCTCAGGCCCCGCAGGCCTGGGCTCTCAGGGCAGCCAGACCAGGGAGGCCAGTGTGCCTGCTGAATATCTGGGGGTGGAGAGGAGCCCCTGGGGCAGCTCCTCACACTGGCCCCACCTGCCGGCCCGGCCATGACCCCCTGAGTGGGACTGGAGCCGAAGTCTGCCAGCCCCAGCTCTCCTGGTGGCACCCCAAGAGTGGGTAGGAGGCCACTGGGGACATTATCCTGCTGGCCTGACAGCCCTACTCCCCTCCCCTCCCACTAACCTGCAGCTTCCACCAGCCACTTCCCTGAGTTCCCGAGGAATCCAGCCCTCCCTCCATGGCTCACTCAGGGCCCTCATCCTCTGCCAACCCTCCCTGGCCCTCCTGGACACATTGAGGTTCCCTGTGCCATTTCTGCTCCTGGCTCCGCTCGCCCCCTGCACACGCTGCACTGTGCCACACCACGCCACAGCCACCACCTGCTTATGCTTCAAGGCAAGGGGTGGGTCTGACTCAACAGAGACAGCAAAGCCTCGTGGTCGGAGAACGGGCTTTGGAGTCCAAAGACCTGCCCTAGGATCCTACTTTGCCACCTCCTGGCCATATGGCCAAGCCTCAACTCCCTCATCCATAAGATGGGGCAAAAGCAGAGACTTCACGAAGTTGTCACAAACATGAAACGGGATGACACATGTAAATGAGCCGCTCAGCACGGCCAGGAGCTCAGTTAATGAGGGCTGCGAGTCCTGGATCTCTGTGGCCCTCGGGTCTGGCCTGAGCCCCGGTGTGTAGAGCTACGTGCTTAATGAGTATGTTGAGGCCAGCCTACGGTGTGGGGGTTAAGGCAGCTGACCCCACAGACTGACTGCAGGTCAAGTCCAGGACATACCAGGCACATGTGTGCATGACCAAAACCCCAAGAGGTGAATGAGGGAGAAGGGATTTCAGTATGACCATCACCCATGGGGGCTGCTTTCTCACGTCCCTTCTCTCTCTCCCCAGTGAGCTCACAAGCCCTCTGGAAAACTAAAATAAAAAACAACGTGGAACTGAGCTGAACTCCAGCCTGTGTGCTGCCTTGCCCACCTGCTCAGCCTCTCCAGGGGTTGGATATGGTCCTGCTCCTGCCCACCCTGAGTGAAGGCTGCTCCCTGCATCCCTCCACTTCCCCCCAGCAATAATGCTGCCCCTGGGACCAGTAATTAGTGTAATGGCTATGTTGCTGGACTCCCATGTAGCCGACCACGGTTCAAGTCCCAGACCCGGTGGTTTAAACTCACGCCAGGCATGTGTGTGTGCATGCCCAAGATCCCAAGAGGAGAATGGAGGAGAAGAGATTGCGGGTGGCCATCCCCCTCTCCCCGGGGTGTGTGGTTTCTCGTTTTCTGTCTCTCTGTCTCTCTCTGTCTGCCTTGCGAGCACACGTGCTCTATAACTAAAACCTCTCTTAAAAAAATAAATAAATAATGCTGCCCCTTTCCTGGACAAGAAGCTGCCCCATTCAGGGAAACGACGGTGCTTTCAGGGAAACCCGTGCACGGCTGCCATAGCTGGCTCCCAGCACCCTTCAGTCAAAGCCCCCCACAACCTTCAGCTTCCCAGCAGCAGCTACAGGGAGCCCTCAGTCCCAGGCTCTGCCCTGGTCGGATCTAACATCCTAAGATTAGCAAGCACTCGCGCTCTGGGAGGGAAATGCAGCAGGTGGAGGCCCTAACAGCCAGAGGGGAAAACCCTTCCAGGCAGTGGACAGAACAGCCAGAGAGACACCAGGCAGGCCAGGGCGGATGGGAGGTCTCTCCTCCAGACACGTCCTCATCCTCGCTCCCCATAAAGCCTGAGAAAAAGGCACTTGGCAAGAGTTACAATTCCAGACGGCACTTAACGAAGTCCAGCGCCTCAGCAAGACAGAAATAATGACCCGGGGGACTTCTCCGGGAAAGCTGTCTGTACGCGGAGGGGCGGCTGGGAGACTTAATGAAGCCAGTTCTGCATGAGAGGCAGGCACAGCGCGGCTGCCCCAGCCCAGCCTCGGTGGTGCCCCTGGACTGGGAGGGGCGGCCGCTCTGTCAGGCCGTGCAGGGACAGGCGCTGGCCACCAGGAAAGGCTGAAACAGCACCCTCAGAACCTGCAGGGATCTGGGGAAGGAGGTTCCACTGTACAGACCTGAGCAGGCGACCTCACCCCTACCCCTTCCCCTCCCCAGCCCTCCTCCAGCCCCTCCATTATGCCAATCGTGACTGTGCAGATTTGCATAATTCATGCATTATTAGTACCCATTCTTGTCAGGCTTTTAAACTTTATAAAGCAATTTTGCTACCTTTAATGGAGAGTAAGAGACAAGGTTCTAGAGAGAGATTTTCTGTCCTTTTTTCATTCAATGCAAAAAAAGGTCTCTAAATCTTAACTTGGGGAGAGAGTTAGTGACAGAAGTGATTTCCCATTGGGAGCGTGACTACTTAGTTGACACTTTGTCCAAGAGGCTATCCGGGCCCTGAGTGCCGGCACCTAGTGCCCAGTCACATCTCTTACAACTGCAGACCGTGGTCCTCGGCACGGCTGGAAAGGGACACTGTGCTGTGAAGTCCCTGGGGGCTCCTGGGTGATTCGAGCACAGAACCCTCACTCCACATTTATACTTCTTTGTGTTTTACAAAGTGCTTTTACTCCACTCTTTCTCAACCCCACAACAAGCCTACCAGGTTGGAAAAGCAACGCTTTTACCCCCATTTCAGAGATGAGCAAACCGCGGCCCGAGGAGTGCGAGCTACTCACCGAAGATCAAACCTGGACGCTCGCA
>NW_006159872.1:981546-991152 GCF_000334495.1 Tupaia belangeri chinensis | reverse complement strand
GTCGCTCGCCCTCTTTCCTCCACACCAGGCGGGCGACACCTTGCCACGCCTCCACCCCTCCGCGCCCGAGATAGACACCACAAGTCAATCGAGCAGTCTCCCCACCCCGCTCCGATGGCTCAGACAGCACCTCAGAATCCTCAGCCCAGCCCTACTGGCGGCTAGAAGCAATTGTACAGAGCTGCCACCCAGAAGAAACCTGTTTGCTATTCCTGCATATTTCCTGCCAACTCCTCAGCATCCAGCCAACAGTGACGGCGCCGGGAGTTTCTGGGAAGCGCCTGTGGCTAAGCTTAGCCTGGCTGCTCAGACCCAGAAGCCCCAGACGGCACCCAGGCACCCGCTCACTGCTTCTGAATGGGCTCCAGATGGGACCAGCCACGGCTGCATCCCGGAGAGAGCCAGACCCTACAAACCAAGAGGGCTCTACTCTTCTCATCGCAGGGGCCCCGCCGCAGGGACCCCTGAGGCCCACCTGCACGGCTGCACTGCCGCACACCTGCTTCTGGTGCAGCGAGACCAAAGGTGTCTGCTTCTGACATAGAGACCTGGCCTTGCCGTGCTGGCACAGGGCTCGCAAAGGGGTTCAGCTAGAAAAGGCAACTGACACTGCCAGCCCCTTCCCAACCCCTACACACACACACACACACACACACACACACACACACACACACACACACACTGCCCTGGGGCCCGGTGCCTCAGCCAGCCCCAAGGACACCCCTCTCTTTCTCTCACACATCCAGAGCCCCCTCCAGCCGAGACAGGGATACGTCCACAATCCTTCCACATGGCCTCTTCCACAGCCCTGCACGGAAACCTCTTTAAATAAGAGCAATAAAATCTTAAAGGGGGGGGGGGCAGACAGTGGCACAGCAGTAAAACATGATGCTCTGCAAGGCAGACCCACATGGGAATGTTCTGGGTTTGTATCAGAGAGAAGGAGAGACAGGGAGACAGAGAGACAGCACCCCAACAGGGTCTTGACACCACGATCAGACCCCAGCCTTGGCCAGCACACAAGAAGGGCACTCACATGCCCAGGGTATTCAGAGAGTCTCGAGATGCAAGCGGGAATTTTCCCATATGCATGCACACTTTACTGTGAGAGTGCTTCTGGCCCCCCAAATTTTTAAAATTAAAAAAATAAAACCACTTAGACTGACCATTTTGAGAGCTGGTCTCCATGGCCTGGTGGCTGAGAGAGCCAGATCCCACATGGCCAACTGCACAATTCAAATTCTGGACCCAGTGGCTTAAAAAGTCACCATGCATGCTTTCATGCCCCAACTCCTGAGAGGATGGAGAAATGGAGGAGAAGAGGAGAATTTTCTCCCACTCCCTCTCTCTCTGTCTCTCTGTCTCTCTCCAGTGAGCACACATGCCCTCTGGCAAAATTTTTTCAAGTGCTTATTTTAAGTCTCCTGCACATTCTTGCTATCAGGGTGAGAAATCTCATCTCCAAGCCCCCACCAGCTCCCCAGCCCACAGGGTAGCTCTGGCGCTTTTCTTCTTTATGTCAAGAAGCCAGAACTCTCTTGGAGGACAGGAAGCAGCCTACGGGTCCCAGAGAACAGGTGGCACAGTGCCCGCACCGGCCCCCACAGCCAGCACCAGCCCGCCCTGGCCGGCGGGCTCTCCTGCAGCCATCAACTCTGGCTTCCTGCCAGACCCAAGAGAGATGGGACACACCGTCTTCCTGCCCACATCCAAGGGGCCTAGACAGTGTTTCCTCTAGGCCGAGGCCACAGCTGTCACCGCCACCCCTTACATCTCCACACAAACCCCCCCACCCTCACTTCGGGTAAGGCCTCCTCCCTGGTCTCCAGAGCCCCGAATCCATGCTGCCTCTGCAGTGATCAATGGGCCCATTCTCCAAGTCAGCAGGGGCTGCCACTGCCAGAGGTCCAGGACGTCCCCTCCACACATTTATACCCCGAAGGCTCTTTCCCGGAGGGCCATTAGGCAGCGGCACACCGAGCCAAGGGTGGGAGCGCCTGCCCCCACAGGAGGAGTGTTTTATCCCTGACCACGTCGGGAAGTACTGGTACATGACGGTAATAAAGAGCAGGCTGATTTTAATCAGTAGTATTTACTTTTCTCCACTCTAGACCGACAACACACCCCTCGCTGCCTGCTCCTGTAGCCGACTGCCCCCAGCCTTGGCACACCACTGCCCTTTGGCGGCCTTGGCCAGCTTCCATAGGCAGGGCACGTGTCTGCAGAGGAGGGAGCGAAAGAAGGCCCAAGAGGGCCCCAGAGCGGAGGAAGGCTCCGGTCTGCGTGAGCGCCACTTTTTCTGCGCTGCCACAGTTGGGGGTGGCAAGGCATTACTGCCCTTTGTGGACTTCTGGTACTTATTCAAGGAGGAACGTTGTTTATTTAGTGCTCTGCACAGCCTGGAGCTGTTCGTCCATCTAGGTCCATCAAGAGGCTGTGAGGTGGGCATCAGCACCCCCTACACCCCCACCACCCTCCTGCAACCAAGCCCAACCTCCTGTCGCCACCACCCTCACACACAGGTAGTTAATGAAGTCATTCTGCTTGTAAGTGGAGCCAAGAGCCAGGTGGGGCCTGCCTGACCCCTCCAGCGGCCAGCCTCTGCCCCAGCACCCCGACCTGCTCCCAGCCCAACCTGCCCTCGCCCACAATTTGCCAGAATGCCTGTGTGCAGACCCTTTCACCTCCCACCTCCTGGAACCCCGACAGCCCAGAAGCATCACGATCCCCTCTACAGCTGAGGGCACGCCCTGGGTGAGCCTGCACATCTGTCATGCCAACGGGGACAGTCCGAGCCAGCATGAGCTCTGGGTCAGGGATCCCAAGCCCCAGGCTCTTTCCTCTCTGGAGGTTGAGCTGGACCAGGACCTAAGGGAGCCCGGGGGCCTCTGGGAACCGCCATCTCAGAGGGAGCCCCTGAGGGCCCAGGGTGTCACTTGCAAGGCAAGGCCAGAGGCTGGGCTGGCCATGATGACCTGCAGTCCCACTGGGGCTGCCAGCAGGGAGGCTGGAGTTCTGGAAAGTGGATTCTGAGGTGGATAGCAAGGGTCAGGTATGTGAAGCACACCATGGGGAGACCCCAGGTTTCTGCTGGCTATCCTCCTGGGGGTCCCCCGGCCCCTCAGAGCCAACATGGCCACCATCTCAAGTGCCTCCCAGCTCTTCTCTCCTTCAAGGGCAACGCGCACCCCTGCCTCTCCCCACCCCTTGCATCCAGTCCATCACCACGTCTCGCCAGTTCAAAGCAGAGGCCACTTACGGGCTAGGACCATTACACCTGTGTCATCAGTCCTCCCTCACCGCCACCATAGGCCTAGCCTCATCACCCCACTTCACACACACTGAGACTGAGGCTCGTGGAGAGCAGGCAATGCACCCAACCACTCAGTCATTCCCTGAGCTCTGCAAGCCAGCCAAGGGCAGCCGACTCCCCAGAGCAGTTCCTCCCATGCCCGTTCCTCCCTAACCCGGAAAACAGGCAGGGAGAGAGGATAGCCCGTCTCCCTTGGTCACAGGAGAGGCTCGGCTGGGTATGGCTGGTGTTGGCTGGCATGGCCACCGTGCTGCCCACTCTCTAGGACCCACAGACCACCTGACTCCTCTCGCTTTCCATCCTCCACGAAAGGGCAGGTTGGTGGGGCGGGGCACAGCACTTGTACACACCTGGTGGGCCCAGGGGGGACGCAAAGCCCCCAAGTCCCCTGCTTGCCCAGAGGACCTGCTCCATACTTTCCCTTTCCTCACCCCGCGTGGTTCGAGCCTTCATTTTCCCATCCAGAACTATCACAGTAACCTGCCCCTAGCTGCCTCCCTCCACAACCTCCCTCCACGCTGCGACTGGGTCACGCCACTGCCCTGCTCAAGTACGTGAGGGCTTCAAAACGCTCCTGCAAGTTGTGTCCTATGATGGAACCATGGGGTTAGCCCTGTGGCCTCTGTACTTAAGGGAGCCAGCTCCTACATGGCCAACCACAGTTCAAATCCTGGTCCTGGCTGCGCAGGATTTGAGAAGCATGCCGGGTGCATGTCCGTGCCCTACCTCCCAACAAGACAGAGAAACAGAGAAGGGATTTGCCGTGATCACATTCCATTAGGGGTGCTTACCCCCTCCCTCTCTGTCTTCTCTGTCACCCTGACTTTCTCTGGGGAGCACACATCCCTCTGACAATTAAAAAAATAAAACTTAAAAAAAAAGAAAGAGAAAACTGTGCATGGATTTTTTTTTTCATACTGAAACAAACTTATACTTTCATTCCATTATTCCATGAACGTTTTGAAGTCCCCTCGTACCTTCCATTGTACCCTGTGTCTTTAAACAGAAGTGCAGACTCCTCAGCCCACCATGCAAACCTCCCCCAACCCCCCGTCAGGGGCCCATGTCCCTTTCTAGTCCACTAGGGTGCCCATCCCTAAGAGCACCAACACTCACTAACTTTAGGGTCCGTCTCCTGTTCCTGCAGCTCAGAAAACTCTTCTCTCTTTGCTTCATTAGGCCCTCTGTCCCTTCAAAGCCCAGCTCTAGCCCCACTGCCTCTAAGAAGCTGCCAGGTGTTCATATTTGCAGCAAACCCTCCCCTGACATCGTAGCTCTTCATGGTGCTTGTCACAGTCGGCCCTGCTCAGAGTCACAGCAGCCGAACAGCCCCTCAGCCATCTATTTCCATCTCTGTATCTCCCTGCATCTCCGGGGCCACAGCTTGGCACAGAACGGGCATCGAGAAAGCCTGCCCAGCCGTGTCCTCAGAGCTCCGCTAAACTGATGAGACCTTTCCCCGACAGCACGCCCTGTCCTTCCCTGGGGCTGGTCCTAGAGTTCAGAACAAAGGTCTGCCCCACGAGGCGGTCACTGGGGAATCCTTGCCCACTCACCTCCAAAGGATTCGAGCGAGGCCCAGGCTGGCACACTCAGCTCTTTCTCCCCCTGCAGGAAATCTGCCACTCAACTCGCTCTGTCTCCCACTCACACTGCACAGAAATAATAGCCCTGCATTTTCCTGCAAATTCCATCTTCCACAAATGGAGACGTTAGCTCCACCTGTTCAAGGAAACACAAAACAAGAAGCCAGATGGAGCAGGCCTGGAAGAATGGCTGCGGCCTTGTGGGGCTGAAGGGGCTTCTGGGCAATCCCCCTCCTAAAGTTACCACCAGTGCAGGGCTAGAAAGTTGATCGTCTCCCCGCCTCCTGTTGCCAGCACGTCAGAGCTGACTAAGCATTTTCCCCACACAGGCTCGGGCTTGGTTCCCAGCCCAGCTCCACCCTATGTAGACACCACTGCCCCACTCACAGAGAGACCTCCAGGGATGGAAAGATATGGAGACTAGACACAAAGAGAAGAGTCCAGGAGACCAGACCCTGCAAGGCTGGCCCACGTGGGAAGGTTCCAGGTTCACGTCTGGAGACCTCCCTGAGTACACTGGGCATGCATGCCCCCACGATCCAGGCTGACTGAGGCTGGGGGTGGATTGTGGCATGAGACCCTGTCAGGGGTGCTATCTCTCTATCTCTCTGTCTCTCTCTCTCTCACTCATGGAATAAATAATACACTTTTTTTCCGGGGCGGGGGGGGGGGAGGTTTTTGCTCTAGGGCACATGCGCTTGCCAGAAAGACAGAGACAGAGAGACAGAAAGCAAGAAATCACCCCTCAGGGGGGATGGCCATTGCCTCAATCCCTTCTCTTCCATTCTCTTGTGATCTTGGGCACACACGCACACACACGCCCGGCATGAGTTTAAGCTACCAGGTCCGGGTCTCAAACCACGGTCGACTACGTGCGAGTCCAGTGACATAGCCATTACGCCAACTGCTGGTCCCAATAATAGACTTTTTTAAAAAGAAGGAAAAGACTCCAGGGAGGCATGAGGAGTCAGGACTTAAAGCCAGGTCTTCTGACTCTGGGGCCAGAGTCCTCAAGGATAAAGGGTGTCCCCTTGGACAGGGGTAAAGGAAGGCGAGGCTCTGGAATGGCGCTGCAGTTGATAAGGTCATCACACCTGTCTGCTCGTTACCCTTGAAACCAGCCTCTGCCCACGAGTCATCTGATGCAGGGCTTCTCGACCTCGGGCCACTGACATGGGGACCAGGCAGTCCTCTGTTGTAGGGCACCCCTCGCCTCCATCACCACATGTCTGTATTACTCCTCCCTGTGTGTGCTGACCGAATGTCTCCAGACACTGCTGCGTGGCCCCTGGGGGGCAGGTTCACCCAGATGAGAAGCCCTGGCCCGAAGGCACAGTCAGACCCTGGGTCTCAGCAAAGGGAGGAGAACTCCCCACTAGTCTCTTATCGCCACCCAGGCGCCTGCCTGGATCTAACTCCTGCTACCCTTTGGGGATCCCTGGCCCCGTGTCAGTTCAGGTGTCCCGTTCCACACCGGCCCCATCCATTCCAAGGGCAGAGCTGGCCTGCCCACAGATATTCCCTAGTTTTGACATGGACAGAGGAAAAGAATCAACATTCCCTGAGAACCCACTCTGAGTAAGTGTTAAGACACCAAGCTGAGGTCACTGGCCAACATGCCTTCACAGAACTCAGCACCCCACGCAACACCGGGCAGAGGGACTCCAGGTCCCCGGGCCAGGGTTAAGGGAGCCAGATCCCACATGGCCAACTGCAGTTTGAATATCAGCCCCGGAGGTTTGAAAACACATCAAGTGCAGGCAAGTGCGTGCCCAAAACCCCAGCAGGAAGGGAAAATGCAGAAGAGATTACACTGTGACCTCGCCCCACTGGGGGTGCTTGCTCCCACTTTTTCTCTCTGGTGAATCAACATGCCATCTGTCAATTAAAAAAAAAAAAAAAGGGTGAAATTCCTAGTCATACAGCTAACCAGTCAGGTTCCAGTTTTGAACCCAGGTCCAAAGGCTGCCCAAGCAGACGACCTTGGTCTATAAGCCCCAAGACCCTCACTCCCAAGGCCCAGGCCGCAGCAGCAGACACTGGCAGGGCTGGAAGAAGATGTTAAAGGCCATTCCCGTTCCCTTTCCCCACTCTCCTCCAAGTTCCAAAGAAAACAGGTGCAGGGGCTTCTCTGCAGGGTCCTTAAGCCCTGAGCACTCTGTGGGCCCTGGACACTCGGTGACACAGTTAGTGTCATCACCACAGAGGCTGCTGAGACCCTGCCTGGAGTCCTCACCTCCCCAGCTACAAGACCTGAGAAGTCGCCCCACCTCTCCAGGCTCATGAATGCCCCTCACCCCGCGCACGTGGCGTTGAAGGGGCTGGACAATTAGGAATGTGTGTCTTTAGAGGTGCGTCTTACTTTAGTAACTTTCCATAACATCCGGGTTCCCAGCCACGAAGGGAAAGCTGATCATGTATGACTCTTTAACCATCACACAGCTCTGGGGTCAGACAGAGCGGGAAGATTTGACCTTGAAATGTGGACTGACCCAGAAAGACCCAGCCACTTGTCCTGACCCCAGGGAATGAACACCAGTGGTGTGAGTGGCACAGATAACTTATTTTTACTTTCAAAAAAGTGGCCAGGCAGGCCAGGAACTGTTCTCTGGGACACAACAGGACCCTCTCCCCACCCACTTCATGGGGTAGGGGCCAAGGCAGATGTCTTCCATGGCCCCAAGTGCCATCCTGTGACCTCTCATAACCTCTGAGGCACATGATACCCCACTGAATTGCATACCTCAGAAATCCAGCTGCAAACTCCCCATCTTCCCCAACGCCAAACTGCTTCCCCCAGTGAACAGAAACTCTATCTTCCCAATTCCTTAGTCCAAAAGTCCCGGCCTCGTCCTTGATTTTCCCCTCCTCTCACCGCCTCCCCTTCCCCACCACTCTGCATTCCATTCATCAGGAACACTCTCCTTTCAAAGGCTCCAAGGACACAACCACTTTAAAAAAAAAAAAAATCATGGTAGAACACATGTGTGCATGCACATGAGAGAGACAGAGCAGCACCCTGCATGAGGGCTCAGCGTGCCATGATCCCCGTCCTCCAGCCCCAGCTCCTCGAGATCATGAGCTCAGAGTGTCTGGGGTTAACCAGGCCAGGGATGCAAACCCACGGTCACCATGTGGCTTCCACACTGCAGTCCAGCACACTGCTGACTGCGCCACTGAGACTGGGCCTCGGCCTTTGTTTACCATCTCACTGCCACCACGGCTTCACGGCACCACCTCTCCCACCTGCACGTCCCCACAACCTCTTGACAGCCTCCCTTACTCCCACCTACCCTGTCTGCCCCAACTCTGTAGCCAAAGGGATCTCAGTAAAAGCTAAGTCAGATCTTGTCACTTCTCTACTCCAAGCCCTCCACAGGCTACCATGTCACCCAGGGTAAAAGCTACACTCCTCACAAGGGTCTACAAAGCCCTGTGGAGTCTGTCCTGCCTCCTCTCTGACCATGCAAGCCCCTGCCTCCTGACCCCCGCACTCACTGTCTCAGCCCCACGGTCCCCTCACAGCCCAAGAGCTGCGTGCGCTGCCCAGAATGGTAGACGCTGGCCATGCGATGGAACTATAAAATGCCTTCCACGTAGGGGCCAGCAGACACCGTAGCAGTTACGTTGCTGAACTCACATGGCCAACCACAGTTGGAGTCCCAGACCTGGTGACTTAAAACTCACATCAGGCGCATGTGTGTGCGTGCCCAAGATCCCAGGAGGAAAATGGAGGAGAAGAGATTGTGGCATGGCCATCCCCCCCAGGGGGTGACTTCTCACTTTCTCTCTCTCTGTCTCTGTCTCTCCCCTACCCCTTACCCCACATCTCCCCACCCCTACACACCAGCCAGGAAGCACATGTGCCCTAAGGCAAAAACCTCTACCAAAAAAAAAAAAAAAAAAAAGCCTTTTATTTTCATTTAAATCTAAATACCAATACTGCATTCATTTATCAGAAAACTTTCAAGTATGTTTTCAGTGTGCGAGTCTGCCCTCCCAACTGTAAATGTTAGGGACTGTAAATACACATCAGGTACTCCCAGTGAACATTTAGTGTCTAATTGAAATACACTGTAAGGGGAAGAAATGCGCTGGATTTCAAAGACTGAGCATGAAAAATAGAACACAAAATATCGTGTTAATAATTTGTGACGTTGAGTCACATTGTAATGATAATATTTTTGTCCCTGTCCAGTTACATTTAAAGCATAATCACATTTTTCTTTTTCCTCTTTAAGTTAGAACTAGTAGGATATTTTAAATGACAGAAGTGGCTTGCATTCTATTTCTATTGTCCAGCGCTGCCCAGACCATGCCAGGAATAATCCTGCACCAGGGCCTTCACATGGTTATTTTCTCTTCCCCACATGGCTGGCTCCCTCACCAACTTCAGAGCTTTCATCAGATGTCACCTCTGTGAGGCTTTCCCTGAGCACATGCACTCCCAGAGCGAGACAGAGAGAGGCCGGGGGACAGCACTCCCCAAGGGAGTGGTCACGCCACAATCCCTTCTCCTGCACTTCCCTCCATGCCAGGACTTTGGACATGAATGCACATGCAACCTGAGTGTCTTTCAAGCTGCCAGGACTGGGAGTGGAACCGCATGGTTCACCTTGAGGGATCTAGCTGCCTTAACCAACAGGCTATGGCTGGCTCTCCTTGAGCACTGTTTTTTTTTTTTTTTGAGAGATTTTCACTGTAGGG
>NW_006159872.1:976560-980761 GCF_000334495.1 Tupaia belangeri chinensis | reverse complement strand
GCCGCAATCCCTTCTCCTCCATTCTCCTCTCGGGATCTTGGGCACGCATGCACACGCGCCCGGCGTGAGTTTTAAGCCACCGGGTCCGGGACACGAACCGCGGTCGACTACGTGGGAGTCCAGCGACATAGCCATTACGCTAACTGCTGGTTCCCTCCTTGAGCACTTATTTAAAATCACTGCTCTCCCATCAAAACTCCTTACCGTCCCATCCCATCTTTTTTTCTGTTCACTGCTCTTAGCATCATCCAACAAAATTCATGATTAACTTATAGAGTTCCCCATTGGGTTTACTTACTAAAATGTAAATTCCCGAGGACAAGGATTTTTACCTATGGCACCTAGAAATATACTGACACATAGTAGGTCTTCAAGAACTATTTGTTGAATGAGGACAACTTTCTGTTGTTTCTGCCTGGGTGCCCTCCTCAGTCAAAGGTTTCTCAAGGGCAGAGCCTGGCACATAGTAGGTGCTTCAACATACACTACTGAATAGCAGGCTGATTCTGATACCAGGATCTTTGGGGAAATAGGAGCAACTTAGCTGAGTCATCCCAGGGAAGGCAAACACCAGCACTTGTTTTGGACACTCTCTCCCCCATGCACCCCCAGGAAAGCTCCCCGTTAGCCCAACAGCCTGGAATACCTCGGGGAAGGTACACTTTCTTTCCTTTCCATCGATTTTTATTCTCCCAGTGAGAAGACAAATCTGTTTCCCCTCGCCAGAAGGCCTCGAGCCACGGCTACTTACATTATAGTAATTAAATCCCTGCTGCTAGGAGGGTTCGGAGACAAACAGGCCTCATGCCAAGGGCTGGCCTGCAGGGAGGAGGCAGTGGGAGGGAGGCTGGCCAGAAGGGCCTGTCTCTCAGCTGTCTCCTGATAGTGAGGAAATCCACTTAGCCACAATGTCTTCACAGGTTTTCACTTGCAAGACAGGAAGATAAAGCCTGCCAGCCCACCCCTCCGAGCTACACCCACCCCCAGCCATGGCAAAGCAACTCACTTAGCCTGGAAGGTCGAGGTTTCCTTCCAGGTCACTCAGATTCCATCTGATCTTCACCACCTTCCCAAAGACGGCCAGAGGAGGCGTCTTCCTCCTCCTCAAGCTCACTTCTCTCACTCTGCATGCCCAGGCCAGGGCTTTTCTTTTCACCCACAAGTTCAGCTGACCTTTCCCGGATGTTTGGCATGGGCCGAACACCAGGCCACAGGCCTTCCACAGAGCAGTATCTCATTTAATCCTCACAACAGCCCCAGCAATTGGGCTGGGACTGGCCTGCAAGGAAGCTCCAAACCAACTTCCCAAAGCCACTCGGCCAAGAAGCAACAGAGCCAGGACCTAAACCTAAGCCTGTCCAGTGTGACAGCCTGTCTAACGCCAGGCAGAGGATGGCCTGGGAGACAGAGAGGAGGCCTGATGAAAGACATGAAGGTCAGACAGACCTGCAGGAGGAGGAGGGCCGGGTAATGGACAGAGGAACAGGACACAAGTCTCGGGCCTGTGGGTCAAAGGCAGGCCACGTGTGTGTAGTTTCGTCTCCTGTAAAACTCACATGATCCCTGGCATTGCTGGTTCAATGCCATCCTCCCCGACCAGGCTGTGAGCCCCAAGTCTGTCCAGAGCGAAGCCCCTGAGCCTATCAGAACCTCCGACACAGAGGAGGCCCTCCTGGGTAGTTACCAGCTCTAGGTAGAAGGCTTGAGAAGCAGAGGCAGATGCAGGGGCAGGTGGGGAACGGGGTCCTGGGGTGGACACAGAGAGGGCCCACAGAGGAGAGGGGCAGAAGGCCCAAGAATGTGCAGAAACCTGGCCGCGTTGGGACCATGAGGGTCCAGAAGGTCCCACGGGTGTGGGGCTCATCCCAGTCCTCCGAGTTTTGGTGGATACACTCGCATTTGGAGGTTTCAGGGTTCCATGAGAAAACTAACAATAACAGCGGCCAGCACGTGCCAAGCCCCTCCCCAGTACCCTCGTCGGGGCTTGTCTCCTTCACTGTTCACGACACCCGTGCCCACATGTGGGAGGGAGGGACACCATCGCCCCATTTATAGACCTGGAGACTGAGGCACACACAGGTCAGTGTCCTCAACACAGTTGCACGGCCAGGAAGCCAAGGAGCTGAGCACCAAGCACGCGCTGGAGGGCTCAGCAGACCTCCCCCGCCAGGGCCGCGGGAGACGGCTCTCAGCCCCAGAGCCCAGCCTCCCCGTCAGTCAAGCTACCCAAGGCTCAATAAAGCCTCGTCATCGGGAACCAGCAGTTAGCATAATGGCTATGTTGCTGGACTCCCACATTAGTCGACCACAGTTCGCGTCCTGGACCCAGTGGCATGTGTGCGTGCGTGCCCAAGATCCCGAGAGGAGAATGGAGGAGAAGGGATTGCGGAGTGACCATCCCCCCTGGGGGCTGATTTCTCGCTTTCTGTCTCTAATGTCTCTCTCTGTCTGTCTGGCAAGCGCACGCGCCCTATAGCGAAAATCTCTCCAAAAAAAAAAGCCTCGGCATCGAAACTGACCACGTCCCCTCCCCTTCTCCCATCCACCCCACTGAGGCTGGCAGGACAGTGAGGGTGGCATGGATAAGTGGGTAGGAGGGGCAAAGCAGAGAGCTTTCTGGATTGAGAGAGCCCAGGAAGGGGGTGATCCACAAAAGCATGCCTACCACACAGGGCATGGGCTTTAGAAACACTCAACTGGATTCAAACCCCAGGCCCATCCCTTCCCAGCTGAGTGCCCTTGGGCAAGCCACGTAACCTCTCTGAGCCCTGGGTCTGTCACCTGTGAAGTGAAATGGGAGTAACTACATCCACCTCACAGGGTTGCCGTGAGACGAGGTGTGGAAACCATATACAGGTTGTGCTTTCCTAATTCAAAAATCCAAAATCTGGGACCAGCAGTTAGCATAACTGAACTCCCACGTAGCCAACCACGGTTTGAGTCCCAGACCCAGTGGCTTAAACTCACACCGGGCACGTGTGCGTGTGTGCCCAAGATCCAGAGAGGAGAATGGAGGAGAAGGGATTGCGGCGTGGCCATCCCCCCTGGGGGGTGATTTCTCACTTTCTGTCTCTCTGTCTCTGTCTCTGTCTGTCTGGCGAGTGCACGTGCCCTATAGCAAAAAACCTCTCCAAAAAAATCCAAAATCTGAAATGCTCCCAAATCCAAAACTTTTGGGGTACCAACATGATGCCACAAGTAGAAAATTCCACACCTGATCTCATGTGACAGGTTGCGGTCAAAACGCCACAATACAAAAAGATTGTGTGAAACTGCTTTCAGGCTGTGTAAGGAGAGCATAAGTCGAAGGCGACTTTCATGTTCAGACGTGGGTCTCCTCTCCAAGAAACCTTATTATGTATATGCAAAGATCCCAAAGTCTGAAAAACCTGAAATCGGAAACACTTCTGGTCTCAAGCATTTTAAATAAGGGACACTTGACCTGTCGTAGGCCCTTAATAAATATTCATTTCCTTCTCCTCCCTCATCTGTCCCCTCTCACTCATGAGTAAGACCCAGTGTTGCGAGAGAGTCCTTTTTATGCAGGAGGAAAGACGTTTCCATTTTACGGGAGCAGGGCATGCTCCCCGGCTGCCGCCGAGGACAGAGCATTCTATATGGCCCCGTCTACCGGCAAGGAAGCCCTCGTGACTCAGCCTCCACCCCAGCCTCGCTCTCGGCTTACATCAATCTCATGCCACTCTTGAGGGCTCTTTCAGCACCGGCGCCCAGCGTGGACCCAGACTCGTGTCTCATGCCAAAATGCCCTCCCACCCCGCTCCAGAGCAAGGAGAAGCAAAGTACCGGTCCAGCCCAGAACAGAAGGGGCCAGGCACTGTGGGCCCAGCTGGAAAGAACCTTGTAGGATCCCAAAGCCACCAGCTCTCTAAAGCAACAACCATCAACCCCCACAGACAAGAGACCCCTGGGTCTGTCCTGCATTGACTCTTCCAGCTCCACCCTCAGCAAGAGGAGCGAAATCTCACCTTCCAGATAAAGAGGCCGCTGCTGAGGCCACACTGCTCAGCAGCCAGAACTTGAACCGGGTCTGTGCTCTTTTGGGAAGAGTCAGCAGAGAGCAGCACCCGTGGTTGGGAGAGATCCCCACAGCTGACTCTGGTCCTCGAGGATGCAGACCCTCCCGGAACCCGGAACAGAACCGGCCACACAGGGGTGTTCAGGATATGCTTAGGGAGGCTGG
>NW_006159872.1:952224-963571 GCF_000334495.1 Tupaia belangeri chinensis | reverse complement strand
GTGGGTGGGGGGGGAAATAAAGGACAAAAAGAATTAAAACCCAGACGTCCTGGATTCCAGCTGCTCATTTGCCACTACCAAGGCTGAGTGGCCTTGAACAAGCCACATGATGTCTCTGGGCCAGAGGCTCCTGGAAGGAGGACAGTCATGCTCTGGGTTTCTTAGAGAGGTAGGAGGGATGAGCATGGTCCCTGTCCACCCAGGCCGGCCTGCCTGGCTGGGTCCTGGAGCTTGGCCATTCGGGGAGGGGGGTAAGGTGCCATTCTAAGCCAGACACACCCCTAGCTGTCCTCAGAGACCTCTCTGGGGCACCCACCAAAGCCATGCAGCCCTGGGTCTTCCACAGGATGGCCCAACTCAGAACAACACGCCTGCCCTAAGCCCTCACCTTGGGAAAGTGACATCATGCATGTCGGTGGCCCCAGGCATTCCACAAGTAAAAGCAACTTGGGGGTGCTAACATCTCACCTACTGAAAGCCAGAATAAAATAAAAATGGCTAAGCCCAAATTTGCTCAAATCCTAAATCTTTTTTATTTATTTATTTATTTATTGAGAGAAATTTTTGCCATAGGGTGTGTGCACTCCCTGGAGAGACAGAGAGAGAGACAGAAAGCAAGAAATCACCCCCAGGGGGGATGGCCACATCGTGATCCCTTCTCCATTCTTCTCTCAGGATTTTGGGCATGCACATACATGCGCCTGGTGTGAGTTTTAAGTCCCTGGGTCCAGGACTCGAACCACACTTGACTGTGTGGGAGTCCAATGTAACCATTACACCATCTACTGATCCTCAAATCCTAAACCTTCAAAGGAAGGATGGACTCTGCGCAAGTCCCTGCGGGTGGACCTTCGCAAGGACAAGGCGCTAGGAGGTACTGCCGCGTGGGGGCAGCCGGAGGTGTGTGGCCGCCAGCTGGCCACTTACCGACCATTAGCTGATGTGGTACGTTCTCACCAGCTCAGGGCAAAGTGGATATCCCCACTTGCAAATGGGGAAACTGAGACTCAAGAGAGTCTGAGTAACCAAGGGGCAGGCCAGCACTGGCACCCAGCTCAGGGTCTTCCCGCCTCACCACGGGGCCGCTTTCAGCTCAAAGTCACCTGCGGGTCAGCAAGGAGAGGTGGCACTGTTGACCTCATCCTTGACTCTCCCACCCTACCCGCTGGGTGACCTTGGGCAGGGCCCTCACCCTCATGGGCTTCTCCAACTACAACCTGGACACCAAACAACTCGTCCTTCCAGATGCCACCTCACAGGCCCAGGAGCTGCCTGCGACCTCTCACGGGAGGCGCCAGCTCACTCAGCCCCTGCAAGGAGCATCCTTTAAGCCAGCTTTCTTGTTCATGTGACACCAAGCAGCACTCCTGTCCTTTAAGAGCAATGCCCAACAAGCTGACTTGAAAATAACAGATGCCAATTTGCATATTATTTCACACATCATTTGCATGTTGTTCATCTAGTACCGCCAGGGCTCTGCTCGGAATACAACCCCAGTTACCTTGCAACCAGGCCTTGTGGAAAAAAAAAAAAAAGAAATGACTTTCATGCAAGTCAAACCCTGTCTCCTGGCACGTCCCTCCCCTGCTGCTGCTCTGGGTGTCCCTTGGTGTCTGGCTGGGAGCTACCAACTGCTCCAGCCCTGGAGCCCCAGTGGGTTCAAGGGGCAGAAAGAACCTTTCGAGTTCAAGAAAACACTGTGTCAAGTCTTGAAGGGAAGTGTGTTCTCTTGGTGCCACGCTGACCAGTACGCATGGCTTTTTCTCCTGGTTCGGTCCAGGCCGCCTCCTGGTGTAGCCCACTCTCTCGGTCTCTTTCTCCCTGGTCATCATGTGTTCCCTGACCTTCTTCCAGGCCTCCCAGCCTCTGGTCTGGCCCTACTGGCTTATTTTCGTTCTCACTCCACCTGTCCGGTTTGCGTGTCCACACTCAGTCGGCCATGCCAAGCCCCGGCTTGCTGCCTGGGTTAGAATAACTGGGCGCGGTGGAGCAAGGAGACTCCAGAAGCCCTTCGCCCACTGAGGCCCATCCGGAAGCATGCTTGATGGCGTGACACCCGAGTAAGTGTGCTCCACTCTGCCGGAGCCCCCTTCTCCTGACAAGGACACACAGCCTTCTCCCACAACAACCAGCGGGGTGTGGAGGGGCAAACACGCGAGTCCCTCCAGTCTCCATCCGCCCATGGCACCTTCCAACAGCTGCTCTAGTGCAAGGGGACTTCGAAAAGTTATAGGAAAATGGAATTAAAGTACGAATTTATTTTGATATAAAAATAATTGGAAATCTATGTATGACATTTTTTCATAATAGGTACTTTTTGTGAGCTTTTTGAACACCGCCCCGCCCCGTGTAGAAGCAGCAGATACTGTGGCTCAGTAAATGCCCGCTCTGTACTGGGTGCTAATGCTGTAGGTAAGGGATACGGCTCCTTTCTCTTTTTTTTTCTTTTCCTATTTTTCGGTTCTTGTTTTTGTCAAGGGTGCATGCACTCTCCAGAGAGAGACAGAGAGAGGGAAAGTGAGAAATCAAGCCCCAGGGGTGCTGGCCACACTGCAATCCCTTTTCCTCCATTCTCCTCTCAGGATTTTGAGCACGTACGCACATGTGCCTGGTGTGATTTTCAAGGCGCCGGGTCTGAGGCTCAAACCCTGTCAACCATGTAGGAATCCATACCTCAACCACACCACCTGCTGGCCCCATGACACAAGGAAACCGACTCCGATTCAGTAAATTCCCCAGGGACCCACCACTGGCATGGCTCTAAGTCAGAATTTGAACCCAGATCCCAAGCCCTTAACGATCATGCCAGTTAAAATTACCTCTGAGAAAGAACACGAGGCCGTCAGGGCTGAGGCCATGGGATCGCAGGTACTAACCAAGCATTAAACCTATCACGGTAGCATCATGCCTGGGGCGTGAACTCTTCCGTCTCTGCTCAGAACCTCAGGCTGAGACCAGTTCGAGCACCCTTCTCAGTCTTCCCCGCCCCCACCCCCCGCCCTCTCTGTCCCAGTGCATGCCATACGCCATAAGGGAAGGGACTTCGAACTGTCCCCAAACCTGCCACATGCCCGACATGCTCTGCCCTCCACCCCGGCTCCCACGTTCTCACAATCTGAAGAGACCTTCCCACCCTGGTTTGTCTACTTCTGCAGGAGCACCCCGTCCTGCAGGGAGCCTCCCTGACACCCCAGCCTGGGCTCCTGTCTCCTTCCTCAGTGCTCCCCAGCACCAACAGCAGAAACTGCAGCCCAGCCCAGACAAGGCTGTCGGGGAGCACGCCTGACGCCCCTCAAGAACATGTGCTATGTGACAGAGCTTGAGCTGGAATCGGGTTACAAAGCCTTGGGCCAGGAAGGAAGTTGAGAAACAGAAGCCCAGCGAGATGAAAGGACTTAACCAAGGTCACACAGCAAGCTGTGCCTCCAGCACTAAATGCCCCCAAGAGACCTAAACCAAGGCGCAAGGCACACGCAGGGAAGTAGGAGAGTGGGACTGAAGCAGAAAATTCTAGAACCAAGATGGGAGAAGCCCTTAGCAGTCCCCTCACTCAAATCCCCAGTGGAGTTTTGGACTGGGTTTGGAACCAGGAAACCAGCATTGCCTAGAGCACTGAGCTCTCATTCTAGAATCGTCTTTCCTGAGACAGGCACCTGGACTAAGTCACGAAACCCTACAGCTCAATTTTCTCATCTGTGAATAGAGTTGAGGGCCAGGTGGGAGGCCGTAAAGGACAACAGGCACAAAAATACCTTGGAAGAGAGAACACCCCAGGCCCACGACGGTGGCCCTCGCAAGTAGCCACCTAGCCTGTGCTGGAGGAGAAAAGGGACTGAGTGATGAGCCAGGTGGCTGAGGGGTGACGTCTGTGCACAGTTAACGCCCAGGCGGAGGGTCCTGCTGGGGTGGGAGTGGAGGGTGGGGGCGTGCCCTGGGGCTGTGACAGGGAAGTACTACCAGCCCCACAGGAAAGGCCGAGGCGGGGCCTGTTCGCAATGTCCCCCAGCCCGGGCTACCCAGTGGCCGTCCCTCAAACACTGTTCCTCTGGGCACCCGCCCCGGTGTCTCCTCCACTCCATTAAGCCCACCCCACCCACCTCTCAGGAGTGCTCCCGGTCCAGCATTTTCATCATGGGTCTCAGGCCGAGAAGCCTTGACTTGTCTCTTAGGAACAGAAGTGGGGCGCTGGACAGTGGCCCAATGGTAAAGCACGGTGCCTGCACACGTGGGTAGGTTCCAGGTGCATGGCCACCGACCCCCTGAGAAACACGGGACACTCGTGCCCACAATCTGAGGCTGGCTGAGGCTGGAGATAGGCCACAGCATCAAGTCCCTGCTGGGGGCGCCTGTCTCTCTCTCTCTCTCTCTCTCTCTCTGTCTCTCTCTCTCTGTTTCTTCCACTCATGGAAGAAATAAACAACTTTTGTTTTAATGAATGTAAGCAATTTAGCTAGCAGCAGCACACGAGGGACAGGGCGTGAACTCGGGAGCCAAAGGGCCTGGAGTTTGATCTCAGTGCCACCACCCACCAGCGGTGTCAGCTTGTCCTGGTGACTTCATCGACAAAGCAGGCCACGAGCACCTGCTTCTAGGACTCAGGTGTGAGGCCAACCCAGAGCTCCACAAATGGCCTCGGCCTTGCCCTCCCTGTCACTCAGCAGCACCCGTGGGCCCCGTGGGGTGCTGGCGTGAAGACGAGGCAGCGTGGTCCCTGCTCCCGGCCCCTCCTCCCTTCTCCCTGGCAGATCCCAGCTGAGCTCCTGGGGGTGGAATGACAGGGTGGGGGAGGGGGGCACCTAAAAACCCATTAGCCTCCTCCGGACTTTCCTCACCAGAAGAAAAAGCACTAGAATTTTCCTCCCCACGGCTCTTGAGAACAGCACAGTCTTAGAATTCCCCACCCTCATTATTTAAAGAGGAATTGGTGGCTTTCCTCTCTCTCTCTCTCCCCCCCTCCCCGTCTTTGGGATTTTGAAAGAAAGAGAAGAAAAACAGCAACGAGTGAACGCGCTGGTCTGCTTGTCACCGAGCTGAGTAAAGTGGTATTTCATCCACACACAGCCGCCCTCACAACCCCCACTCACACTCACACTCACACTCACACACTCGTCTGCCCCCAACGTGCTTTACAAACAACTGCCACAGAAGCAGAGCTCTCTCCGCTGACTCGATGTTCCCATCCAGGCCTCAGAGTCACTACAGAGGTTCCTCGAATTTCTTCTTATTTCTGTTTTTCTTTCTCTTATGTTTTTAAAGCAGATCTTTTGACCATGGCCTTACAAATCTCCCCCTCCTGAAACTCAATAAGGGAAATACAAGGCCATCGAATAGCTTTGTAATTAACCTGTGCGGGAGACAAATGTCCCAGCCATCATGGCCGGCACCCAGCGCCCAGTAACACCACCCGTGGGGAAGGGAAGCCCGGATGTGTTCTGAAGTCTTTCCCCAGGACAGTTATAAATAGTGCGACGACAGGCAAAGGGTAAGCATACATAAAAAGTTAGCCGTCCCCCCTGTGGGTTACTAACCTTTGACTCATGTGCAAACTGTCCACACAGATTAGAAAGAAAGTCACCGCCACCCTGCGGTGGGGGCGAAGGGCCTGTTTTTACACTGCGAGCTGCTCTGGCCCTCTCGGCTGGCTCGCTCAGTGAGACTCGGGAAGATAAAACGTGTGCCTGGGGCCCTGCAGCCGACTCGCAGGGTCCTGCCTGCTGTCCTGCCTTCTGCGACTCACGAGGAGGGTCCACGGGAAAGGGTCAGTCCTGGGACCAGCAGTTAGCGTAATGGCTATGTCACTGAACTCCCATGTAGTCGATCACGGTTCACGTCCCAGACCCGGTGGCTTAAACTCATGCCGGGCGCGTGTGCGTGCGTGCCCAAGATCCTGAGAGGAGAACGGAGGAGGAGGGATTGCGGCGTGACCATCCCCTCTGGGGGGTGATTTCTCGCTTTCTATCTCTCTGTCTCTCTCTGTCTGTCTGGTGAGCGCATGCACCCTATAGCGAAAACCTCTCCAAAAAAATAAAAATAAAAAAGGGTTGGTTCTATCCCACATGTCTGAGAGTGCGGACACCAAGGTCCTGGAGGGTCTTCTCAAAACAACCAGGGCAACCTCTGACAGCCGCCCACAGCCCGAGTGGCACTTGGGTCAGAGCAGAAGGTGCAGACCGTCCACACAGCCACGCTGGCTGCTCTCAGCCCTTCTGCAGACCAGACCTCCATGTCTGGAAAGGCAGAGGGCAAGAGAACTGGAACCAGTGGCCCAGCCCGGTTGCTGGGGAGGGAGGCTGTGGGGAGCTCACTGGCCTTGGCACTGTCAGTGAAGAGATAGGCAACGTGCTGGCCTTGGACTAAGGGACAGCGTTTTCTTTGAAGAGTGGATGGGCAGGAGACTGGGCCCTCCTGGGCGTGCAGAGAAGGCTGTCCCATCAAGGCGGCCCCCTACTAGTTGATCTGAAGAAGATGAATAACTAGGGGTAAGAGATGCCACCCATGGGAGTGGGCAGGGTGGCCCAGGGAAGAACCTTCACACCAACTCTTCTTTCTACACCCGGGGGTTCCCCAGCACAAGGGGGAGGCAGCGGGAGCGATAAGAGGCAGGAAGCTGGTGGGAGGCAGGCACAGGCACGAGGTGAGCAGAGGTTAGGCTCTGCCTGGGAGGCGAAACTCAAGGCCCAGGGTGGGGAAGTGGTTCCAGGTTGTCCAGAACTGATGGAGAACTACCCTGCCACACCAGCATTCTCCAGGCTCCCCAGAGAATGACTGGGGCCTGACACCAAAGGCCCCCGACAAGCAAGGGCCACAGGTGACTTGCCAGCTGGACAGAGGCACCAGCCCAGCTCCTCGATGGCAGGGTATGGGTGAGGTGTCCGCAGCCCAGAAGGAGAGCGTGGGCAGGCCGAGCCAGACCTTCCCGTTTCTCTCTCCAGGCCCAGTAGAAAGAGCATGGCAGGCAGTTCAAGGCAAGGCAGTGGGTGTGCTCCAAACAGGCTCAAGAAGGAAAAAAAAAAAAACACCAGAAAAGACTCCCCAAATCCTCCTGCTGTCACCCTGACTCACACTGATAGGTAGCAACGGGGTCTTAACAAGATCTCGCAACCGTCTCTAGACCTGACCCTGCCAGGCTGCCTGAGCTTGCAGAGAGGAACACCACCTGTCTACAGAAGCCTGGATCGTTCCTCAGCTCGGGGTTGCCTACCAGCTTGGGGAGCACAGAGGGCCCTCTCTGGCATCTCGCTGCCATTTGGCCTCACGGCAGGTGAAATAAGGAACAGTCCTCTTATCTGAACTTGCCTGGGAACCAAGCCCCACCCCCTGCTCCGGCTGATCCCTCCTCGCTCCAGCAGCTTCCTTCCCGTGTCATCGCCTACGGCCTGTGAGGGTGGGAGCTGGGGATCGTTCTGTCTCGATTTTGCAACCTCCTCACGCTGGCTCCTTTTGCATGAACTGCGAACATGCTCAGGGCACATGCCATGTTCCTTTTCAAGAGACCCAGGCCTGCTCAGTGAATTGCTTCCTCAGCAGCGGAGGGCAGCCAAAGACAGGTGAGCAGGAAGGCCCCAGCCCCGTGGGAAGGGTAAAAAAAAACAACCAGAGAACTCCAGACAACAGCAGCCCAGACACTAGCTTAGTAAGCCTTCAATCACTGGGGAGGGATGAAAGGGTACCCCCTCCCCAGTGCCCCTGTATGAGAACTGCCACCACCCATGCGGAATTATCTGATTTGCCTGGGATGCCTGCGGTCACCCTGTCCATCCTCCTGCCTCCACACTGATCAGCAAAGCCAACCAGACTCACAAAGTCCCACAGCAAGGGAGTGTTGCCCACAGCTCCCCAGAGCCCATGGAATGTCTCTGAGTTCTCCTGCCTTGAAGAACTCAGAGAACTCAGCCTAACCCACACCCTCTTGTCACAAATAGAGTCTTCCTCCATGCGGCTGGGGAGCAGCTCTTCACCCATACACAACAGACCCGGGTGTAAAGGTGGTCTCCAGGCAGACCCAGCCTCTTCTCAGAACTTCTCCCCTCCAACACACAACTTTTCCCTCACTGTCAACGCTTAGCTCTTAATCTCTGAAGGCCCCAACAAACTCTAGAGCCAGAGTAAGATGACAGAGGAAAATGACATCTCTTCCCCTTGGCGTCATCATTAATGACGATCACAAAAGGTCCCATTTCTGAAGCCGGCCCTACCTGGAGGGCCTTACTTCTCATTTCGTTCTCCCCACTTCGCGGCTGGGGGAACAGACTCCCGGCTTGTCCAAGATCACACAACCGGCAGTGGCAGCACCAGGATTCCAACTTCGACTAGATTCTTTGAAAGGGCCTGGCACATAGAAGATACCCAGAAAACGCCTGTTTCAGAAATGACTCAGAACATACATGGATAGATGGAAGGATGGGTGAGTGGGTGAGCAGGTTAAAGTGAGCCCCGCTCGTGACAATGCCAGTCCCAGGCTCACAGAAGTGGCCAGCTCATTGCTGGGGCAAGCCAGACCTCAGCTACTGCCTGCTCAGGCTGCCATCAGCCAGAGGCTCGATGACTGAGAAATGGGGAAGACCAAGCGCTTGCGCGCCTCCCCCTTCGTTCCCCTGGAGTCTGCTTCCCCCGGTGCTGGAAAACCCGTTTCCTGAGTACCACCTGGGTGCACCTGCCCCAGGCAGAGGACAGGGCCCATTCCTGCCTGGCAGTGACCATCCCACGGCATGAAGACAAGTGCGTAAGTCCCACCCTGGGGACTCTGCTCAGCCACTGTTTCAGGGACCAGCCGTTTCCTCAACAGCTCAGACCACTGAGGTCACTGAAAAAAAGGGTTGCAGAGGTGCCCTTTCCCCTCACACCCCCAGCACTCAAGTCTTCGCCAGTTCCCCCCAGGGAGGGCTTCTGGTTCCCAAGGGGTGACTAGAGGGAACTAGAGCTGTGCCCGGGGCTGCTGCCAGCCTCGTCTCCCAGGGCGCCCAGCAGGGAAGGCGGTTCTGAGAAGGCGGCGAGCAGAAGGACCCGCAGACTCCGAGGCTCATTACAGGGGATGACTAAGTGAGCTGCGATTCCAGGGGAAACCCTGCTCGCTTCTGCTCCTGCTCACGGAGGGGCTCATCCTCGAGCTTACAGCCAAGGCACTTCCAGGTGCTGCCCTCGCCTGGGGCAGCCCCCTCGGAGCAGTGAGTCCCTGGAGGACCCGCTGCCTGGAAGTCCCGGTTGTGGCTATTCAGGTCCTCTGACAGGTCTGCCCCGCCCGTTGGCAGGGCGGGCAAGTCTGCCCATCCCCGGCCAAGGCTAAAGCGAGATGCTGGGAATGGGGGAAATCCGATCAGCACCTCCTAGGTTTTTGCGGCTGGATTTCAACAAGGAATGTGACAGTCTCGCAGCAGCTGTGCCCTGCCTGAAACAAGCTCTATTTGAAACCTCCAACAGCTGAACCCCTCCCAGCTACCCGCCGGCCAGCCTAGCCAACCCCTGCCCAAAATGACAAATAGAGAAATCCAAGCAACAAGCAGGCTCATGCACACGTGTACACACACACACACACACACACACACACACACCAACAAATTGGGGGTGAGAGGTCTAGTGAGAAAAAAGCCACTTGTCCAGCCATCAATCCCCGGGTCTCCAAGCCTTCCAGCTCACACCAGGAGGGCTCCATGCAAAAGGAGTGAGGCCACAACCCACCTTCCTCAATCTCCATTCCCTCTGGGAGGGAAGCCCCCCTCCTCCATGCTGGGGCTGCACTGCAAGGCTGCCACTGCGGGCCCAGCTCCCCCCGAAGCCGGTGCCTGCCGTTCTCCATCTGGGCGCGCACCCTCACACACACACTCACACACACACACACACACACACTCATCTTTATTTATCCCGAGGAGAAGGAGTTGGGGTGGGAGGGGAGAACTGGGGCTGAGCTGGGGCGCGGGCTCACGGGGACCGCCTGGGAAGCCCTGTCATCCCATCCCGAGGAGAGGCGCTCCCCCCAGCCGATGCCAAGGCGGCGCCCATCTGCTCTGCCCGGGTAACACCTGTAGCCATTTTTATCAGGGGATGTTTACGAGGTGGCAGCAGGTTTATTCTGAGTCCTTTTTCCTGAGGGGAGGGATGCCAGTTTCCTCCGCCTGTATTTTTACCCCCGTGCCCTCAGAGTCATGGGTGCTTTTCCATTTTTGCCCCGAGTCTCTCCAGGAAGAAGAGGGAAATAGAAACTTGGGATGAGAGAAGGGACTTGGGCCACGGTACGGATTCCCCACCCCCCACCCAGACATTTATTTCTTTTTTATCCTCAGGAAAATGGAGTGGAGCAGGGAGGGGAGGAGAGGAGGGAAGTCGCAGGAAACTGGCAAACACATCAAGGCAGAGTGTAATTAATTGGTGCGTTAAGCTGCTGGGTTGTGCTTCAGTACGAGTGAGCCAGGAGGAAAAACGATTTCTCAGAAGGGATTCTTTAATCCTCCCTAACACAGAGTCTGCAAATTAGCCACTGTGTTAGGGGATGCCCACCCCCCCTCCAAAAGAAGCGAGGAATGAATTCTCCCGGGATTAAGAAGGAAAACCATGGGAAGTTAGAGTGTTCAATAGAACTGAGCAAATGCCTCTCCCCCACCGCCTCTCTCAATCTCTCTCTCTCACTCTCTCTCTCTCACTCTCTCAATCTGCCTCTCTCTCTCTCTCAATCTCGCTCGCTCACTCGCTACCTACATACCCCTTTTGTTCAAGGTATAAAGAGAAACCACAGCCCCTACCTTTGAGTACAAACCCCAAGAGAGCTCGGTCTCTATCACCATAACAACAATTCCAAACATCCCAAAAATCAGAGCATAGTCACTCAGTCGCTTTCTCTTTTCAAACAGGGCCCTCCTGTGTCCCAGCTTATAGCCAATGTTTTGGTTTTTCCGCTTGTTGGCTTTGGGGAAGGTGGTGCTGCTGGCAGTGGGGCCGGCATGCTGGTGGTTGTGGGTGGCGTTGGGGTGGTGGAGCAGGGTCTGGTGGGCATGGTTGTCCTCCCGGGAGGAGATGACGATCTCGGGGGGGTTGCTAGGGCTGAAGAGCTGGAGGGGTTGGCCCTCGGGTTCAGCCTCGATGAGGTTCCTCCGGGAGGCGCTGAGGCGGCTGAGGGGCTTCATGACCCCACCGCTGTACTTGCAGGAGCTCATGGCGATCTCCGTGAAGGGGTTGCTGTCCCGCCGGTGCACCAGGGGGCTAGCCTGCCGGTGCCGGCTGCCTCCACCGGGCCCACTTGTGGCTGTGGAACTTGGAGAGTGGCCAAGCAAGTGGTCATTGAGATTGAGCTGGCTGCCTTGCCTGGAGGAAGGGGGGAGGATGGCGGTGGAGTTGGAAGGAGGGGGGGCCCCGGAAG
>NW_006159872.1:941524-950697 GCF_000334495.1 Tupaia belangeri chinensis | reverse complement strand
TGCCTGCTGCTGCTGTTGCTGCTGCTGCTGCTCATCCCCAGAGGATGGACAGGGGCACTTGGGGTCTTCATCCAGGTCCCCCACCCCCGAGTCATGGAAGTGCCCAGAAGTGTCCATCTTGGGGCCTGGCTGGATTCCCTGCAGCACAACCCCCCACCCCAAAGCCACCCTCGCTCCAAAGATGTCCTCAAAGAAAGCCAGGCATCCAAGCTCCCCCACCAGTGTCTTGGCTCCAGTCCTCTCTCTTTGGCTTGCTTCGGTTCTCTGAGGCTGCCTGGAGTCCAGACCCTGCCACTCAAGAATGCATTGTACTGGGCAGGGAGGGAGGGCAGGAGGGGAGCTTGGAGGAAGAAGAAGAGGGGAGAAAGAACTCTGTCTCAGGAGGTGGTCCTCTAGGAGCGTGTGAGGCCAGGCTCAGCTTCACTCCTCGCTGGCTCAATAGCTTTGCTCTCCTCCTCCTACCGCTGTTATATTGTAAGCCAAGCCCACTTATTAGCAGCTGGTCTCATTGGCTTGGCTTCACTCTCCAACCAGCCCTAGCTCCGCCCCCTGCGTAGGCTCCGCCCCGAAGGCGGGGCCTGCGGTCCCAGGCTCCCGGCCCCGGCGCGGCGCGGCGAGGACTGGGAACTGTAGTTTTATGCTCCGGAACCGCCGAGTGGAGCCTCCCTCCTTTCTCGGACAGGTATGGCCAAAACCTGCCAACCCAAGGCCGCGAAAAGGGCTGTGCCCTCCCGCGAGGCGGTAGGAAGGAGGGATAGAGGACCTTCGAAGGAGGGGAGCTGTACCCCATGATTGGGAGCCAGGGAGAGGGGAAGACAAGTATTTATTAATAGTTAGGTCATTGACTAAAGGTAGGTTGTTTCACACACGTTATTCAGGCCCATCCTCCAAACACCCGCGGCAGGGGAGGGGGAGCATTATGTTCCCATTTTCCGAAGGAGGAAACTGACACTCAGCAATGGGGAGAGGCGACGTCAAGGTCACAGAAACCGCTAGGCTACTCCGGCTACTCCGTTCGACCAGACGCCAAGGGGATGCATTCACCTACCACTGACAGAGGGCCTGCAAGGTGTGCAGACACCAGCTCCCAACCCTCACGTCAAGCCTGGGGAAGTGGTGTCATCGCTGTCCTTTAACACCTGAAGAGAAAGAAAGAGGAAGGGAAAGAAAAGGAAAGTGGGCAAGCAAGCACAGGTAAGGCATGGAACTTGCCAGGTGCCACTCAGCTTTTACTGAAAAAGCCTAGGACTTGAATTCAGGTCAGTGCGACCACAATTCCCCATCCCCCGTTCCTATACCAAAGCACTCCTGGGGTACTTTTCCGCTGTGATGCTGTGATTTGAATAAAACTATCCAAAAGATGGATGGGAACGAGCCAAAAAAAATCTGTTGAGGCTGTACTGGGTGTGTGAAGTGGACCCTGGCTCCAGCCCCTTCCCTAACAGCTGGGTGCGGAGACACCAGAGGGGCTGGCAAGAAGACGGAAGACCCCCACGGTGGCTGGCTGCCTGATTTGCCCCCATAGGGCTCTGAGAGTAAACGCTGGGAACAGCTGCTGGCTTCCCAGGTTCAGAATCACCATCAAGGATTTATGAAGCTCCCACTGTGCAAAGAGGGGGTTCCAAAGGGAGAGACCAGGGCTGAATTCCTTTCCGGTTTTAGCTGCAGCAGCCGTAGGGGTCCACACGTATGGAATTCCCCAGGCACACCTGGGCTTTGAAGAGGGCAGCCGGCTCCCATAAGGTTCGCCATCACCTTTTGGCCTTTGTCCAGTTCTGTCCCTAGGTGAGAAGAAGCAGGGGTAGAAGATCCATACACACGCACAGATGCACACACATGTGCACACACGTATACACATGAGGGCATCAGCCCGTGCACACACACATAGTGAGCTTTCAGAGTGTCAAATGACCAGGTCAGAGAAGGACAGAGCTCCCACCCAGTGAGCCCAGAGTGCCCCCTGTATATCAGCTCTCTCTGCAACCCCGTCAGCCCTGAGAGAGCTACACATGACTTGTAATCTAAGCCACAGCCCAAAGCACCTGAATAGTTATCATTGCTCTTGCATAATAATCCCTTTGATGATTGTTATCAACGACATAGTCGTGCTCCACCTCCCCCCACCCCAGCACACTCTCTCTCACACTCTCACACACACACACACACACACACACACACTACCAGTTACAGTGCCAGGGCTCAGAGGCACCCCTGGTGTTTCATGTGTCTTTCCACGCCCATACAGGCCCTCCACTAACCCCCACCTCACCCCTGCCAGCATGCCGAGACCTCCTTCCCTTTTCCTTCCTGTTTTTTGGGGGTTTGTGTGTGTGTGTGTGTGTGTGTGTGTGTGTTTTGTTTTTTGCCAGAGGGCATGTGAACTCATCAGAGAGAGAGACAGACAGACAGGCAGACAGACAGAGAAAAGGAGAAAGCACCCCCACCCCAGTGGAGAATGGTCATGCCATAATCATTTCTCCTCTGGCTCTCTGTCCTGTCGGGATTTGAGGCACTCACACACACATACCCAGCGTGTTTGAGCTGCTGGGGCCAGGATTCGATCCACAGTCAGCTTGTGGCATCCAGCTCTCTAAACCACGAGGGTACAGAGCAAGCCCTTCTTCTGTCTTCTTGATTTCCCCACTTTTTCTCCATTCCCAAACAGAGCCACCTATTTGACTTAAGGCACTCGATCACATATTTAGGTTTAATCATTTCCTAATAAATTATCACTAATAAGTTGTTAGCAGCAGAAATGTGCTGTTAATATTGGGTTTTGGTGCTGGATACAGCTTCTGGCAAATTTCAGTTTGTGGGGACAGACTCCAGGCCTGTGCCTCTTTGGGCCCACTCCACCCCCAGGAGCTGCCTTCTACCTCAGCTGACCTTTTGGGGCCAGCCTCCTGCCTCCAGCTCTCCTGGCAGTGCCAGACGCATCCAAATGGGATATCCCATCATCATGGAAGGGACAAGAAACAGCCGACTAGGGGCCCAGAGCCAAAAACAGAGGTTCATCTGGGAATGGGCTGGAACTGGCATGAGTTCTCATCTGAGGCCACTGAGGCAGCTCGTCCACTCCTTCCAGATATCCTGTCATGAATGAACAGGAGGAGGATGGGCTCTAGTGTCAGACTGCCCAGACTGGAACCTTCTCTACCATGGGATGGCTATGGGGCCACTGGCAATATGGCCTTCTGACCCTCAGCTTCCTACTCTGAAACATAGAAGTCAGATGGGTTCATACCTTGTGGGGTTTGGGGAAGATTAGCCGTGACCATACATGGCAGCCCTGACTCCCTCAGTGCTGTGCTGGAGCTGGCCAGCACAGGCTCATAAAAGCCAAGTGGAACATTTCTTCCCAACTCCACATTCAGTGATACTGCATTGATACCTTGACATCAGTCCTCGGGGGAGTATTTACACCACAGCAGTGGGCAATCTCTGGAAATCAGGGCTCATTTTCTCCTGGAGAGCCAGCTGTTAAACCTTTGGTGGCTGTCCGGCATATGCCAGGACACTGCTGCCTCTTCCTCCGTGTTGTTCTATGCAGACTTTGCCCTCCTCTGACATAGCTCAGGCCCTTTCTCTCCTCTTGCCCTCTCACCAGCACAAACTTTGCCACTTGATCATTGTGTGATTGTGGGCCAATTGCTTAACCCCTCCAGCCTTCAGTTTCGAGGTAGCACAGGTCAAGGACTTTGTAACTGTAAAGCTCTTATTGGTATTTATTCAACATTACCATGTGACTCACACAGCCTACCCTCAGGAGCACATGGTATCCCTGCCCAGACAAACCGTATACAATAGAATGATAAAGAACAACAATGAAGATTCTGACGTGTGTTTGAAATAATAGAGTTTACTGAAGTTATAGGGCCATCAAGGGAGGCTTCATGGAAGTGGAGGACTTGAGCCCCATCCTGAAGAATGGACAGGGAAGGCTTAAAACTTATGATAAAACTGAGGCATTAGACAGACTTAAGATCTTGTCCGCCATTTCCACAATGACTAACTAGTAACTAGAGACACAACTGGAATCAAATCTGGGTGTGTCCGTCCCCATGCTCAAGTGCTTGCCATGTACCTTGAAACTAAAATTGTTGGGACTCACTCTTATTGGTATTTATTCAACATTACCATGTGACTCACACAGCCTACCCTCAGGAGCACATGGTATCCCTGCCCAGACAAACCGTATACAATAGAATGATAAAGAACAACAATGAAGATTCTGACGTGTGTTTGAAATAATAGAGTTTACTGAAGTTATAGGGCCATCAAGGGAGGCTTCATGGAAGTGGAGGACTTGAGCCCCATCCTGAAGAATGGACAGGGAAGGCTTAAAACTTAGTGCTCTTCAGGACCAGCAGGTGGCGTGGAGGTTAAGGCGCCGGATCTCACATGGCCAGTTTCACAGTGTGAGTCCCAGACCCAGCACAGCAGCTTGAGAATCACGCTGGGTGGGCGCGAGTGCATACACACCCAAAATCCCAGGAAGAGAGTAGAGAAGGGATTGTAGCAGGGCCATCCCTCCTGGGGAGATGATTTCTCGTCTTCTCTCTCTCTCTCTCTCTCTCTCTCTCTGACAAACGCATGTGCCCTATAGCAAAAACTAAAAAAAGAAAAAAAAAAAGAGGTCTCAGCCTGCGAAGATGGAGGCCAAGGGAGTGTGGCGGAGTTTCTTTCCTTAGAGGACAGGGAGGGTGAGCAAATGCACGTGCTCCGAAATGAGAAGGTAGGAGTGGCCTTTGGCCGTACCAGCCCCACATCGGGTGTGCTGTCACTCAGGCCCTGCTCCTTTCCAGCCACGTTCCTCACCACCTCCTAAACCCCAGCATCACCAACCTCTTGTACCGGGGGGGTCTGTAAAAAGTTCATGGAAAATGTGTATTGTTAAAAAATGATGGGACTGGCCCTGTGGCTTAGTAGTTAAAGGGAACTGGATCCCATATGGCCAACCATGGTTCGAATCCCAGCCCCAGGAGCTTGAAAAACATGCCAGGTGAGTGCGTGTGCATGCCCAAGATCTCAACAGGATGGAGAAATGGAGGAGAAGGGATTGTGAGCAGAACAATCACACCCCACGGAGGACGCTTTCTTCCCCCCCTCTCTCTCTCACTCTGGTGAGTGCACATACCCTCTGGCAATTAGAAAAAGAAAAAAGAAAAGGCTACCCATAGATTTAAAAATTGTTTGTACCAAAATAAACGTGTACTTTATTTTTCAACAAACTTTCCGACGCCCCTTCATCGTTTCCCCAAGAGCTGCATTATTTCACCCCTCCATGCTTTCACTCACTGTTCCTCCACCTGGCACGCCCTTCCCCCGCATCTTCATCTAACACTTTTCCTTTTGCCCTTCAAGACATACGTCAAAGGTCTCTTTCTGAGAAGCCTTCCCTGAGCTCCCCAAATCCAAATCAGGGGCCCTTCTATATTTTGGGGGGCTTTTTATGCCAGAGGGTATATCATGTGCCTGTAGGAGAGAGAGAAGCCCCCCTCCCCCACCATACACCTGGTCATGTCACAATCCTTTAGTCCTCCAATCCTCCAGCCCATCAAGATCCTGGGCAAGCACACACCAGGCATGTTTTTCAAGCCACTGGAGCCAGGGCTCAAACCCTGGTTGGCCATGTGGATTCTGTTTCCTCTGTTGCAGCTCTTAACCACAACACCACAGCACAGGCTGCCTTCTGTATGTTTGGTACCCTGTGCCACCACTGTCTCAGTCAAGCAGTGTCACTGTCATCTCCTTGTGTGTTCCTTCCCCCCAGGCTATACCTTCTTGAGGGCAGGAATGATGTCCTCTTCTTTGCTGTACCTGCAGCTCTTTCACAGAGCCTGGCTTACAATAGGTGCTAACAAAGACGAATAGAACCGACTGGACTTGAAACCAGAAAGAGATCGTTCGGAGGCAAATGAGAGGAAGTCATAGCACTTTCTTTAAAAGTTTATTTGTTTTGGGACCAGCAGTTAGCGTAATGGCTATGTCACTGGACTCCCACATAGTCGACCGCGGTTCGCGTCCCAGATCCGGTGGCTTAAAACTCACGCCAGGTGCGTGTGCGTGCATGCCCAAGATCCCGAGAGGAGAATGGAGGAGAAGGGATTGCGGAGTGGCCATCCCCCCTGGGGGGTGATTTCTCACTTTCTCTCTCTCTGTCTCTCTTTGGCGAGCGCACTCGCCCTATAGCCAAAAAAAAAAAAAACCTCTCCAAAAAAAAAAGGTTATTTATTTTGTTTGTGATAAAGGTTGTGTGCACGCATGAGAGATAGAGAGGAGAGAAACAGAAGCATCCTTTACAGGGTCTCATTACGCCATGATCCCCTCCCTCCGGCTCTGCATCAGGATCTTGGCCACACACAGTGCCTGGCTTGTTTCAGGTTTACCTGGCAGGGGGTCCAAACCCACAGTGGGCCAGCGGCTTCCTGAACTGCAGCTCAACAGTATGGACTGTGTCGCCAGGTTGGGTCTACAGCACTTTTTCCAACAAATAATACAACACGATTTTCCCATTGGTAAATGATGGAGATAGAAGAGATCATTTCTAAGATCACTCGGCTTTAAAATTCCTTATTCTATCTATAGAACTCGTTACCCTTAAAAGGTAGAATTGGCTGAAAATAGGTTTAAGAAAAGTAATGATTCATGGTTGATATGGCTGTCTTTCCCACAGTCTATGAACTCCTTGAAATCAGAAAAGGAGTCTAATGTTTTCTGGATTCCCAGCACTAGGCAGGGTGCCCAGCCATGAATATACTCATTGAAGCTTTATTCAGTGGTTGGGTGGATGGATGGCTAGACGGATGACGTTTACGGTTCAATGACAGCTAATGGTGGGTTTCCTAGGAAAGCCAGCGGTGTTTGAGGGACGCCCTTAGCTTTCCAGGGACAGTCTCGTAACGAACAACCGCGTCCTTCCCCAGACCCAGAAGGCGGGCTCAGAGGCAGCGCTGGGCTAAGCAGCTCTTGAGCCCATGCAGGTTCAGGCATCGATGCTCTAATAAAAACAACCTCGAGGCTCCTTCTCCTTCCCCCTCCCAAGACAGTAACCCTCCTGCCGAGGTCCTCCATGAAACCCCGTTGGACAACAGGCATAGAGGAAGGTTTCGAGAGCAGCTCCATGGAGAGCTGTTTGGAGGTGATTCTGCTCCGAACTCTCCAGGCCAGGCCAGTCCAGCCGATCCTACGGTAGAGACGATGGAATGGAGCCATCAGACAGGAGTGCCCAGAGCAGCCTTGGGCTGGGAATCGGCCCATCTGTTCTGTCTTTTTTTTCTTTTCCGTTTAAGAAAGAGGAAAATCACCTCCCACGGGATGTGGTCATGCTACAACCTCTTCTTCTCCCTCTTTCAGGATTTTGGGCACACACGCACCAGATGTATTTCTTTTTTTTCTTTGAGAGGTTTTTGCTATAGGGCGCATGTGCTCACCAGAAAGAGAGACAGAAAGCGAGAAATCACCCCCCAGGGGGCATGGTCATGCCGCGATCCCTTCTCCTCCATTCTCCTCTTGGGATCTTGGTCACATGTGCACCCACGCCTAGTGTGAGTTTAAGCCACTGGGTCCGGGACTCGAACTGCAGTCAACCACATGGGAGTCCAGCGACCCAGCCATTACGCCAACTGCTGGTCCCAACACACCTGATATATTTCTTAAGCTGCCGGGTCCAGGACTTGAGCTGTGCAGTCAGTCATATGGAATCCAGTCACCTTAACCAGCATACCACAGGTTAGCCCCCCCACAAAAAAAAAAAAAAAAAAAAAAAAGTTTTTGGTTTGTTTGTTTAGTTTCAAACTGAGGAGTCAGCCGTGGGATCTAGCTGCCTTCACCTCTACTCCACTTGCGGCCTAGGTATTTTATAAGTGTTTTTGTTGTTGTTGTTTCCATGAGGAAGAGAGACAAGACAGTACAGGGTCCTGACACTGATCTGTTCCAGCCTCGGCCAGCCCGGACTGTGGCACACAGGCCCGGCATCCTCAGGGAGGTCTTCAGAAGCGAACCTGCAACCTTCCCCTGTGGGTCAGCCTGGAAAAGTGTGGTACTTTACTGCTGTGTCCCTGTCTGTCTCCCCATCTAGTTTAGGCTGCCATTTTCCTGCCAGTGACCAGGACCCCCAGTCTGTAAAAGTGCACCCATTCTCGCCTCCCTCCACAGGTGGCTTGTGGAAGCCAGGGTGCATTTTGGAAACTTGCTGTTCTGGTCAAATGAGTCCATCTGCATGGGAACATTTACTTATTTGGGGGGGGGGGGGCCCAGGGTCAAATGAGAGTCGCTGACACTGTGTCTGGAAAGGAGGTGTGAGATATGGGTACAGAGGGCAGCCTCCTGTCACCAAGGGGCCCTGCTACACCCACAGGGAGCTGGGGGAGTCACACGCTGCAGCCTGGAGGGGCAAGGGTGAGGACCAGGGAGGGAGGAGGGCTGGTAGAGACCTCTGATTGGCCAGGGCTCTTCACCTGGGCCTCATCCCGGAGTCTGGATAGGTCCAAAGGCCTATCTGCTTGGGGCCAAGCCAGTGGAGCCAGCCTGCCCCCAGGCCAGCCCAGGGACAGAGGGTTGCCCCCTCCTTATCCCTACCCAGTAGTGTGGACTAAAGAGACTCAGCCACACAAGGATAGGATCTTTGTCTATTTTGTTCATTGCTGAATCCCCAGAGCCTAAAACGGTGCCTGCCACAGGGCACATCTCAAATAAGATTCACCAAATAATGGGGCTAGCAGACGGCCAACTACAGTTCAAGTCCCAGACCTGGGGGCTTGAAAATCACACCAGGGGTGTACGCAAGCATGCCCGATTCTGGGAGGAGAATGGAAGAGAAGGGACTGTGGTGTGGCCATCTCCCTTTGGGAGGTGATTTCTCACTTTCCCTCTCATTGTCTCTCTCTCGTTCTCTCTCCAGTGAGCACGTGTCCTAAGGCAAAAACCTCTTTAAAAATGTGTCCTAAGGACCAGTAGTTAGCGTAATGGCTATGTCACTGAACTTCCATGTAGCCGACCACGGTTCGAGTCCCAGACCCGGTGGCTTAAACTCATGCCAGGCATGTGTGCGTGCATGCCCAAGATCCCAAGAGGAGAATAGAGGAGAAGGGACTGCGGCATGGCCATCCCTCCTGGGGGGTGATTTCTCGCTTTCCATCTCTCTGTCTCTCTCTGTCTTTCTAGCGAGCACA
>NW_006159872.1:922698-941369 GCF_000334495.1 Tupaia belangeri chinensis | reverse complement strand
GCGGGACCATTCCCCCTGGGGGGTGATTTCTCGCTTTCTGTCTCTATGTCTCTCTCTGTCTGTCTGGTGAGCACACGCGCCCTACAGTGAAAATCTCTCTAAATAAATAAATAAATAAATAATAAAAATAAAAAAAGATTTATTGGGACCAGCAGTTGGCACAATGGCTGCATCGCTGGACTCCCATATAGTGGACCTCAGTTCAAGTCCTGGACCTGGTAGCTTAAACTCACACCCAGCAAGTGTGCATGCGTGCCCAAGATCCCAAGGGGAGAATGGAAAAGAAGGGATTGCGGTGTGGCCATTCCCCCTGGGGGTATTTTCTCACTTTCTGTGTCTCTGTCTTTCTGGCAAGTACACGCACCCTATAGCAAAAACCTCTAAAAAAAAATTTTTTTTTACCAAATAAGTCGGCTTTCTGATTCCAATCCCAAAAGGCCCAGAATGTGTGTATTGGGGTGGGGGAAGGATCTCAATTTCCCAAACGCCAAACGGGCACCTGAGCTGCCCCAGGGAGATCCCAGAACGAGGGCCCAGAAAGAAGCAACGGCACCCTGGCCCTGGGCAAACCAGCCTCCTACAGCTCAGTAGTGAGGGACCGCAGTTTGGACCAGAGCCCTCTGAGTTGGCAGCGGCACGTTGGCCCCTCTCCAGGCTCCACCTGCTCCAGAGAGGAGGTCCTGAGGCTCCATTCCCCGCTGGGCTCACTGCGGTCCCAGCCAGGACTCACCCACCTGGGGCAGAGCAACCTGTGGCGGGTTTGTGAGGAGTGTGGCGGCCTCTGCTGGTGGCACGAGCACATAGCGCCGCACTCCGGGCATCTTGGCAGACGCGGAGGGAGACCACAGACACACCCTGAGCCCGCCTTCGCTATCGGGCTCGTTCTTGGGGCCCAGAGAAGAGATCCGGCGCCAAGAGCAACCTTTGTGGACGGTTTGCAAAGAATGCTAACAGGTGTCAGGCTTCCTTAGTATTTCCCACCACTGGGGAGGATTCCCCCTGTGGTCTGCCCAGGTGAGGCCAGCAGAAAATCCGAATGGGAGGGCAGGACAGACCACAGAGATGCCTTAGAGCCCGCCCTGACTGGCATGGGACGACCTCCCCAGACAGGGGTGACCTGCCTAAACTCACACAGGAGTTAAGGACAAAGCCAGGATCGAGCCATGTCTCCCTGGCCATCACCTCGCAGGTGTGGTTGACACCCAGGAGCACAGCCCACCTGGCCTCTGCCCCCTGCCATCTCACATCCTGCATCCCACACCCAAGTGCCAGCTGCAGCCACAGCTCCAGGCCCAGGCGCTGCTGCCAGAGGGGCCAAGAAGGCCAGGTCCCCTCAGCACAGCCACAGGGCACAGCCAGGAGCTGGTGCCCGGCACGCCGGTATAAATAATGCAGAAGGGCAGGCCTCGCTTGCCTCCCTCCTCCCTTGCCTCCCTTCTCTCCTGGGAAAGGTGAAAGCAAAGGGTTGCTATGGACACTGCAGCCGGGCTCTCCCTCCTCGGCAATAATCCAAAGCCATCCTCCCTGCTGGAGTCCAGGTCTCTAATTGCCAAGCCTCGGAGGCCACCGGGAAGCTTCACAGGAGGTACGGGGCAGCCGGAGAGCCCAGGGTGAGGTGGGCTGCGGAGGGAGTGACAAGATGGAAATCAGCCGAGATCGGAAGCCACAAGCTCAACCTCTGCAGGTAGCTTGACAAAACCAATGTCGATTTAGTGGAATTAGGAAAGCAATAGTGTCTTAACAAGCTCCCCAGCAAATCAGACACTTAGTCGCTGTGGCCAGCTTCTCTCGGGATGTTGAAGGAGAGGCGGGCGAGGACAGGCCCCCGCTGTGCGCCTGAGTACCGCGTGCGGGAGAGGCCTGGGCAGCCCTTTTGCACTTACATAAGGACGGCCGCAAGTCCCGGGCAGCTCTGAGCAGGACTCCTGCCACTCTGCCGTCCTGTGGGTAGAGACACCCCACCTCCCTGTGCCTTACAGGTCCCCCTCGTTTGTCCTCACCAGGAAATTAGACCAACCACCATGGAAACAGCATGCTGCTCCCTGATAGGCTCCCTCCACAGGAGCACAGAACTGTCACCTCTAATCCAAAGCCTGTCACCTCCATGCACGTCCTCTCCAAAAGATCAGGACACTGTCACTGCTGTTCTTGTCCCAGCACTGGGCTCTCCACCATGAGATCAGAGCACAGCCACCTCCACATCAGGCCAGGTCACTAAGACCACCCGTTTTCACGCACCCATGGACCTAACCCAGTGAGACGGGGAGGTCCGATGTGGAGCATCCCATCGAAGACCACGCGCCATTGGACAGGCCAATCAGTTCACCTGCCAAAAGACCTAGAAGCCCCAGAGAACCTTTTTTTCTTTTTTTAAGAGGTTTTTGTTTTTGTTTTCCTATAGGGTGCATGAGTTCAAAGGAGGGACAGACAAAGAGAGACAGAAAGCAAGAAATCAACCCCCAGGGGGAATGGCCATGCTGCGATCCCTTCTCCTCCAGTCTCCTCTTGGGATTTTGGGCAAACATGCACACACGCCCAGTGTGAGTTTTAAGCCGCCAGGTCTGGGATTTGAATCACTATCAACTACATAGGAGTCCAGTGACATAATCATTACACCATCTGCTGGTCCCAGTCCCAATGAATCTTTTAAAAAAGGGCAGGAGGAAAGCATGCCAGGCCCAGCTACTGACCACAAATATGGTGGCCAGAGTGGCCTTCTGGAGGTTGTGCCCGTCTCCCCTGGAGCCCAATGCTGGGCGACATTGCTGCAGACCAGGAGGACGAAGTTAGCTCTGCTCTGATCAGCCCCGCAGAAACCCCGTCTTCATACACTCTGGAGGCAGAGTATGACAACCAGGGAAACCCCTCTCCATCCCAAGAGACCTTTGAGATAGATACAGACAGAGACAGAGACATGGAAGCGAGAGACAAGACAGAGATATCAACATATACAGTAGAGACAGAGATAGAGAGACAGACAAGTATACACAAGTGTATACATGTAAGTGTATACATGACATAATCATTATACACACACACACACACACACACACACATATATATATATACAAATATACGTGTGGGAACCAGCAGTTGGCATAATGGCTATGTCACTAGACTCCCATGTAGTCGACCACAGTTCGAGTCCCGGACCCAGTGGCTTAAACTCACGCTGGGCGCGCGTGCATGCATGCCCAAGATCCTGAGAGGAGAAGGGAGAAGGAATTGTGGTGTGGCCATCCTCCTGGGGGGATGATTTCTCACTTTCTGTCTTTCTGTCCCTCTGTCTTTCTGGCTAGCACATGCACCCTATAGTAAAAACCTCTCCAAAAAAAAAGGGACAAATATACGTGTGTATAGAGAGAATGAGGTGGGAGGGAGGGATCGAGGACTTCTCTGAATGTCCTATTTACTGGCATCTCCCTGTGGGTCAGTACTGTTCCATTTGACTGAGAAACAGACCCAGAGAGGCCTCCGTGGAGGGACTTGCCCAGGGTGGTCTCGCTGAGTTCCAGGCTCCGAAGCCCAGCACCCTCCTCCTGGCTGCCTTCCTAGCTGGCATTTGAGAGTCCCGTCTGAGAACAGTACGGATGAGGCTGCACATCTCAGAAGGACTGTGTGCCAAACAGAAGCCATTATTCCACCCGGGGACTTGTTTCCTACAATTTAGGAAGCTTCGCCCTCCCTGATTATTTCCGAAATCGTATTCCCAGGGCCGATTCCATGACCAATTATGGCTCGGGCAATCTCTGGGCCCAGCGGGGAGCTCCTGGGGGCTGGTGACTGCTAATCCTCTTTTCCTATCAATGCCTTCCTCCTCCTGCAAACCTAGTGATTAAGCCTCCTGGTGGCCCCAGAAACTGGCAAGTGTAAATCCCTGAGGGTAAGAAGGGCCAATGACTTCCTACCTACCTCTTGCCACTTCCGTTAGACAAACTTCTGCACCAGCCAGGGGGGCTGGAAAAGGGAAAGAAAAGGAAAAATTGTGCACGTCTGCCCAGAGCCCCTGAGAGCTCGATGTGGCATTTCCGGCCATGGGAGCCACGGCTCTGTTCAGCGGGCTCCTCTGCATCTCCCAGCAAAGGCCAAGGCCGTCTCGGGCCCCCTTTTCCAACGGTGAAGGGGTAAGTTGTTCTGCAGTGTGCGCGGGGCCCACAGATTGCAGTGGATCGAACTTTCATGGTAGAGAGGAAGGACGAGATAGCAAGAGATCCCGAGAGACCTGAACCCTGGGTCCGGAACAGTAAGATACCAGCACAAAGGCAGGAATTTTCCAGAATAGTTTGCCAAATACAAGCAGCCTTGCCCCTGTTTGAGGCTAGGCAGGTGCTAAGTGAAAAGGTCCGCCCTCCTCGTGAAACAGACGGGGTGGCCAGCACAGTGCAGTCACGGCAGGGACCCACAGGGGCTCACGGCCTTCTCACCTCCTTCCCTCTTGTACACAGGGGTCTCAACAACTCAAAAGGGGCCTTGCATTAAGACTCCAAGAGCTGGGGCCAGCCCATGGCGTGGGGGTTTAGGTGGATCCCACGTGACTGACTGAGCAGTTCGAGTCCCAGAATCGTGTCTTGAGAAACATGCCAGGCACATGTACACACACGTGTACCCAAAATCCTGAAAGGAAGGGAAAACAGAAGAGAAGGAATTGTGGTGTGACCTGGGGAGTGCCTTTTCACTTTGCTAAGTGAAAAGGTCCGCCCGCCTCGGGAAACAGACGGGGTGGCCAGCACAGTGCAGTCACGGCAGGGACCCACAGGGGCTCACGGCCTTCTCACCTCCTTCCCTCTTGTACACAGGGGTCTCAACAACTCAAAAGGGGCCTTGCATTAAGACTCCAAGAGCTGGGGCCAGCCCATGGCGTGGGGGTTTAGGTGGATCCCACGTGACTGACTGAGCAGTTCGAGTCCCAGAATCGTGTCTTGAGAAACATGCCAGGCACATGTACACACACGTGTACCCAAAATCCTGAAAGGAAGGGAAAACAGAAGAGAAGGAATTGTGGTGTGACCTGGGGAGTGCCTTTTCACTTTCTCTCTCTCTCTGTCTCTGTCTCTATCTTCTGTGAGAATAGGTGCCCTCTAGCAAGTTTTAAAAGAAAGAAAGAAAGTTGTTTTGCCAACTCAAAAGGGGGCTTGCATTAAGACTGCAATGAGGCGCTCGCTTCGGCAGCATGCGTACTGAAACTGGAACGATACACAGATGAGCTTGGCCCCTGCGCAAGGATGACATGCACATTCATGAAGCGTTCCATATTTTAAAAGAAGAAGAATAAGAAAGAAAGAAAGAAAAAGAGAAAGAGAAAGAAAAAAGAAAGAAAAAGAGAGAAAGAAAAAGAAAGGAAGGAAGAAAGAAAAGACCGCGGTGAGTACAGTTCGTCTTGCTGCGGCCGTTGCTCAGGACGGGGAGGCAGGCCCACTGCCACGTCTGTGGAATGAGGTGTGGGAAGGAGCTCGGAGCACACGTGAGGCTGGTCGTGCCCTGGCTGGCCTGGCTGGGCCCGTCCTGGGGGCAGAGCTCAGCATCTCTCTCTAGTGATCACTTCCACCTGGAGGGCCCCTGAGTCCTCTTAATCTTTTTTTTTTTAAGTCCATTTATTTCTTCCATGAGTGAGAGAGCGCATCATCCATAATGTCCTGACACGGGGATTCGCCCCGAGCCTCAGCCAGCCCCGGATCACAGGCACGCACGTGCCCAGTGTCCTTGGGAAGGTCTTCAGACACAAACCCGAAACCCTGCCATGGGGGCCAGCCTCGCAGAATGTCACGGTGTACTGTGGCACCACCGTCTGGCCCCTGCCTACGGCTCTTTGACCTCCTAAGGAACTTGAAGAACTCAAGTCAGTTAGCCCAGGGGGTGTCGGGAGCCAAACTCCAAGGCCACGCTCAGTCAGCCGCGCCTAGGCTGCCCCTGGCTGGGAAGGTGACATTCAGTCCCCTCCTGCTCCTCCATCGCCCCGGCCTGGCCGCGACACAGGTAAGCAAGCAGCTCTGCCAAGTGAAGCCTCAGAAGAGAGAGGAGGAGACACGTGCATCCGGGTGGCAGTTTGTCAGCTGTGCCAGGAAAGTGACGCTGGGGGAGGCGGTGGAAGTGGGTGACTCAAGGCAGGTTCAGGATTATCTGCCGTTGTCAATTATCCACGTCCCTCATCACCATGGAGAGTTGGGAATTGGGTGTATCTGCCTCCCCCTCACCGCTGCTGCTGGCATTAGAGACGTGATCTGTACTTGGAGCGGCTGTGGGTAAAGGACTCAGAACGGTCTCTGTGTAAAATTTCCCCAGCACCGAAATGTCATTAAATCGCTCTTTGTGCCTGGCACCTCTCGGTCCCTTTAAAAATAGCTGGAAGATAAACATCTCCGAGGAGAGGACTGACGACCATCGAGCCTCTGTGTGGTACTCAAGACTCATTTCCGGCCCAGGAAACTTCAACCCAGAGAGGCTCAATGGGCTGCCCATGACCTGCCACCGTGCAGGACGACAAAACTGGCACCCAGCATGGAGCTATCTGCTCCCAGGCTCGCCATCCCACCCCACCCCCTCCCAGGAAACCCAGACCTCCCTAAAACATGGTAGGCCCACCTAGGACCTCCCATCGGCACCTGCCAGGACCCTTCAGCTGCCCCTTCAGCTGCCAGTTAAGAACTTGGAGAACTTGAAGTCAAACCAGCCCGAGGGGCAAATGGAGCCCACTCCAGGGCCACGCTCAAGTCAGCAGCATGTAGGGCTGCCCTTTGGTTGCTGATAAAGAAAATCTAACTTGGGCCGGCTCCATGGTGTGGCAGTTAAGGTGGCTTGATCCCACATGACCAACCCTGCAGTTCGAGTCCTGGACCTGGCAGCTTGAGAAACACAAAGGCAGGTGTCATGCATGCCCAGATTCCCCAGAGGTGGAAGATGGAGAAGAAAGGATTGCAGCATGACTATTCCCTACGGGACAGGGAGGGTGGGTGCTTTCTCTCCCTCTCTCTCTCTGTCTCTGTATTGCTCTTTGGTGAGTGCAAAGAAGGAAGACAGGGAGGGACAAAGGAAGGAAAGGAAGAAAACCCAACTTGGCCCAACCAGTGGCACAGTGGCTAAGGCAGCTGGATCCAACGGCATGGTTCAAGTCCTGGACCCGGTGGCATGAAAAATACCGGGCACATGTGCACAAAATTTTGTGCCCAAAATTTCAGGAGGAGAATGGAGGAGAAGGTATTGCAATGTGGCCATCCCCCATGGGGGGTGCTTTCTTCCTTTCCCTCTTTGTGTCTCTCTCCAGTGAATGCATGCACCTTATGGCAGAATAAATAAGTAAATAGAAGGACCTCTATTGTCGCACACACTGTAAACTCAGCAGGGACAGTTCCAGGGGCCATTAGTGTGGTAGTCCGTCAGCACAGACAGTGGATCTTCCTCACTTTCTGCTCCACCATCTCGAGCATTTTTTCCCTTTATCTGTGACAGAGAGTGTGTGCCCACACATGAGAGAGAGGACCACCCTCACAGGGTCTGGTCACGCCACAATCCCCTTCCTCCGGTCAAGTGCGTGCCCAGTGTGTCTCAGGCTGACCGGGCCTGGGATTCGAATAGTAGTCACTACATGGCATTCAGCTTCTTTCAAATAGCACATCACTGCTGCGCCATGAAGCCGGCCCGTGTGTCATTCTGTGTGTGCGTGTGCACCTGTGCGCGTGTGCACCATCACACTGGTTTTTTACGGTGGGTTGGGAATCAGGAATTGAACCCCAGGCCCCCCGTGTAGGCTCAGCAGGCCACTGCGGCTGGGCTCTTCCTTAGCATGCTGGCCACCAGGTCGTCATGGTACCCCGGCATCCCAGCATCGCCCCTCAGAATCCAGAGGCTTTGACAAAGGGAAGCACCCCAGGTGTAACGAGGAAAGCTGCCTCAGAGACCCGGGACTTCCCTCCACGTCTCTCTGCTGGGAAGACGGGCTCCTGCAGGCAGGACAGGAGCACGCCCACAGGGCGAATTCGCAGGTTCACATCCAGAGACCTCCCTGAGGACTCTGGGCATGCCTGTGCCCATGATCCAGACTGGCTGGGGCTTAGGCTGGATCATGGCATTGGACCCTGTCTCTCTGTCTCTCTCACTCATAAATAAGTAAACTTGCAAAAATGCATTACACTCTCCTTTCTCTTCCTCCTTCTCCTTATCTCGGTCTCATTTAAAAATTAATAATAATAAATTAAGTGGCTTACATATTACATGCTTGGACCTAGACCAATCATTGGCAAAGGGGATGGCAAAGGATGGCCATGCTGGCTGGGTTGGAGCCTGACCTCTCAAGACGCTGACCTGGGAAGGCCAGGCAGAAGCAGGGCGTGTGACTGACACCTGGAAGGGCCACACAGCTCTGCACCTGCCAACCAGCCAGAGGGCCGAGCGCATCTCTTGTGAGGGTTCTCGTCCCCAGGACAGCACCCCAGTGTTGACCCTGAGGATGCGTGCCAGCTCAGTGTCCCTGCAGCTCAGGTAGGAAGGGAGGAGGCACTGACTCGCACCCAAATGGGAACCTGCTGGCCTTTTTCGGCTTATCTAGAGGATGTGCAGGGCTGATTGCATCAGAGAGATGGGGGTGGGAATCTTATTAAGGATGTGTTCTGTCACATACCAGAGAAGCAAAGTCTTTTGTGAACCCAACGGGCAATGCAGGTGATGCAAACAACTCCTCGGCCGAGGGCTTTAATTTCCTGTCGGAGAGCCGATGATTATCTGCTGGAAACGTTTCAGCTCAAGTAGGGACAGGGGACACACAGAATGAAAGAGCCCTTTATATTTTCACTCTGTAAATCCAGACCCTGGGAAAAGAGACCCTTGGCGAAGGAGGCCAGCCACATGCACAACTCTGCCCTCTCCAAATACTCTCAAAGGCAAGTTGGGGCTCCCTTAAATGGAGGAAACCAAGGAGGTGACCCCAACATGGCAAGAGCCATGGGAGAGAGAAGTGTAGACAAGAGAAAAAGAGAGAACCCCTCCAAAAGATGGAAGGAGACAATGAGACTGAGAGACTGGAGAGAGAAGAAAGGCCCCGCTTCAGTGGCTCGGTTGGTAGCATACTGAATTGCAGAGTCGAAGCCACATGGCCAACAGTGGGTTCTGATCCTGAGTCAGCCTAAATACATGCTAGATGCATGTGCCCAAGATCCTGACGTGCTGGAGGGCTGGGGAGAGGGGATAGAGACATGACGAGACCCTGTCAAAAGTACCTTTTTCTCTTTCTTTTTAAGAATTGTTTATTTGGGGACCAGCAGTTGGTATAATGACTGTGTCACTGGGCTCCCATGTAGTCAATTGCAGTTCAAGCCCCCAGACCCGGTGGCTTAAACTCACACCGGGCGCGTGTGCACGCGTGCCCAAGATCCTGAGAGGAGAATGGAAAAGGGATTGTGGCGTGGCCATCCCCCCGGGGGTGATTTTTCGCTTTCTGTCTCTCTGTCTCTGTCTGTCTGTCTGGCGAGCACACGCACCCTATAGCAAAAACCTCTCTAAAATAATAATAATAATAATAATTTTTATTTTACTTATTTAATTTGTGTGCTTTCCAGACAGAGAGAGAGGGAAAGTGAGAAAGCAAGCTGCCAGGCTCAGGACTCAAACTGCCTTTGGCCTTGTGGGAGTCCAGCGCCTTAACTACCACGCCACCTGCTGGCCCATCCTCTCTCTTCCAGTCTCACACATGTGCATGTGCTCTCTCATGCATAAAATAAACAACAAAAACGTTTTTAAATAAAGAAAACGAAAGACAGAGATAAGGAGGAAAAGCAGACAGATGTGGCAGAAGAGAAAAAAGAACAGTGGAGAGAAAGACTGAGAAAAGGAGGAGAGCAGAAAACTAGAAAGACAAGGGATGCCCAACGATCACTGTGCCATGGGTGTCTCATTCAATGCTGATGTTTACCAGTCGGAACTTCCAGCCTGCTGTGGTTTGAATGTGACCCCAAAATTCATGTGATGAGATTTGGTTGTGATAGGATTAAGAGGGTGAAAATTTAATTCAACAGTGGAGCTTCGGGGAGGTGATTGGGATTAAGGTCATCAGTGAAAGGCTCCCATAGTTGACTCTTGGTGGGTGTGTAAGGAGAGGGAAGGAGTCAGACGCGTGGACACAGACGCACACGTGCTTGCTCTGTCTCACCACGTGATGGCCCCCTCCGTGTTATCCACCAGCAGGAAGACCCTCACCGGAAGTGGCCCTTTAACCTTGGACCTTCAAAACTATGAGCTAAATAAACCTCTGTTCTTTGAAAATCACCCACCTCAGGTATTTGTTATCTGCAACCCCGTGGACTGCAGCCTGGCCCTAGGTCACCTTCTGGAAGCCTTGCTTTCTGGGAGAAGAGCGCAATTCAGGAGTCACCCGTGTTTTTCTAGCCCGGCAGGATCCAGATGTTTCCAGTTCCTGGACCTGGTGGCACCGATGGGTTGAGGGGGTCATTATTCAAAGAGGCCTTGAACACACAAGATGCCTAGTTAAACACGGGGTAAGAAAACAGCCAGGACGCAAAGGAGGTATTCTAACTTTGTGCGTTTGGACCTTTGAACTCGCTCCTCACCCTGATTTCCTGGCTGGGATGAAGACAACAGTCTATAAACATTCCACGTATTCCGTCTTCCCTCATAGCACACGTAGGCAACTTCGAAAAAAATCATTCCAAAAGTAGCAAAAGCTCCATTTCCTCTATAGGCTCTATCGACCTCCTAAAGACCCCTTATTCATCCTTCCAGGCCCTGTTCAAATGACCTTCCTCTAGAAGGGCTTTCTGGACCCAAACAGAGGAAGCTGCTCCCTTTGGTATGTGCTCCTAACACACAGTAGAGACCTCCACTGAGATGTCGCTTATGCCACGTGGCACCACGTGTTTATGTTTCTAGCATCCGGGACAATGCTAAGAACATGGTAGGAACTCTGCTATCTTTGTTGAATGAATGATTGGGTAAATAATTTCTTTTCCTTATTGCCGGAGAGTATGTGCACTTGCCAGAGATAGACAAAAAGACCAAGAAAGAGAAAGGGAGACAGAGAAAACACCCCATAATCCCTTCTCCTCCCTTTCCATCCCATCAGAATTTGGGACACACATGTGCACATACATGGGGTGTTTTTCAAGCTGCCAGGGACAGGACACAAACCGTATGGTTGACCATGTGGGATCCGCTTCCTTTAACCACTAGGTCGTGGGGTCAGCCCAAGTAAATAAATTCATCTTCTCCCTAGATCATGAGCCTCTCAACCTCTATGGAATTAAGTAGATTCTCAGGACTTCAGAGCAAAAGGGCAGTTAGCACCCACCTAGTCCAGCTCTCAAATATCACTGTGTGGCTCATTACAAATATGAACAAGAGGGCCCAGCAATTGAGTAGTGGATAAGGCATTGAACTTCCACGTGGCCGACCATGGTTCAAGTCCCAGACCTGGCGACTTGAAAATCACACTAGGCATGTGTGCGTGCATGCCCAAGATGCCAGGAGGAGAATGGAAGAGAGGGGAATTGCTGTGTGGCCATTCCCCCCCGGGAGGTGATTTCTCACTTTCCCTCTCACTGTCTCTCTCTGTCTCCAGTGGGCACACACATCATATGACAAAATAATAATAATAATAAACAACCCAAATTTGAACAAGAGAATGTAGCGATCATGAAGTTCTTGCATCCTTGGAAATACTTCTGACTTAGGGCAATGTGTAAATATAAGAGGGCTTAAATATATTTCTTTTCTGAATTTCCATGGTCAATACTTACTTGCTCATTATAAAAAGTTTGGAAAGAACAGAAAACAGTAAAGAGCAGAAAGATGATCTTTAATCCTTTCGCCTAACATAGGTAGTCTTAATATTTGGTATATCTCAGACTTTCGCTATGCATTACATTTTGTTTACACAATTGAAATGATAATATGCATACATAGGTATTAGAGCAGCTGTAATTAGTGTGCGTCTGAAACTTTATGTTCTTATTTTATTGAAGATAATCTCACTGCGGCAGTAAGTCCCATCTTATTAACACATTGCCCTAAGCCCACATGTTTATTAGCTCATTGTAGTCAATAGCAGGCTTAAAAGCGCCAGCTCTGTGGCCCAGTGGCTAAGGGAGCCAGATCCCACATGGCCACCTGTGCAGAGTGAATCATGGCCCCAGTGGCTTTAGACACACGAGTGCCCAAAATGCCAACAGGTTGGAAAAACGGAGAAGGGATTACAGCGTGGCCACATCCCATTGAGGGGGGCTCTCTCCCTCTCTCTCTGTCTCTCTCTGGTATGTGCACATGCTCTCTGGCAAAAAGGAGGGGGAAAAAGTATGCTTCACTCTCAGGCAGTTGGATGGTTGCCAGTTTCTGGCCGGTATAAGCATCACATCTCTGAACTTCAGCAAACAGGTGCATGTGGCTGGAGGTAAAAGGCCCAGTAATGTGGGACCAGTCCATGGTACAGTGGTAACACAACACTGCAGTGCTGAACCATGGAAGGTCCTGAGTTCACACCCCCAGGTCTCTGTGAACATACTTGGCGTGTACATCCACGTGCGTCAGATGTTGGCTGGCTAGGGGTGGATCAGGGAGTCAGGACACTGTGGAGAGTGTCCCCTCCCACCCTGCTCCCCACCATGGAACAAATAAATCAAAGGAAAAAACGTTAAAAATCTCCCAACACGGCCTCATTCACGGGCTCTGGAAGTGCTGCAGCCCGGCCACTGAGACGGAGGCTAAAGTGCTCTAGATCCCGCTAGCTGACTCTAGAGGTGGCTGGGGACTCTGTAGTCTCCTTGTCTAGATGCATGGGAAGCACATGAGCTCCAGCAGACTCCGGCCAAGCCTGTCTGGGCTCCCGAAATCCAGAGACCGCACAGGCTCCGCCCACGGCGGACGAAACACGAGGGGGCGTGGCTGCTGGCTGCGAACTCTGCCCCAGGATTCAGCCAGGACCCTGCAGCCTCCGCCTTCTGCGCGGTCTACTCCCAGGCTGTAACGGAACCCCAAGGCCCAGGGAACCTGGCAGTGCTCTGTTAGCGTGCAAAGGGCTCCCAGTCCTGAGGCTCGGAGTGTGCTGAGCAGTAACTGCCAACGCGTGGCGATGGGACGCTGAGTACAACTCTCGCCGACTCCCGCCACCTCTTGTCTGAAGCCCCAGGCCCGCAACAGCACTCCGCGTGTCTCTCCTGCTGTCATCCGAGGTGATGGCACCGCAGTCCACTTGGGCGCATAACCCACCAAGTTAGAAACAACTACCAGGGCTTTCCCCTTGTCGCCCATCCGTGACAGAACACATCAGCAAGCTAGAAAGTGGCCTCCCCATCATTCATTCTAAAAGCACTTCCTGGGGCCCCTGCTGAGCCCCCTCCGCCAGAATTAGAGATAATACTGTACCTGTCTGCTCTTGAGGGGGTCACTGGATGTCCCCAGTAGGCACGGTCTTCCCACAGCCACCGGAGCAGTGTCCCACAGCCTGGATGATGGCACTGTCCTTGCCACCTCTTCCCAATCCTGTGGACCCAACTTCACAAACAGCCCTCAACATTACCCTCCATTTCTCTCCACTTCTCCAGTCAAAATCGCTACCCCAACACCTCCTAACCATCACTGCCCCCACCAGCTTCAGATCCCCCCTCCACAGGGCAACAGAGAAATCTTTAAAGTTTAATGTCTTCCATGAAACAGAGAAATAGAGAACAAGAGAGAGAGGCACCCCCAGCGGGGTCCCATGCCTCATTGCACCCCCAGTTTTGGCCAGCTTGGATCATGGGTACACAGGTTCAGCATGTTCCGGGAGGTTCTGTGACACAAATCCAGGTCCCCTCCCATATGGGTTCAGCCTCATCTGGCCCTGGACAGAGAAAATTTTGAAAATGCAAATTTATCATATTCCTCTTCTGCTTAAAACCCCACAATGGGACCAGCCAGGTGGCATGGTAGTTACAGCGGCTGGATCCCACATGGCCACGGCTTCTCCCCCCCAGCCACACTAGAGCCTTCCAGTTCCTCAAGAGCCAAGAGCCCTCACTATGCAGGCCCTCCTACGAGTGCTCCTCTGCCTGGAATACTACGGACTCCCCTCCCTCACCATCTTGACAAGCCACCTACTCTTCACCCCTGAGGTCCCCTTGTAAGCACACGTGCTCAAGAATGCAGTCCCTGGGAACCAGCAGTTAGCGTAATGGCTATGTCGCTGGACTCCCACGTAGTTGACCGTGGTTCGTGTCCCGGACCCGGTGGCTTAAAACTCACGCCGGGCGTGTGTGCGCATGTGCCCAAGATCCCGAGAGGAGAATGGAGGAGAAGGGATTGCGGCGTAACCATCCCCCCTGGGGGGTGATTTCTCGCTTTCTGTCTCTATGTCTGTCTCTGTCTGTCTGGCAAGCAAGCACATGCGCCCTATAGCAAAAAATCTCTCAAAAAAAAAAAAAAAAAAAAAACTCCCCCCGGGTATATGTGCGTGCGTGCCCAAGATCCTAAGAGGAGAATGGAGGAGAATGGATTGTGGTGTGGCCATCCCTCCTCCCAGGGGTGATTTCTCATGATTTCTCACTTTCCCTCTCTCTCTCTCTGTTTCTCTGCTGAATGCAGAGTCTTGATCAAACCACTCCTGAAGCTAACATTACTTCTGAAGTTTTTATTTACCTGAGAATGCCTTCTCTTCATTGTTTAAGCCCCCCTGGATTGATTTTTCTATGTTCCTGCAGCCAAAAGCATTCTTAGTGATAGAGGAGCACAAAGGAGGACCCATTACGTTTGCCTGGGGACATAGAGGAAGTTCTCCCCAGGGGAAGTCACTTGAGCTTTGATGCATAGGGTGAGTAGGAGTTCATCAGGAAACAAGGCAGGTGAGAATGATCAGGGCTGGATCCGTGACCCCCTGGTGACCTTGAGGGCTCTGCTCCTCCCTCCCCACACATCTGCACCTTCTCATCCCCATTCACCAGCAGCAACTTATTACTGGTGAGGGGAGATATTAAAGCCGGCTCCTTCTGCCCAGGAAATGGAAGGAACCCAGGAGAATTCGCTGGAGAAAATCTATTAAGCAACAAAGAACATACCCCGCTGTCGAGTCATCTTTGGAATTTTAAATCATCCGAGTTGCCTTCTGAGTGGCTTTCCCAGCCAGTAAGGGCTCTCCACTTCAAGAGAGCCTTGGAGACCAGCGGGGTTTGGAATTTTACCAGCCTGGGCACCACCTCATCCGTCTCTCGGTATGCCTCTCTAACCAGCGACAAGACTCAGGACAAAATCCACATAGTCCTGAAAACCCCAAATAAGTAGAATGAATCCTCTTTGCTTTTGAAAAGCAATCCTTTCCCTCCTGAGCGGAGATAAAATCCGGCCTTTGATGTGGCCTATTATCTCCACGTTAATAAGAGTCCGTCTCCTGAGCTGCCTTGTCCTCCACATTATCTCCTGGGAGCGTCCCAGCAGCTCTGAGAACCAGGCAAACGAGGACTCAGAGAGTAAGTGGCTCTCTCAAGGTCACACAGCCACCACACCGAGGGGTCAAGATTCAAACAAAGGCCCGTGGGGACCGTTTCTGGACCCCTTGGCTGCCTCTGTTCTTACCAAAAAAAGCCTCTTGGGGGTTTATTTTTTGGTTTTGTTTTTTAGGTTTTTGTCATAGGGTATGTGCTCTAGCCTGAGAGAGAGACAGAGAGAAATCACCTCCCAGGGGGGATGGCCACACAACAATCCTTTCTCCTCCGTTCTCCTCCTGGGATTCTGGGCACGCGCACACGCGCCTGGCATGATTTTCAAGCTGCCAGGTCCAGGACTGGAACTGCAGTCAACCATGTGGGAGTCCAGTGCCTTAACCACCATACCACCTGCTGCCCTTCACAAAAACTCTTTTAAAAATCATCTCCACTGTGCCTCCCCTGCCTGCCATGCAAACAGCAGCAAATCTCAGCCGAACAATCAAGTATTCTATGTTAGGCCAGACTTAGGACCTGCCGCGGAGTCAGAGGCGGCAAAGAAGGAAGAAGAGACAGGCTTTGGATTTAGCAAAGCCAGTAAAGTTTCTTCTGCAAAAAAGCTCTCAGGTGAGGTCTCACTGTCTGAACAGAGGCCTGGGCAGTCACCCCCAAAGGACTGCTGTTCCTCTTATAAGGACCTTGTGAGCAGTTGCCACAGTGCTGTAGTATCTCGTCCTGGCCAATGGGAAGCAGTGTTCCCGTTCAACTGATGGTGGGCGGGCCAAAGGTGGAAGGCGGGAAGGTTCCCCCAGCAGGAAAGCCCTGCCGCGTTTTCTCCTCCAGCACCCCCAGACCCTACATTCTGTTCTTCTAGAAACCTAAGAGTCTCCCAGGACACCATGAGAGAATCAAACTGAGGCCTTGAGCAACTCCCAGCCCCAGTGCAGCTGGGAGAATCAAGCAGGGTCACTGTGTTCCTCTGAGGGGCTGGCAGTCCCCCTCCAGCCAGCCTGAGAGCCAGGAGGGACGGGGAGTAGCCCCGACACACAGGGGCTGGGGCAGTGCTGGAGCAGGCGTGGGAGCTGAGGGGCCTGGCCGCCCTCACGCTCAGCTAGGCGGATGGAAAAGCCACCCGTGGCAGAAAGGAGTGAAAGGAAGGGGCAACTTCCTACCTGCTCCGTGGGAACCAGAGCAGAATGTCCCAAGGGCCGAAACCCGCACACCACACTCAGAGTTTCCATCTTTCTAACACGGTGGCGGTGACAGCAGCCTGCTTCCTTTCCCACAGTGGTAGGACTGCCTGAAACCACCTCCACTGCTCCCCAGTCTGGCCCAGAACAATAGAACCAGAGGCCTCCTAAAATTAGCCAGCTCTGCCTCCAGGCCTGCCTGGGCGGGCCCACCAGGCAAGTCTCCTGCCAAGGCCAGGTGGTGGTGGGGCCTCCCCAGCTGGACCAGGGGAACCTGTGGGTTTTCAACCACCATGCGTGCCCTCTCTTCCGGCCTACCTCCTCCTTGCATCCTCGGGCTCAGACTCCACCTAGTGCACCCCAGTGAAGACGTGAATGAGCAAAGGTGGGGGGATGGGAAAGCTGAGCTGGAAGAAGAGAGGCTTCCCTCTGAGTTAGGAGCTGGGGACACTCATAAGTCCATCAAATGAACACCCAGGTATCCCACCATGCTCTCTGGAATAGACATTTCCCTGGCCTCCTCCCGCTCCTCACTCCTCAGGCACCTACTTTCTCCTCCCTGACTGTCATCCTCACACATCACCACACCAGTGACCTCACTTCACAGTTCCTGGGGAAAACACCAGGGCGATGTGGTAAGAGCCCCCCAGCTCTCTTCCAGCAAGCCTACCCACATCAAGACACTCTCTGCCTCCCTCCTAGGAGGAGGGACAGGATCCCTGCAGCCATCCACGTGCCCAGATCCCTCTCCTCTTCCCAAGGACGCGGCTTCCCTGCTCACAAACCCTCCCCTACATATTAATGTCTCCTTAGCGAGCCACTCCCCTCACAGGTACGCAAACTATTGCTGTATCCTAGCTTCAACCATCCTCCCTTGGGGTGTGCTGATGCTCGGCTGCAGGGGTCGGAGGTCAGGGCGGTGGAGTCACATGTTACCCAGGAAGAAATTAAGGAGGAGCCCAAAAAGCTGGTAGTCCGCGAGAAGACATGCCCTCCCTTGCTGCGGGTGTTCGCCACCAATAACGGTCGCCACCACCGAATGGATGAGTTTTCTCATGAAACGGACCGTCCAGCGAGCTGCAGATCTGCACTTAGGATGCAACCTTGAAAGAACTAATTTAGTAAAACAAGTCTACCCAGAAGCTAGAAAGAAGGGCACACACACTTCAATTTTGCCATTGTTTTTACAGACTTTAAAAGGCCTGGCTATCAAGTTAAGGAAATCGGCCACACCACGTAGGGCAGAAAGGGGACCGATGATTCCCTGACGCTGCATCACGGAAGTTCCAAATAGGAGCTGATTTGGACACAGCGATTACCCCTGCAAACCAGCACCACCTCCTTCAGGGTGCATGAGACCGTATTAAATTCTATGTACTATTTCTTGAATTTAGTTTTCAGTCAGTTATGTGAAATAAATTTACATACTCTTCCCCCTCATTATTGCCATTAAGCCTTTAAATTCTAAACAAATCGTAATGCATCTCTTTAGGAGCTATGTTTGGATGTGCTATGGTAGGAATATTAATAGAAAGTTAATATGTTTTGGGACCAACAGATGGCGTAATGGCTATGTCTCTGGATTCCCATGTAGTCGACCACAGTTTGAGTCCCAGACCCGGTGGCTTAAACTCACACCGTGTGCATGCATGCCCAAGATCCCGAGAGGAGAATGGAGGAGACGGGATTGCAGCGTGACCATCCCCCCTGGAGGGTGATTTCTTGCTTTCTGTCTCTCTGTCTCTCTCTTTCTGGCGAGTGCATGCACCCTATAGCAAAAACCTCTCCAAATAAGAATAATAATAAAGTCTGTATGTTTCAAGCCCTTCTGTAAAATATAAAGAAAAGTGTTCTTAGCATCCTGTGTAAAACTGTATTGTTAAATATATGTGTGCAATCAAAAAAAAAAAAAAAAAAAAGCCTCCCTTGAGGGCCACACACAGCAAGAGAGCAAGACGCTCTGTGGGCCTAACCACCTGGGAAGCCTCCAGGTTGACGTCGGAAACCTCCCCGGGTACGCCAGGCACCAGGGCTGGCTCAGGCTGGGGGTGAATCGCGGCATCAGGATCCTGATGAGGGTTCTCTCTTTCCC
>NW_006159872.1:919643-922669 GCF_000334495.1 Tupaia belangeri chinensis | reverse complement strand
AAACAAAAACTTTTCTTTCTCTTTTTCTTTCTTTCTTTCTTTTTTTTTTAGATTTTTGCTATGAGGCATGTGTGCTCACCAGAGAGACACAAAGTGAGAAATCACCCCTGCCCCAGGGGCATGGCCACCTGCAATTCCTCCTCTCCCATTCTACTTTTGGGAATTGGGGCATGCGTGCACATGTGCCCAGAGTGAGTTTCAAGCCACCAGGTCCAGAACTTGAACCATGGTCAGCATGTAAGAGTCCAGTGTCTTAATCACTCTGCTGGCCCCCGACAAATTTTTTTCTTTTTTTTTTTAATTTTTTTTTAGGAATTTTTGCCTTAGAGCACGTCCACTTGCTGGAGAGAGACAGAGAGGAAAGCGAGAAATAACCCCTGAGGGGGGTTGGCCACACTGCAGTCCCTTCTCCTCCATTCTCTTCCTGGGATCTTAGCACACACACAAGTCCAGTGTGGATTTCAAGCCTCCAGTCTGGGATTCAAACTGCGGTCGGCCATATGGGAGTCCAGTGACATAACCACTATGCCATCTGCTGGCCCCAAACTTTTTCTTCATCTTCCTTAATCTTGTATCCCCTCCTGTGATCTCATGAGCACAGCCAAACATCTGTAGGAGAGCTGCTGTGGTCTCTGTCTCCACTTGCTCATCTCTCATTCTCTCTACCACACACTCCAGTGAGACTGCCCCAGACCAAGACACTTCTGTCCCCCACAGTGCCAAAGCCAACAGTCACCTCTTCTGTAGTTTACAGTCATCCCCTCCCTAAATCATGGCACCCTCCCGGTTTCTCTGACTCCAGGTCCTCCTGGTCTGGGCTTCCTCCCACCTCCAAGGCTGCTCCTTTTCAGACCCCTCCTTCGTACCCTCCTTTGATTGATCTTTAAACATTAGAAGACCGCAGGGCTTGGTCCCAGGGCCCCTTGTCATCTGTCATACAGTCTCCTAGGTGATCTCCTGGCCCAGCCACATGTCAATCGCTTTCAAATCCCATTACTAGCTCTGAACTCCAAATGTCCCTGGAATTTTAGGTATAAATGTCCAACTGCCAACACGTCACCCCCATGTAAATGTCTAAGAAGCATCTTCAATTTCACCTTGGGTAGAACAGATTCTGGACCCCTACCCCTAAGTCCATACCTCCCTCGTCTTCCTTAGCTCCGTACCTAGCACCGCCATCTACCTGGTACTCATCCAAAATCCGTCCTTTGCCTCTGCATTGCCTTCACACTTGTCCAACCCACCAAAGTCTCTCCTAATGGATCTCCCTGCTTCCTGGAGGGTGACTTTAAAAGCATGACACAGATGAGGTCACATTCACGACTCAGATCCTCCAGTGGTTCCTTGTACTGGTTCAAAACGCGGTGCCCATTCAAACACGGCTCTGAGCCCCACTCTCGTCACGGCCTATCTGCTGACACCTTCTCTGCTCCAGCCGATCTGGTTGCTTTGGGCTCCTTTGTTGGCCAAAGGCCTTCCTGCTTTCTGGCTTTCACATCGGTTGTTCCCTCTGCCTACTGTGCTGCTCCTGAACGGTCGCTCTTACCATTCAGAGTTCAGTTAAAAGATCTTCTTCTCATTTTTTTAGAGAGATTCTTTTCCTATAGGGCACGTGCACTTGCCAGAGAAACAGAGAGACATAGAGAGAAAGTGAGAAATCACCCCCCGGAAGGGGGCCACACCACAATCCCTTCTCCTCCGTTCTCTTCTTGGGATCTTGGGCACACGCACATACACCCGGCATGAGTTTGTTTTTTCTTTCTTTTTTTTTTCTATAGACCACAGATTAGTTTATTTTTAACACCCATCATGCCATGAATTCATAGGGAATAGGTTCCAGTAGCTCAGGCTCCTTTCCATTGGTTCTCACAAAGTGTGCTTCTCTGGGTGGAGCAGGCTGGCGCTTTAGTTGAACCCAGGTACCTTTCTCTTTGGCTTCCTTCTTTTTCTGGTCATTTTCCTTCACACGTTTTAGGAAGCTATCTCTGCTCTTAGAATGCCTAATATTCTCAATATGCACATTGATTCTCTTGGCAAGAATCTTGCCCTTAACTTGTTTGTTCACAACAATGCCAACAGCATGCTGGGTAACACTGTAGACTTCCAGTTTTGCCATGGTAACATTTGTGGGGCATTCCTTTTTGAACAGTATCTATTCCCTTAATGTCTACAATATCACCTTTCTTGTAGATTCGCATATATGCTGCCAAAGGAACCACTCCATGTTTAACAAAAGGCCTAGAGAACATATATCGGATGCCTCTCCTCTTTCCCAAGGACCACCTGGCATGAGTTTCAAGCCACCAGGTCTGAGATTCACAATGTCCACAGTGGGCCATGTGGAAGTCCAGCAACTTAACCACTACGCCACCTACTGGTCCCAGACATTTTTTCTTGGTCATCCAACATTTCAGCAACCATCATATCTCCCTATTTTAATTCTCGGGATAGCACTTTTAACAGTCTGCTCATTTTTTGCTCCTTGATTTCTTGTAGTCTGTCTTCCATTATAAGAATTAAACTCAGGAGCCAGCAGTTAGCGTAATGGCTATGTTGCTGAATTCCCACATAGTCAACCGTGATTCGCGTCCCAGACCCGGTGGCTTAGAACTCACGCCGGGCACATGTGTGTGTGCACCCAAGATCCAAAAAGGAGAATGGAGGAAAGGGATTGCAGCATGGCCATGCCCCCTGGGGGGTGATTTCTTGCTTTCTGTCTCTCTGTCTCTCTCTGTCTGTCTGGCGAGCGCACGCACCCTATAGCCAAAAACCTCTCAAAAAAAAAAAAAAAGAAACTCCACAACAGCAAAGACCTTTTCATTCTTGTTCAATGCTATGTCCTTTGTGCCTAGAACAGTCCTGGTACATACTTACTGTTTGTTGATTGAATGTACGAAAGTGTCTGGGGGCCTGGTGGGTGGCATGGTGGTTAAGAGTTCTGGACTCCCACATGGCCGACCATGGTTCGAATCCTGGACTTGGTGGCTTGCTTTCTCACTTTCCCTCTTTCTCTGTGTCACTCTCTG
>NW_006159872.1:919378-919597 GCF_000334495.1 Tupaia belangeri chinensis | reverse complement strand
AAAAAAAAAAAAAAAAAACAGTGCCCTGGACAGGCCTATTGCAATTTTTTTAAAAGGGCTTTTCTTTTTTTTCTTTTGAGATGGTCACGCCGCAATCCCTTCTCCTCCATTCTCCTCTCGGGATCTTGGGCACGCACACACACGCGCCGGCGTGAGAAAAAGGACTTTTTGAGTTGGCAATGTCATCATTAGAACTGCGCGTTCGCGCCAGCAGTTGGC
>NW_006159872.1:908690-919179 GCF_000334495.1 Tupaia belangeri chinensis | reverse complement strand
CGGGCCCTAAAAAAAAAACCCCCCAAAAAAAAAAAAAAAAAAAGAAAGAAAAGAACTAAGTGTTGAGCAGTTTCACATGCAAAAGGAAGGAAACGGTCACAGGGAGACCTTTGAGGAGGCTGGTTTAACAAAGAAGGAAAGAGGGCAAGCTGCCCGGCTTGATAGATAACAAATATCAGTAATATCCAGCGTTGGAAAGGGCGGGGAAGCCAACGTTTTCGTGTGCTGTTGATAATATAAATTGAATAGTACTTTTGGAGAGACATTTAGCTGTACCTATTCAACATATTCATGGTTCAAGCCTCCGACCCAACATTCCCACTTCTGGGAGTTCATCCTACAGAACAATTCCCACAAATGCACAGAGAAACGTATGCAAAGACACGTCGTGCAGCATGTGTATAGTGGCAACCTGGAAACAACCCAAACGCCCGTACACAGGGGCTGTGACATTCACCATTGTGCGGCCACACAACAGACCACACGGAGCCACTGAAAAGAATGATGCAGGGCCAGCAGATGACCTGGTGGGTAAGGCGCTGGACTCCCACGTAGCCAACTACAGTTCAAGTCCTGGACCTGGTGGCTTGAAAATCACACCAGGCACATGTGTACGTGTGCCCGAAAATCCCAAGAAGAGAATAGAGAAAAAAGGATTGTGGGTGGCCATCCTCTCTGAGGGTGACTTCTCACTTCACCTCTCCATCTCTCTCTGGCAGGCACATGCGCCCTATGGCAAAAACCTATTTTTAAAAAAGGGGAAAAAGTCATGCAGATCTATATGTATTTTTATAAAAATATGTCTAATGCATTTTCATAGTTAGGAAAAAACAAGTTGCAGAATGAGCAGTATAGAAAGTACTATCCTATTTTTGTTGTAAAACAGAAATAATATGTTGGTATGTGTATACAAATTTTGGAAAAGAATATGCTAAATTGTTGATGAGAGTTATTTCTGAGGGATTTGTTGTGAGGGGTGCTCTATTTTCTCTATTTTGTACATCTATTGCATTTGCGTTTCTGTATTTACACATTCCTTCTGTGGTCAGAAGACATGAAGAGGGGCCAGTGGCAGCACAGCCAGACACACATGGGACAGGTCCTGGGTCCACGTCCTCGGACCTCCCTGAGCATACTGGGCACGCGTGTGCATCATAACCCAAGTGGCTGAGGCCAGGGATGGATCGCGGCCTGAAGACTCAGTTGAGGGTGCCTGTCTCTCTCTCTTTCTCTCTCTCTGCCTCTCTCTCTCATGAAAGAAATTATTTTTAAAAAAGAAACCATAAAGAAAACAAAGGCATTGGAAGCGTCAGGTCAAACGAGGATGGTAGCCGAGGGAGTGAAATAAAGAGACAGAGGTGAGGGTTGTTGATGAGGCAGAGTTTACAGAACATCCACCATGAAAAATTTTTTAGAATTATTTTATTTTTTATTTATTAATATTATTTTTTAATTTGCTATAGACCATATGCATTCACCAGAGAGAGAGAGAGAGAAAGCGAGAAAGCAAGCCACATGGTCCAGGACTTGAACTCCAGTCAACCATGTGGGAGTCCGGCGCCTTAACCACCACACCACCCGCTGCACCTACACCATGAAATTTAAATCTGGATGATTGGGAAACAAATTGAAAACCAGGGGGCAGCAGTTGGCATAATAACTATGTCACTGGACTCCCATGTAGCCAACCATGGTTCAAGTCCCAGACCCAGTGGCTTAAAATCACACCCAGCGCATGTGTGTGCGGGGCCAAAGAGTGGAGAGTGGAGGAGAAGGGATTGCCATGTGGCCCCCCCAGGGGTTGATTTCTCATTTTCTGTCTCTCTGTCTCTCTCTGTCTTTCTGGCAAGCACATGTGCCCTATAGCAAAAACCTCTCTTAAAAAAAAGAATCAAAAATCAGTTTGTTAGCAACTCACCATGAAATAAAGTCGCATTTTATTTAAATGCCCAGATTATGACTGGTTATCTCTCACAGGTGACAGCCACCATACTGGGCCTATACTTTTCTTTTTTCTTTTTTTTTTTTTTTTTTGGAGAGGTTTTTACTATAGGGCGCGTGCGCTCACCAGACAGAGAGAGAGAGACAGAGAGACAGAAAGCGAGAAATCACCCTCCAGGGGGGATGACCACACCACAATCCCTTCTCCTCCATTCTCCTCTCGGGATCTTGGGCACGCACGCACACACGCCCGGCGTGAGTTTTAAGCCACCGGGTCTGGGAGGCAAACTGCGGTCGACTACATGGGAGTCCAGCGACATAGCCATTACGCTAACTGCTGGTCCCTACTTTTCTAGCTACTTAGTTCCAGTGTGGCAAAAACCTTCCATCCTCACTGCATAGCAAAGACCAGGCTGTCAATACCACCCTTTGATCCAGGCAAAATGGCTTACAAGCATTGCTGGAGAACAGGGTGGCCCAGCAATTCTGCTCATAGGTGTATCCCTGCTATGGCTTAACGTCTCCCCAAAATTCAAGTGTCAAGATGTAGCTATGGGCCAGTCCTGTAGCCTAGTAGCTAAGGGTGCAGGATCTCATGTGGCTATGTGGTTCAGATTCAGGACCAACAGCCTGAAAAACATCCACGGTGCATGTGCACACATGCTCCAGACCCCACACGATGGGGTTAGAGAAAAGGGACTATGGCGTTACCATGCCCCACTGGGGTTTTTTTCTCCTCTCCCTCCCTCTCTCTTTTTATCTCTCTGGAAAATGCATGTGCCCTCTGGCAATTAAGAAAAAAATATTTAGTTGTGATGAGATGAAGAGAGTGACGCTTAATCAGGTTATGATGTTAAAAGGTGGAGCCTTTGAGAAGAGATTAGAATTAAGGCCATCAGGGGCCTGCAGGTGGCGTGGTGGTTGAGGCGCTGGACTCCCACATGTCTGACCACGGTTCCTGTCCCAGACCTGGCAGCTTTCTCTCTCTCTCTTTCTCTCTCTCTCTCGTCAAATTGAATAATAATAATTTTTTAATTAAATATTTTTTTAAAAAAAGAATTAAGGCCGGGAACCAGCAGTTGACGTAATGGCTATGTCGCTGGACTCCCACGTAGTCGACCGTGGTTCACGTCCCGGACCCAGTGGCTTAAAACTCACGCCGGGCACGTGTGCGTGCGTGCCCAAGATCCTGAGAGGAGAATGGAGGAGAAGGGATTGCGGCGTGACCATCCCCCCTGGGGGGTGATTTCTCGCTTTCTGTCTCTATGTCTCTCTCTGTTTGTCTGGCGAGCGCACGCACCCTATAGCGAAAACCTCTCAAAAAAAAAAAAAAAGAACTAAGGCCATCAGGGTGAGGCCCACACGGTCGACTCCTGGTGGATTTCAAGAGGATCAGAGACTGATGGACATAGACCTTTGCTCCTGCTCTCTCACAACACACCCTGTGTGCCCTGGGCGCCCCACCAACAGGAAGACCTTTGCCAGATGTGGCCCCCAGACCTCGGACTGCCAAACCAGGAGATAAGTAAACCTCTGTTCTCAGTTACGCAGGCTCAGGTATTTGCTGTTGGGACCAGCAGATGCCGTGATGGTCACGTCGCTGGACTCCTACAGAGTCAACCACAGTTCAAGTCCAGGACCCTTAAACCTCACGCTGGGTGCGTGTGCGTGCATGCCCAAGATCCTGAGAGGAGAATGGAGAAGGGATTACAGAGAGGCCATCTCCCCAGGGGGTGATTTCTCATGTTCTGTTTCTCTATCTCTCCAGTACGTGTCTTACAGGGGAAAAAATGGTATTTGCTGCTATTATTAGCAACAGAATGAACTAGAACCATCCCCAAGGTAACTGAAAACACATAGCAAACTTTACATGGCTGTTCACAGCAGCAGTATTCATAATAACCAAAGTTAGAAAATACCGTAACGGCCGTCAGCTGATGAAAGGATAAACAAAACGTGCTATATCCATACATCAGAATCCTATTCTGCCATGAAAAGGAGTCAAGTTCTGATATCTGCTACAAAGTGCAGGAACCCTGAATATGTGATGCTCTGCAAAAGACATCCGTTGCAGAAGGTCACATATCACATGATTCCATTGATATGAAATGTCCAAATTAGGCAAATCCATAGAGTCAGAAAGTAAATTAGTGGTTGCTAGGAGGCTGGGGGAGAGAGGAGAACAGGAAGTGACAACTAACAGGTTTGAGGTTTCTTTGGGGATGATGAAAATGTTCAGAAACATTATCTGTTGGCTGCACTGAGTATACTACACCCACTGAACTAGTCGCTGTAGGTGAGTGAATTACAAGGTCTGTGAGTAGGGTTCTAATAAAAACCACACACACACACACGCACACACACACACACACACACACACACACGGGCGTCTCGGCCCCTCGGCTTAGCCTAGTGCTGGCAGACACCATCTAACCCTCCATCCTCTCTCATGACCAACGTCTCTCCTCGTCTCTCGCTCTGGGCCTTCCAGACAAAGGCGATGAAACCGGCACACTGTGAAGGCATGTGGATATGGCACAGCTCACGAGGGAGAGGAACCTTGCTTTGGAGCACAGGGAAGGTTCCAGGGAAGGACTCAAGTGAAAGAAAAGGCCAATGAATTTGCCCAGGTCTTTTAGAGACACAATAGCCCCTTACCAATAGGACCCGATGTTTGTTTTCTTGTTTCTCTTCCAGTTTCAACCATGGCTGTGGAAGCACGTTAGAAGAGCAATCTCAACTGCTGAATACGGTGTTGAAGAATACTTTCTCTATTAAGTCACGCGTATTACTCCTAAATTTCTAAATTGTAGGTCTAGAATGTAAATGTAAAGAGAGCTTGACACTTTTTTCTGCAGTGGCTGCCAGAGGAATACTAGATAGTGAATACTAGAGTAGTTTGACTTACATAGAAACTGGGGAGGAGGCATGGTGGTTACAGGTGCTGGCTCCCACATGGCTAGCAGTCCAAGTCCCAGACCCAGCAGCCTAAAAACACACTGGGTGCATGTGTGTGCATTTTCCAAGAGGAAAACGGAGAAGGGATTGCAGCATGCCATCCCCCTGGAGGTGATTTCTTGTTTTCCAGATCTCTCTCTCTCTCTCTCTCTCTCTCTCTCTCTCTGTGTGTGTGTGTGTGTGTGTGTGTGTGTGTGTCTCTCTTCAATGTGTGTGTCTCTCTCTTCTATGGCAAAAAAAATCTGAAAAAATTTTAAAATGAAGAAGTGCCATCATTAAAAAAATAAAAATATGTGGGGGGTAGCCAGCAGGTGGCACAAAGGTTAAGGCACTGGATCCTGCATGACCATTTGTATGGTTCAAGTCCTGGACCCAGCAGCTTGAAAAACACATTGGGTGGCATGTGTACGTGCATACCCAAAATTATATATATATATATATATATAGCAAAAAGAAAGTAAGGGGCCAAACAGTGGTGCAGCAGTAAAACACTATACTCTGTGAAGCTGACCCACATGGAACATTCCAGATTCACTTCTAGAGACCTCCCTGAGAATGCCACACATGTGCCCATTTGAGGGTGGAACACAGTGATGAAACTTTGTGAGCGGCTCCTGTCTGCTCATCACTGGTTCTCTCACATATGTGCATGAGAGCACGCTCATGAAAGAATTTGGTTTTTTAATGTATGGGGTTGCTACCATAGCCTAGTGGTTAAGAGAGCTGGATCCCACGGAGTTAATCATGGTTTAAATCCCAGTACTAGAAACTTGAAAAGTACGGGGCCAGCAGTTAGTGTGATGGCTATGTCATTGGATTCCCATGTAGCCGACTGTGGTTCAAGTCCCGGACCCAGTGGCTTAAACTCATGCCGGGCACGTGTGCGTGCGTGCCCAAGATCCCGAGAGGGGAATGAAGGAGAAGGGATTGCGGCGTGACCATCCCCCCTGGGGGGTGGTTTCCCACTTTCTGTCTCTCTATGTCTCTCTGTCTTTCTGGGAAACGCACATGCCCTATAGCAATAACCTCTCAAATAAAAAGAAAGAAAAGTACACCAGGCATGTGTGTGTGTGTATGCCCAAAATCCCCACTAGAGGAAAAAATGGAGAAGTTATTGCAGTATGGTTACACCCCATTGGGGTGTTTTCTCCCAGTCCCTCTCTCTCTGTTTCTCTCTGGTGAGTACACACACCCTCTGACAATTTAAACACACACACACACACACGCACATGATTCAATTAAAGAATAGAATAAAATAAGAGCAAATTAAATTTTCATAAAATACAATTTTAAATTATCAGTTTTATTCAAAACTTTTGCTGTTGGAGCCAGCAGATAGCATAATGGATACGTCACTAGATTCCCACATGTCTAACTGCAGTTCGAGTTCTAGACCCTGCAGCTTGAACCTCACACTGAGCACATGTGTGTGCTTGCCCAAAATCCTGAGAGGGGAATGGAGGAGAAGGGATTGCGGCATGGTCATCCCCCTGGGGAGTGATTTCTCATTTTCTGTCTCTCTGTTTCTCTCTGTCTCTCTGGCAAGCACACGTGCCCTATAGCAAAAATCTCTCCAAAAAATGTATTTGCTGTAATGTTTTTATATTAATTTATTTTTACTAGTATTTTGCCTTTTTTCATTTCTTTCTTTTTTCTTTTTTTTGGGGGGGGTCTTTTTTTTTTTTTTTAGTTTTTGCTATAGGGTATAAGTGCTTGCCAGAGAGAGAGAGAAAGGAATTACTCCCCAGAGGGGATGGCCACGCTGCAGTCCCTTCTCTTCTGTTCTCCTCTCAGGGTTTGGGGCATACATGCCCACACACCTGGTGTCTTTTCCAGCCACTGGGTGCAGGACTCGAACTTTGCAGCCAGCCATGTGGGATCCAGCCAACTTAACTCTGGCTGGCCCAGTATTTTGCCTTTTATATTACTAGATTAGTTGATGTCTTAAGCTATTCAGGCCGTTATAACATAATACCTAAAACTAGCTAATTTATAAACAACAAATTGCTGCTCACAGTTCCTTGAGGTTGGGAAGCCCAAGATCAAGTTGCCAACAGATCCAGTGTCAGTGAGGTTTGCTCCTCACACATGGCACCTCTGTACCCTCACACGGCAGGAGAGGCAGACGAGCTCCTCGGGTCTCTTTTATAAGGGCACTAATCCCACTTAGGAGGCCTTCACCTTCCAAAGCCCAACCTTTTAATACCATCACCTTGAGGGTTAGTTTCAATATAGGAATTTGATAAGGATACAAATCCATTCTCGCCATAGCAGTTGACTGTTCTAGAAGGAAAGAAACTTTATAGATAGATAGATAGATAGATAGATAGATAGATAGATAGATAGATGATAGATAGATAGATAGATGATAGATAGATAGATAGATAGATAGATAGAAACTGGGCCGGTGGCATGGAGGTTAATAAGACAGCTGGATCCCACATGGCCAACTTTACAGTTCGAGTCCCAGACCCAGTGGCTTGAGAACCACACTGGCGACGTGTGTTTACATGCCTCAAATCCTGCGAGGAGAATCGAAGAGAAGGGATTGTGGTGTGGCCATCACCCTGGGGGATGATTTCTCACTCCCCCCCACCCCCTGCTCTCTCTCTCTCTCCCTCTGGTGAGTGCATGTACCCAGCATGTTTGTCAAGCTGCTGGATCTGGGACTAGAACTGTACAGCTGACCGTATGGTGTCCAGCCACCGTAACCTCTATGCCACCTGCTGGTCCCAGTTTTACTATTTTTTTTTAATTAAAAAATACAGATTCTTGGGACCAGCAGATGGCATAATGGTTACGTTGCAGGACCCCCACATAGCTGACCATGGTTCAAGTCCCAAACCTGGTGGCTTAAATTCAACACTGGGCATATGTTCATGTCTGCCCAAAATCCCTAGAGGAGAATGGAGGAGAAGGGATTGTAGCGTGGCCATTTCCCTGGGAGGTGATTTCTTGCTTTCTATCTCTCTGTCTCTCTCTGTCTTTCTGGCGAGTGCATGCACCCTATAGCAAAAACCTCTCCAATAAATTAATTAATTAATTAATTAATTAATCAATCAGATTCCAGATCCAGCAGGTGATATTGTGGTTAGGGCGCTGGACTTCTGCATGACTGACCACAGTTCAAGTCCTGTACCTGACAACTTTCTTTTTCATGATCCTTCTCTTTCTCTGTCTCTCTCTGGAGAGTGCATGTGCCCTATAGCAAATTAAATAATAGTAATAATAAATAAAATTAAATAAATAATTCTTTTAAAAATACAGACTCTGGGTGCCATCAGGTGGTGTGGTGGTTAAGGGTGCTGGACTCCCACATGGCCAATCATGGCTCGGGTCCCAGACCTGATGGATTGCTTTCTCACTTTCTCTCTCTCTCTCTTGCTCTCGCTCTTGCTCTCTCTCTCTCGCTCTGTCCCTTTCTGGTCAAATTAAATATAAATAAATAAAGTTAAATAAAATGATTCTTTTAAAAAAGTACAAATTCTGGGGGCCAGCAGTTGGCATAATGGCCATGTTGCTGAACTCCCATGTAGTTGACTGTGGTTCAAATCCCAGACCCGGCAACTTAAACTTACGCCGAGTACATTGTGCTTGTGTGCCCAAGATCCCGAGAGGAGAATGGAGAAGGGATTGCGGCGTGGCCATCCCCCCTGGGGGGAGTGATTTCTCACTTTCCGTCTCTCTATCTCTCTCTCTGGCTTTCTGGAAAACACATGTGTCCTACAGCAAAAACCTCTCCAAAATAAAAAACATTCTGTACTTTGTGAAACATGACTTTTAGATTACTATTATCAGCTTTCTTCGGTTGGGTGCTGAGTGGTTTTCCGGATCGTGTGTGGTGGCTCTGCAGAGTATAACAGCAGAGAACATGGCGGCCCAGAGGGAATGGACCCCGATGGTGTCATCGAGAGCAACTGGAATGAGATTGTTGGTGACTTTGACGGTGTGAGTTTAAAGGAGTCTCTTCTCGGGGTATCTATGCTTATGATCTTGAGAAGCCCTCAGCTATTCAACAGGGAGCTATTATTCCTTGTATGAGGTATGATGTGGTTGCTCGAGCTCAGTCAGGTACCGGCAAGACAGCCACATTTGCTATTTCCATCCTGCAACGCTTGGAGATGGAGTTCAAGGACACCCAAGCACTATTACTGGCCCCCACCAGAGAACTGGCTCGATAGATACAAAAGGTAATTCTGGCACTTGGAGACTATCTGGGAGCAACTTGTCATGCCTGCATTGGTGGAACAAATGTTCGAAATGAAACGCAAAATCTGCAGGCAGAAGCACCTCACGTTGTCGTTGGTACACCGGGAGAGTGTTTGATAAGTTAAATAGACAATCTCTTTCTCCAAAATGGATCAAAATGTTTGTTTGGGATGAAGCAAATAAAATCTTGAACCAAGAGTTTAAGGACCAAATCTATGAGATTTTCCAAAAATTAAATACAAGTATTCAGGTGGTGTTGTTTTCTGCCACAATGCCAACTGGTGTGTTGGAAGTGACCAAAAAATTCACGAGAGATTCAATTCGAATTCTGGTGAAGAAGGAAGAATTGACCCTTGAAGGAATCAAACAGTTTTATATTAATGTTGAAAGAGAGGAATGGAAGCTGGATACACTCTGTGACCTGTATGAGACTCTGACCATCACGCACGCTGTTATTTTCCTCAATACAAGGCACAGGAGGGCCTGGCTCACTGAGAAAAGGCACGCTGGGGATTTCACAGTGTCTGCTCTGCGTGGTGCCGTGGACCAGAAAGAAAGACATGTTACCATGAGAGAGTTCCAGTCAGGGTCAAGCCATGCTCTGATCACTGCTGACTTGCTAGCTCGTGGGATTGATGTGCAACAAGTGTCTTTGGTTATAAGCTACGACCTACCTACCAATTGTGAAAACTATATTCACAGAATTGGCAGAGGAGTCGATTTGGGAGGAAAGGTGTGGCTAGAAACTTTGTTACTGAAGAAGACAAGAGGATTCTTCGTGACTTTCTACAATACTGCGGTGGAGGAAATGCCCATGAATGTGGCTGACCTTATTTAATTCCTGGGATGAGATAGTTTTGAATGCAGGGCTCGCTGTTGCTGAATAGGCGATCACAAGGTGCACTGTGCTTCTTTCTTTGGGAATATTTGAATCTTGTCTCGATGCTCATAACGGATCAGAAATACAGATTTTGATAGCAAAGCGACATTAGTCATGAGCTCTTGTGAGGACAGTCATTGGCTTTATCCTCTAGAGTTAGACTGTTGGGGTGGGTATAAAAAAAGATGGGGTCTGTGAAATCTTCCTTTCTTAGAAATTTATTTACTAGTTATGTAGAGATGGTTGTATTAGATGTTCTCTATCATTTAATAATATACTTCTGGACTAAAAGATATAAGTGCTGTATAAAATCAGCCAATTATGTTAAACTAGCATATCTGCCTTTATTGTGTTATTAGCCTGAATAGTAAGGCCTTTAAAATGATTTTTTTAAGAAAGTATTTGAATGCGTTTTGTTTGGTATTGTATTTATTCAATAAAGTATTTAATTAGTGCTAAGTGTGAACTGGACCCTGTTGCTAAGCCCCAGCAAGCAATCAT
>NW_006159872.1:907955-908537 GCF_000334495.1 Tupaia belangeri chinensis | reverse complement strand
CGCTAACTGCTGGTCCAATAGGAAGGCTTTTAAAAAGATTTTTTTTTTAAGAAAAGTATTTGAATGTGTTTTGTTTAGTATTGTGTTTATCCAATAAAGTATTTAATTAGCGCTAAAAAAAGATTACTATTATCAACAACGTATCAAATTAAGTAAAAATATTTTTTCTTTCCTTTTTTTAAAAGAATTATTTTATTTAACTTTATTTATTTACTTAATTATTTTTTAATTTGACCAGAAAGGGACAGAGAGAAAGAGAGAGAAAATGAGAGAGTAAACGGCCAGGTCCAATACTCAAATCATGGTTGGCCATGTGGGAGTCCAGTGCCCTAACTACCACACCACCTGCTGGCCCCTTTCTTTCCTTTATTAATGAGAGGGTGCATGTACATGCATGTGAGAGTAATTGGGGAGCATCCCCCACAGGGTCTAGTCATGGCGTGACCCTTCTTCTTTCCGTTCTCCCACCAACTGGGTGTAGGCGGTCACACTGATGCCCTGCTGGTCTCCAGTGGACTGGACTGGGGATCTGAACCACGGTCACTGTGGGGTACAGTTTCTCTGGAGCAGCACGTTACTGCT
>NW_006159872.1:896796-907937 GCF_000334495.1 Tupaia belangeri chinensis | reverse complement strand
GGAGCTGGTCCTTCGATATTTTTTCTTTAGTCATGACAGAGCACATGCATGCACAGATGAGAGTGTGACAGAGAAAGAGAGAAAGAGATGAGCAATCTCCACGGGGCCTGGTCACACCATAACCCCCTTCCTCCAGTTCTCTTCAGATCTTGGGCCTGCATGTTTTTCAGGCTGACCAGGCTGGGGGGTTCAAACCATGGTTGCCATGTGGGATCTGGCTTCTCTTGAGCTGTGCATGACCACAGAGCAGCAAAGCCAGCCCCAGGTAAAAGAAATCAATATAATTTGTGATTTCACTAAAATAAAGACAAAAAAATAATTTCATGGCAAACTATATAATAATTTATGATATTATAAAGTGATATTTGTCGGGACCACAGATGGCGTAATGGCTACATTGCTGGACTCCCATGTAGTCAACTGTGGTTCAAATCCCTGACCCCGTGGCTTAAACTCATGCTGGTCATGTGTGCATGCATGACCAAGATTTCAAGAGGAGAATGGAAGAGAAGGGATTGTGGCATGGGCATTTCTTGGGAGTGATTTCTCGCTTTCTGTCTCTCTGCCTCTGTCTTTCTGGCAAGCGCACGTGCCCTATTGCAAAAAACCTCTCAAAAAAAAAAAACTGTATTTGTCTTTATTATGTACACAATTATCTCTGGCCTGTTTTTTAAAAAAGAATTATGTATTTAATTTAATTAATTTAGTTATTTTAATTTGCTATAGGGCACATGCACTCAGAGAGAGAGAAGGAAAGTGAGAAAGCAAACCACCAGGTCCAGGACTCAAACTGAAGTCAACCACATAGAGTCCAGCACCTTAACTACCATGCTACCCAGTGGCCCCTGTCCTTAGCCTATGAACAGAACACTCAAACACGTATGATAATAACAAAATGCAATTGATTTTGGTATGATAGCAACTTTGAGCTATGTGTTGTCCAATTTGTCATTAAAAAGGTATTTGTCAAAGTAGGTGGTTAGAACATGCTTTATTCACAGTGTGTTCATTTTATTTCATACTTTTTTTTTTGGAGAGGATTTTGCTATAGGGCACATGTGCTCGCTAAAAAGACCGAGAGAGACAGAGAGACAGAAAGCGAGAAATCACCCCCCAGGGGGGATGGTCATGCCACAGTCCCTTCTCCTCCATTCTCCTCTCAGGATCCTGGGTCCGCATGCACACATGCCCAGCATGAGTTTAAGCCACCAGGTCCGGGACTCGAACTGCGTTCTACTACATGAGAGTCTAGCAACATAGCCACTACACCAACTGCTGTTCCCTTATTTCACACTTTTAAATGTCTGGACATCTACCGTGTAGGTGTCCACAGAGTTGGCCGTGTGGGATCCAGCATCTTCATTACCAGTGGCAGGTGCACGGGCTGTGCCTTCTGATTCGTCCGGAGGGTGATGGAAGGAAAGCACAACCCAGAGGAGAAACCACACAGCTACTGGAGACGGGGTCCTCCCAGGGTCCACAGGCCCACCATGGCGACACCCAGCTTAGCCGCATAGGAAATGAGGAGCTTCCCTAGTAACCAGGAGGGCCTGTGCCTTCCCACACAGGAGCATCCTTCTTCCAGGATAGCGGACCATCTGGAGAAAACCCAGCCCTACCAAAAGAGGGTGCTCTTGCTCTTCCACCCCAAGAAAGGCAGCCGCAGTGTGAGTTCATCTGTGAGTTCCTCTGGCAGACACTGGCTGCTGCTGTGTGAGCCCAGCCCTCATGCGCTGCCATGCAGTGGGGAGATGGGCAACACAGGCACACAGGTGGGCACCGAGGCCCCTCCCGTCCAGGTAGGGCTGCACTAGTCCTCACGGCTCTGGCCCCGTCTCTCCTCCCAGGGGAGGTGAGCGCATGCCCATGGGTCCTGCCAGTGAAGCCTCTGGACACCCCCCAAACCACTGGTCTAGCAGAAATGCAACCCCACAGGGACATCGCAGCTCAGGGTCCTCTAAATCCATAGCGATTCAGGAAAACTCTCTCCTCCCTACTGCACCCCAGAGTGAGAAAATCTGGGACAGATCCCCTGGCTCAATTTTGCACAGAGCTGATGTGACCGAACAGAGGGCTGGATCAAAGGAAACTTGGGACTCCATGCTCCCCAAGAACAATGGGTCAATGTTTACTTCTTACGTGTTTAATGAAAAGGCCCCTTTGAGCAACTTTCCTGAAACAAAGGGACTGCCTGATCCAAAAGGGAATTGAGGTCACCTCTTCTAAATAGAAAATAACTTCTTGCCATTTTATAGGGGCAGTTTTTCCTCTTTCTGTTCACTCAGGTTTTAAAAATCTGAGGTTTGGTCTCAGAGCTCCCAGGCACAGCGAGAGGTGGGACAGGGCCACTAAAGGAAGAGGCAAGCTGTTGAGGCCCGGCTAGCCCAGGCTCAGAGGTCCAGATGGCAGCACTCTGAACTGCAGTGCTGGAAGCCACATGGCCGACTGTGGGTTCAGATTCCCAGTCGATCTGAAATGGGTCAGGAGCACGTGTGCCCAAGACTCTGACAAGCTGGACGGCGGAGGGAAGGGGATCACCGCGTGACAAGAGCCTGCCAAGGGCACTCCTCCTCTCTCTCATGTGCACACACGCACTCTCATGAGAAAACCAAAACTTTAGTTCATTCGTTCGTTAGTTTTAGTGCACACACCAGAGAGACAGAAAACAAAGAAATCACCCCCGCGGGGATGTCCATGTCGCAATCCCTTCTCCTCCATCTTCCTTTTGGGATTTTTGGCATGAATGCGCGTGCACCAAGCATGTTTTCTGAGCCATCGACTCCAGGCTCAAACCACAGAGTTAGCCGGGCGGGGTCCAGCACCTTCATTACCATCCACCTGTTGGCCCGATGGCCTTTACTTTGTTTTCTTTTTTAGGTTTTCGCCACAGGGCACACGTGTTTGCTGGAGAGAGACAGAGAAAGACAGGGAGAAGGAAAGTGAGAAATTAACCCCCAGGGAGATAGCCACCCCACAGTCCCTTCTCTAGCACCCTCCCCTTGGGAGTTTGGGCACACACGCACGCACAACTGGCATGACTTTTAAACTGTCAGACCCAGAGCTCAATCCTCCATTGGCCATGTGTGGAAACCCAGCATCTTTACTATACCTCTGGTGGCACCCCAACAAGCTTTTGTCAAAGACTTGTGGAAAGACAGAATTAATGTCTGAGGTCATTTCTGTGCAAAAAAAAAAAATTTTTTTTTTTTGGAGAGGTTTTTGCTATAGGGCGCATACGCTCGCCAGACAGACAGAGACAGAGAGACAGAAAGCGAGAAATCACCTCCCCAGGGGGGATGGTCACGCCGCAATCCCTTCTCCTCCATTCTCCTCTCGGGATCTTAGGCACGCACGCACACATGCCCGGCGTGAGTTTTAAGCCACCGGGGACGCAAACCGTGGTCAACCCCGTGGGAGTCCAGCAACATAGCCATTACACTAACTGCTTGTCCCTGTGCAAAAAAATTTTGAACTCAATTTTTTTTTTTTAGTACCCATTTCCATGCACTTTCTGAAGCCCCTTCTTGGCTCCGGCCCACCTACTGCCTGGTAAGTGTTAGGAATTGCTTCCATGAGAGGGACCAAGCCCTGACCTCCAAGAGCCCAGAAGAGGACAGTTCAGCAGAGGACAGTTGCAGAGCGGGTGGTAGGCTGGTTGTCACACTGTGATCAGAGGGTACTGCAGGGTTCCAGACCGAGGAATCCTCACCTGTGAAGGCTGGAGGGGCAGTAAAGGAGGGGCGTGATGTGGAAGCAGAGCACCAAAGCAGAGGAGGACCAGCCAGGAGAACAGAAGGGGCGAGAGTCCTCTGAGCAGGACGTAAGGACACTCGGATGTAGGAAGAGGAACAGGAGCTGGGTGTGATCCAGGAACTGGAGACCAGAGCCCCAGAATGGCCAGGGGGGATGAGGCTGAGGTCACAAAAACAGGGCCTGCCTGGATCACTTAGCAAAAACTGCCAAACAAAATAAACCGAGTGCCTGCCTGTGAGTACAGACCTCCGCAGGTCACCATAACCTGGGACCTAAAGGACTGTGGACATTACACCCTGAATAAACTCCAGAACCCCTGTGACAGGCGGGGCGGGTGGGGAGGAATGACTGCAAGGGCCGAATCAGTGACCAGCAGCGACCGGACTCCTGAAAGCAAAGGTGGGTCCTGGAGAGGCCTGGCGTCAGATGTAGAGAAGCTGTCCCTCCCCAAGGTGTGAGCAGAGGCGGGTCAGACTGTTTTGAGGAGATGGTAGAAGAGGAGGGGTGTAGGAGGTGACTCTGCCTGGCACCCAAGCCCCCTTCCTCTCCCCTCACTGGGTTCCCATGGCGGCACCTGCACCACGACCTGCTTGGCTTGCAGGACTCGTCATTGCAGACTCTGCGAGTAACCTTCACCCCGCCTCGCCCTCCTCCCCCTGAAAGTAGCGCTGTATGTTTCACCAAGGAGCTTCACGCAGCCACGCGGCAGTGGTGTTATTTTCTCGTCTGTCTCCCCAACTCAGCGAGAGTTCCCCAAGGGCAAGGGCTGGGTTAGGTTCAACCCTGTGTGCCCTGACTCATGTGCATGGGGTAATGGATGCTTGCGGGTTGGATGGCTAGAGCGAATGGGCCCATAGTTGGTTTGGCTGACTGGGAGCAGAATGTACTTGACTGTATTGTTTTTGACCTTGTCAAGGTCGAGACCGCCAAACATCATAAAAGTGGAGTCTGAAGAGGGACTGGCAGAAGAAAGCCAGGGGTGGCCAAGGCTCGAACGGCACCTGACTGGGGCTTGCATGGTCTACCAACCCAAGTGTGGACCTCTCAGGTTCACCACTGTTATCAAAGGAAAAGCTACCTGTGACCATGGTGGGAAGGGGTTCAAGTCCTGAGTTGTGGTGAGAAGCTGCTCTGAGACCTGGGGCCAACACAGGGTGCAGCTATGCTGGCTCCAGGGCTGCTGCGTTTTCTTTTTCTTTTCTTTTTTTTTTTTTAAGAATTATTTATTTCTTTATTTTTAATTTGACCAGAGCAGGGGGTGGGAGAATAAGAAAGCAAACTACCAGGTCTGTTACTTAAACTGTGATCAGCCACGTGGGAGTCCAGTGCCTTAACCATCATGCCACCTGCCAGCCCCCCAGAGCTGATCCTCATTGGCCATGCCCTCCTGGTTAAAGATGGGCTTGCATCATCTACAAGCAAACCCATTTAGGGCCCCCGCAGAACAGGGGCAGAAGCTTCAGGGAGGGCCCGAGGACCCTGGAGGACCTGCCTCTGGGGCCAGCCGGGCATGCTGTGAGGGGACAAAGGAGCAGGGAAGAGGTCGGTGGGCCCAGACTGGTCTCCACAGTGACAGACGTGGTGGCCGCACCCGCCCTTTGTTCACATAGTCATGTTATTTCTGTGTCTTCCCTTTCTTTCTTTCTTTGTCATTTTGCCATGGAGTGAGTATGCACTAGCCAGAGAGAGACAGAGAGGGAGAGAGGGAAAGTGAGAAATCACCCCCTTGAAGAACGGCCATGCAGCAATTCCTCCTCCATTCTCTTCTTGGGATTTCGGGCATGCACGCACACACAGCGGATGTGTTTTTCAAGCCCCCAGTCCAGGACTCAAACTAGAGCCGGCCATGTGGGATCCAGCCACCCCAACCATGAAGCCACCAGCTGGCCCTTCCTTTTAGTTCTTAACAAGCATTCCTTCTCCAAAAACTCCGCCATATAGCACATCCCATAGTGAGGGAGAGGGGAAAACACTGAAAACAAAATCGATGTTCAGTTCAGGCCCAACTCCACTGTCCCTGGCTGTGCGATTTGAGGCAAGAGGAGAAGGAAAGAGTCCCAGAGCGGCCACTGAGCGCCTGCTGAGGACAAGCCCCGTGCTCTGGGACAAACCTCTATGGTGAGGAGCATTTCCCACTTTACAGCTGGCAGTCAAGGCTCCAAAGAGTGGTCTAACCTGCTCCAGATCCTGCAGGTAAACAGCAACAGGTAAGAGCCGAACCCGACTGCGAAGTATACTGGGCAAGTCACTTGCCCTTCCGTGTCCCCACAACTTCAGTTTTGTTTTGTCTTTTGAAGAGAGATTTTTGCTATAGAGTACACGCCCTCGCCAGAAAGACAGAGACAAAAAGTGAGAGATCACCCCCAAGGGGGGATGGCCACACCACAGTCCCTTCTCCAGTCTCCTCTCGGGATTTTGGGCACGCATACACACACGCCCAGCAGGAGTTTCAGGCTGCTGGTCCAGGATTTAAACCGTGGTCAGTCATGTGGGAGTCCACTGGCATAACCATTGCACCATCTGCTGGTCCCACAACTTCAGCTTTAAGATGGGAACAATAGGGGCCAACAGGTGACATAGTAGTGGTTGGGGTACTAGACTCCCACATGGCCTACCATGGTTCGAGTCTTGGACTCAGTGGCTTGAAACTCACTCTGGGCTTATGTGCATGCACACCCAAAATCTGAGAGAAGGCTGGAGGAGAAGGGGTTGCAGCATGGCCGTCCTCAGTAACTTCTCGCTTTCTTTCCCTCTGTTTCTCTAGTGGGCACATACACCCTACAGCAAAAATCTCTCTCTCTCTCTCTCTCTCTCTCTCTCTCAAAAATAAAGGGGAGGGGAGTAAACAATATTGGGGCTATTATAAAAATCAAATGAAACACATGTAAGAAGATAATGGCAAACCGTAAAGCATGCCACCCCAGTAAGGCTGTCCCCGCCCCAGTGCTTCCCCGTCGGCCCTCCAGGGCAGAGGGCTGAGCCCCTCGGAGCCCTCTTGGAGAACGCAGGTGCTGTGGTGACATTGCCAAACGGACCCGAGGCCTGGGCTCCCTGCCCTTCCTAGCTCACTTGGCCAGCACTCAACAGGATTTATAGCGTGGTTCCTGGAACATCCCGGATCTGCTAGAACACGGTCCCTCCAAGCCAGCTGTCCTGAGGCCTCCTGGCCATCTTGCAAGACCAGCCAGTCCCTGCAGCAAGAGACCAGAGGTGCCAGCACTGCCACTGGCTCAGGTCTGGATGAGCCTGGACACTCACCAGAGGCGTCACCGTGGCGGGACATTGCTGGGAATGTCTCCGCGGAGCAGACACTGTCAGCACCCAGATGGAAAGCAGCCCTGTGAAGGGCGAGGCCCTCCACCCCATCTCAGCCTCCGCCCCCAAGGAGCAGCAGCCCAGCAGCCCCCGCCCTCCACCCCCTTGCTCACCCGATGGCTCCCTTCTGGGAAGTGACTCCGGCTTCCTCCTCCCAGTACAACTTGATTCACCTAGACAGGACACGCCAGGTGGCAAAGGCAGGTGGCCTGGCCTCCTCGGGGAAGGCTGGAAAAACACAGGCAGCAGGGCCCAGGGCCAACTCCCAAGGGCCCAGGCTGAGCTTTCTCTGCTATCGCCTGATAAAGGGCACAGGTCCACGCTCTCCCAGACGCCGGGGTGTGGAGGGCATTAAGTGCAGAGTCAGAAGGGGGCCGAGTCCTGGCATGGGCCACTAAGTGTTGTTTGACCTTGAGCAAACCGTGTCCCCTGTCTGGACCTCAGTTTCCTCCTCCCAGGGAAGGGTTGGTGCTATCTCAGTCACTGCCGTCCGCTACAATGCTTGCTTTCTGGGACGTCACGTGTCCCAATGAAGACCCGCTGAGAGTCTCACGTAGTCCCCGACACAGATCTTGCACAGGCCCTGAACTGGAAGCATTTAAAGACAAAACAGAGCCAGCTCGGTGGCCCCGAGGCAACATGCTGCTCAAGCAACGCTGTATGCATACGGAAGGTCACCCGTTCAGAACTGGACACATCAGAAACGTGCACCCCTGGCCCTGCGGGCTGGGAAGGCTGGGAGGGGATTGTGGCATGAGGCTCCGTGCTTCTCTCTCTCTCTCATTAGAGAAAGTTTAAAACTTGAAAAAACAAAACAAAACAAAACAAGCAAGTAGGAAGCAGGCCGCAAATCCATCTCTCAATTCCCGGGGGAGCTGCCATTAGCGTGGGCTCCCAGGGAACTAACCTTTGGCTGGATGTTCCCTGGACTCGCCTAGAAAAAAGGGCCAAAACCCTCTTTGCCCCAACTGTAAAGGGGCACTCACCACATCACGGGCTGGCGGGTCCTGAATTAGCCTTGAGAGTGACCGTGGCTCACTCCCAGACGATGAAAGTTGCTAACGTCCCTGTCACCTATCTATCAGGTCTCAAATAAAGGAGACATCCCAGCATTCATCACAGCTCGGCTGTGGGGGATGTCCCGGGCCCCTCACGGAAGCAGAGGGGCTTCTGGCAAGCGCAGGGTCCTCAGATCCTTCCCTGACGTCAGGCGACAGGAGATGGCAATGCAGACATTCCCAGGCCCTCCAGGTGGCGAGCAGCAGAGGAGCTCCAGTGGAGACTGACTGGGAATAGACAGGAATAGGCCGAATAAATATAGCCTGCTGGCTTCAGGTAACCAGCTGTAAAATGATGAAAGTAGCAAATAGAGGCCAACGGGCCGGTGATAATGCAGTGCTCTGCAATGCTGGGTCCACATGGGAAGGTCCCAGGTTCATGTCCCAGAGCCTCCCTGCACAAGCCTACAATCCAGGCTGGCTGAAACTGGAGGTGGATCTTGGTGTGAAGACCCTACTGGAGGGGTGTGTATATCTGTCTCTCTCTCTCTTTCTCTCTCTCAGGAAAGAAAGAATCAACTTTAAAATAATAATAATAATAATTAGAATGATGCAAGGGATAAGCTATACAGTACATAAACATATGCTGTATAAACAGCAAAAGGACCACCCAAATGAAATGGGCAATAAAGGGCCAGCAGGTGGCATGGTGGTTAAGGTGCTGGACTCCCATATGGCTGACTATGGTTTGAGTCCTGGACCTACCAGCTTGCTTTCTCACTTTCTCTCTCTCTGAATCTCTCTGTCTCTCTCCTTTCCGGTGAGCACACCCCACCCTATGGCAAAAAAAAAAAAAAAAAAAAAAAATTAATTATTTTTAAAAAAAAAAAAAAAACAAACAGAGGTATCCCATTCTTACAGCGGTGTATTAGAGCCAGTCTGAGGTTGCTTCAACCAACTTGCAAAAGTCAATTTTCAAATGTTCAGGAATTGACATTACATTGGTAGCTTGAACTCAGCCATAGTGGGAGTGCTCACAGAAATAATCAAATACTATAAATCCAGGCTTTTCCCCCCAGAGAGCCAATCACACATCAAACACTCAATTGTCAGTTAAACATTTACCCGCACCCCCTGTGTAAACAAGAGTAATGCAACAGGAGCTGGTGTGCGGTTGCTTCAGACACACTCACTCATAGCTTCTTACATCCAATGAATTTTAACTATTAATACTTCAAAATAGTAAGATTAGGGGGTCACACTTTTTTCGCTTTAAGTTTTTGCCATAGAGCACATGTGCTCACCAGAGAGAAGAGAGACAGAGAGAAGAAAAGCGAGAAACCAGGGTAGATGGCCATGCTGCAATTCCTTCTCCATTCTCTTCCCGGGATCTTGGGCACACATACACATGCACCTGGTGTGAGTTTCAAGCCACCGGGTCTGGGACTTGAACCACAGTCAACCATGTGGGAGTCCAGTGCTTGAACCACTACTCCACCTACTGGCCCCACAGTTTTCTAACATTCATAAATGTTTTTCATTTTCATGAATATTATTGAGACCTACTATGTTCCAGTCAACAAAGATGAAGAAGAAGGAGGAGGAGGAGAAACCTTTCCCTAATTGCTCCGAGCGCAATGGGAGAATGAAAAGCATACATGGTGGAGTACTCGGAAACGTGGAATGCCGCTTGTTCTGCTCGGGTGGTAGGGCCCAAGCCCATGACCACAAAGGGCACTTACGGCCGAGTGAATTGCACATCCAAAAGCCCAGAGGCATGGATGCTAAGGCAACTTTTGAAAAACTCCCATCTATGAATTAGTTTTGGGGAAGTTTGAGGGTTGTTGCATTAAAGGCATTATTTTTTCTAGCCATAAGTTGCCTTCTTCACCTTACCCCCGGATGGAGTTCAAATATGTCCCCTGAAAATTCATGTCCCCTGAAGAACCACTGTCTTGGGATTCACAGGATGAAAACTTGATCCAAGTGTGGTGCCAAAAAGTGAAGCTTTGGGGGAGAGAATTAGGATTAAGGTCGTCAAGGCAGGGGCCTCTGTCACTGACCTCTGGTAGGTTTTTTTTGTTTGTTTTTTGGTTTTGTTTTTGTTTTTTGCTCTAGGGCACGTGCACTAGCCAGAAAGACAGAGAGACAGAGAGCGAGAAATCACCCGTGGGGGGATGGCCACGCCTCAATCCCTTCTCCTCCATTCTCCTCTCGGGACCTTGGGCACACGCGCACACGCGCCTGGCGTGAGTTTAAGCTACCGGGTCCGGGACTCGAACCACAGTCGACTACATGGGAGTCCAGTGCTGTAGCCATTATGCCAACTGCTGGTCCCCTCCCAGTAGGTTTTTAAGGAGTGGGAACAGGAGACATGAGACACAGACCACGCTCTCCTTTCTTCTGCCACGTTGTAATGCAGCCGGAAGCCCTCCACCAGAGAGGACCCCTGGACTGTGGACCTTCAAAGTGTGAGCTGAATAAATCCCTGTCTTTTTAAAGAATTATTTTATTTAACTTTATTTGTTTGTTTATGTTAACTTGATGAGAGAGAGCATGGGAAAGCAAGCCGCCAGGTCCAGACTCGAACCGCAGTCAACCATGTGGGAGTCCAGCACCCTTAACCACCACAGCACCTGCGGGCCCCCATAAATCCCTATTTATTTTAAGTCAGTCAGTTTCAGGTACTTTCTGCTACTAGAAATGGAGCAGATTAGAACACTCCCGTCACCAAAATGTAGTACCAAGTCTCCTTTGGCTGCTTTCAAAACCCAGATCCACTCCGAGGGGATGAGACTGTGTCCTCATGGAGACCATGAGTCTCATCCTTCAGTCTAAGAGGCGCTCCCCAACACAGCAACCCCAAAGCCTTAGCCCAAACCCCCAAGGTCGCAGGGAGTGCTTGGATGGGCAAGGTCAGTTCAGTTTCTCTCCTGGTACTCAGAAGTACTTTAAAGGGAACCATGAGCCACCAACTTTTTTCTAAGACATGTCCACATCCTGCTTGGAGAACGCCAAAATTTGAATTTCAAAAATGAAGGCCAAAAAAAAAAAAAAAAAAAAAAAGGAAAAAAA
>NW_006159872.1:893413-896475 GCF_000334495.1 Tupaia belangeri chinensis | reverse complement strand
AATTAAATTAAAAAAAAAAAGGAAAAAAAAAAAAAAAAAAAAAAAAAAGGAGAAGAAGAAAAAATACAAAAGCATCCAGGCAGAAAAAGGAGGTTACTTTCAAATGCAACAAAAGTCAGGGTGACCTCGGGCACTGCGGCATTAAACACTAGCAGGCGTGGAACCAGGTCGAGTCCTACGCCAGCCGTCTGTGTCCACGCAGAGGTCTCCGAATGCCACTCTCTCATCACACAGGTTTGGAAAACACACCACGCACGACCCTTTCTGGAAAAGAATATTTGAACGTGCATCAACTGCATGGTCATCAAAGCACAAAACTCAATGGGGCCAGCAGGTGGCATGATGGATGGAGCCACATGGCCAACTCCCCAGGTTCGAATCCTGGACCTGGCAGCCTGAAAATCACACTGGACATGTGTGGATACATGCATGTCCAAAATCCAAAGGGATAATGGAGGAGGAGGGACTGTGGCATGGCCATTCCTCCCGGGGAGGGGTGGGGGTGATTTCTCTTTCTGTTTCCCTGTTTCTCTCCAGTAAGTGCATATGCCCTATGGTGGGGGGGACTTGAAAAATGGGAAAGTTGAGGTACTATTTTAAAAATGTTAAGTAAACATTAAGCCAGTAGAGCCTAAAAAATAAGTGATTGTTGTAGATTTGTTTTAAAGTTAAATGTTAAACATTGTAGGAAATTCCTTTTTTTTTCTTTTTTTTCTTTTTTTTCTTTTTTTTTTTTTTTGAGAGATTTTTGCTATGGGGCGCGAGCGCTCGCCAGACAGACAGAGAGAGACATAGAGACAGAAAGCGAGAAATCACTCCCCAGGGGGGATGGTCACGCCGCAATCCCTTCTCCTCCATTCTCCTCTCGGAATCTTGGGCACGCATGCACACGCGCCCGGTGTGAGTTTTAAGCCACTGGGTCCGGGACGCGAACCGCGGTCGACTACATGGGAGTCCAGCAACATAGCCATTACGCTAACTGTTGGTTCCCAAGCATTGTAGGAAATTCTTCAACAGGAAAAACTGATCTATGGTGGGCCTGGCCTGCGGGCACAGCCAGTAGCAACTGCAGTGCTGGGAGCCATATGGCTCCCCTTGGGTTTGGACACCAGGTCTGGATGACCTGAGTGTCCCAAATCCCAACCAGCTAGAGGACTGGGGAAAGGGAACTGTGGCAGGATGAGGGTGCTTCTCTCTCCCCCTCTTTCTCTTTCTCCCTCTCTCTCTCTGATGTGTATAAAAATGCTTTCATGAACAAAATTTAAAATTTTTAAAAGTTTAATTAAAATTAAAAAATAAAGGGGCCAGGCCCCAGGACCAACAGTTGACATAATGGCTGTTGCGGGACTCCCATGTAGTCGACCGAACCTGGTGGTTTAAACTCATGTCGGGAGCATGTGCGTGCATGCCCAAGATCCCGAGAGGAGAATGGAGTAGAAGGGACTGCAGCGTGGTCATCCCCCCGGGGGGTGATTTCTTGCTTTCTGTCTCTCTGTCTCTCTGGCGAGTGCACATGCCCTATAGCAAAAACCTCTACAAAAATAAATAAATAAATAAATAAATAAAAATAAATAAACAGGCTGGCAGGTGGCATTGTGGTTAAGGGTGCTAGATTCCCACATGGCCAACCACGGTTCAAGTCCCAGACTAGCAACTGGCCTTCTCACTTTCCCTCTCTCTCTCTCTCACTCTGTCCCTCTCTGATCAAATTAAACTAAATAAATAAATAAATAAAGTTAAATAAAATCATTGTTTTTAAAAAATTTAAAATACGGACCAGCAGTTGGCGTAATGGTTGTGTCGCTGGACTCACATGTAGTCGACCATGGTTTGAGTCCCAGACCCGTGGCTTAAACTCATGCCAGGCGCCTGTGCGTGTATGCCCAAGATCCTGAGAGGAGACTGGAGGAGAAGGGATTACGGCATGCCCTCCACCCCGCCCCGGAGGTGATTTCTTGCTTTCTGTCCCTCTGTCTCTGTCTTTCTATTGGGCACACGCACCCTATAGTAAGAATGTTAAATAAAAAACAAATCTAAGCTGGGACCAGCAGTTAGCGTAATGGCTATGTCGCTGGACTCCCACGTAGTCGACCGTGGTTCAAGTCCCGGACCCGGTGGCTTAAACTCAAGCCGGGCGCATGTGCGTGCGTGCCCAAGATCCCGAGAGGAGAGTGGAGGAGAAGGGATTGCGGCGTGGCCATCCCCCCTGGGAGGTGATTTCCTGCTTTCTGTCTCTCTGTCTCTCTCTGTCTGTCTGGCAAGCGCACGCGCCCTATAGCGAAAACCTCTCCAAAAAAAAAAAAAGATTAGTACATTTCACTGTATAAGAAGACTTCAAAAGACCATAGAGGGGACCAGCAGGTGGCGTGGTGGATAAGGCACTGGACACTCCCAAATGGCCAACCACAGTTTGAGTACCGGACCCGGTGGCTTGCTTTCTCAATTTCCCTCTTTCTCTCTCTCTTTCTCTCTGTCTGTCTGTCTCTGTGTGTGTGTGTGTGTGTGTGTGTATCTCTGGTCATATTAAAATAAATGAATGAATAAATTAAATTTAAAATTTTTTTAAAAAGTTCATAGAAAAAATGGAATTTAAAGTACAAGTTTTTGATCAGCAAATGGTGTGGAGGTTAAGGCAGCTGGACCCCACATGGCTGATGACTGTGTGGTTTGACTCCTGGACCTGGAAGCCTGAAAAACATATTGGCCACGTGTGCATACGTGCCCAAAATCCCAAGAGGAAACTGAAGGAGAAGAGATTGCAGCATGGCCATCCCCTCCCGGGGCGTGCTTTCTCATTTTCCCTCTCATTCTCTGGCAAGCACCCTCTGGTCCTATGAAGAACTTTTAAATAATAATAACAAAATAAATAAATAAAAGAGACCCTGATTTGTATGCTGTATCTCACAATTATTATTTTGCAGAAGAAGCAAAGAACTAAAAGTATAACCCATCAAATTTCCATAGGTTTGACTCATGTGGAGTTTCAACACCATGGTTTTTTTAGAATTATTTTATTGAATTTATTTATTTATTTATTTATTTATTTATTTATTTATTTTAAT
>NW_006159872.1:889892-893250 GCF_000334495.1 Tupaia belangeri chinensis | reverse complement strand
CTCAAAAAAAAAAAAAAAAAAAAAAAAAAAAAAAAAAAGAAAGAAAGAGAAAGACAGGGAAAATGAGAAAGCAAGCCTCCAGGTACAGGACTCGAACCACGGTTAGCCATGTGAGAGTTAAGTGCCCTTAACCACCACACCATCTGCCAGTCCCTCAACACCACTTTTTTTTTTTTCTCCTTTTTTTGGAGAGGTTTTCGCTATAGGGCACGTGCGCTCGCCAGAAAGACAGAGACAGAGAGACAGAAAGCGAGAAATCACCCACCGGAGGGGGAGGGAGATGGCCACACCGCAATCCCTTCTCCTCCATCCTCCTCTCGGGATCTTGGGCACGCACGCACATGCGCCTGGTGTGAGTTTAAGCCACCAGGTCCGGGACTCGAACCGCGGTCGACTACGTGGGAGTCCAGCGACATAGCCATTACACTAACTGCTGGTCCCACAATACCACATTTTAACGATAGATGCATCATGGCAAAAACTTCACATGGACTCCATGAACTATACATGAAAAGAGGAGCTAAGGTTGCATCCAAGAGAACTGATGACTTCGGAGATAAATTTCAACACAAACCTGGAAGAGTGTTAGACCCTATTGCAGAAGTAACAATTGTCCCCCGAGACCACACATTTGGAGCTTGTCTCTGCCCTCAGAGGTAAGGTAGGAAACCAGATGGTGCAAACCCTAGAGCAGCTCATGCTGAAGAGTCTGAACCAAGTCTCCTTATAAACGATACCATCTTCAAAGAACCCGGGAGCTCGGAAAAAGACTCTCAGGACACAGCTAAGACCAGGTGATCAAGTCTCTAACTAGTCTAAGACGACCTCTGAGGTCAGTGCATTCGCGGGAGCCCTCCCGTCTATTTCTTACCTCTCTGTGGGTTCCAACCATTCGGTCTGATATTTCTGCCTCTGAATTCGTCAGGCCAGCGATAGAACTAATTATGGTGAGGAAGGCGATGCTTAGTCATTCCCTCATCTTACCACCTTTGCCCAGAAAGGAGTGTTTGAAAGCGATTTCTTCAAGACGAGATCAAAAGAAGAGACCACAGAGATATTATGTAACATTGGTGTCAAACTTTCTGATGAAGAATTTGAAGCTGTAAGGAATCTTGTATCCAAAAAAAGAGGGGGGGACCAGCAGGTGGTGTGGTGGTTAAGGTGATTAAGGCACTGGACACTCCCACATGGCTGACAATGGTTCAAGTACCAGACCTGGCGGTTTACTTTCTCTCTCTGTCTCTCTGTCTCTCTCTCTGGTCAAATTAAAATAAAATTAAATTAAATAAAAGAACTATGGAGGATGAGCAAAAATTTTAAAAAAAGAAAGAAATCACAGAAGAGAAATTCGAGTCGAGAACATTAGAAATGTTTCAGATGACCTACAGCATGCATATCAGATCAAATGTAATACAATTATGTGAGGAACCAGCAGATGGCTATGTCGCTGGACTTCCATGTAGTAGACCACGGTTCAAGTCCCGGACCTGGTGACTTAAACTCATGCCGGGCACGTGTGTGTGTATGCCTAAGATCCCAAGAGGAGAATGGAGGAGAAGGGATTGCAGCATGGCCATCCCTCTTGGGTGGAGGGGGGGAGTGATCTCTCACTTTCTGTCTCTCTGTCTCTTTCTGGTGAGTGCATGCACCCTGTAGCAAAAACCTCTCAAAAAACAACAACAACAAAAATTATGTGATATTTTTGAAGTTCATGTATTTAAACAAAAATGTTTATCTAAAATACTTCATTCATTCTGGTTTTAAACATGATGTTAGAGTTCAGCAATCACCATGGTAGGACTCAGGCTTCTATATATGCTGCTAACAAATTCAATTTGAGATTTCAAAAAATGGAGATATAATTCATTTTTAAAATATTGTTCTTGGGGACCACCAGTTAGTGTAATGGCTATGTCGCTGGACTCCCACGTAGTCGACCATGGTTCGTGTCCCAGACCCGGTGGCTTAAATCACGCCGGGCGCGTGTGCGTGCGTGCCCAAGATCCCGAGAGGAGAATGGAGGAGAAGGGATTGCGGCGTGGCCATTCCCCCTGGGGGCTGATTTCTCGCTTTCTGTCTCTCTGTCTCTCTCTGGCTGGCTGGCAAGCGCACGCGCCCTATAACAAAAACCTCTTAAAAAAAAATTGTTCTTGTATCTTCCAACCTCATAGAACTCACTTAGCACTTCTAGCAGTTTTTTTGGAGATTCTGTCAAGTTTTCTACATAGATGATCAAGTCATCTATGACTAAAGACAGTTTTATTTCTTCCATACAATCTAAAAGTCTTTTATTTCTCCTTTTTGTCTTATCGCACAGGTTAGACCCTCTAGTGGGATGTTGGAGGGGTGATGAGAGCAGACATCTTTGCCTTACTCCCAGTCTTAAGGAGAAACTGTTTACTATGTTATCATTAAACATGATGTTAGCTGTAGGAGTTTTATACTTTCTTTTAATCAGCCTGAGGACATTCCATTTTATGTCTAGTTTGCTGAGAGGGTTTATCAGATATGAATATGGAATTTATATCAAATTAGTCATTAGGAAGATGCAAACAAAATGCCAGTGAGTACCAGTAATACTTACTAGAATAGCTAAAATTATTGTTCATTCATATAAAGTATTCATTAAGATGCTGAGTAACCGGGCCAGTAGGTGGCATAATAGTTAAGGCACTGGGCTCCCACGTGGCCAACTGTGGTTCGAGTCCTGGACCTGGTGGTTTGAAAATACCAAGCACATGTGCGCTGTGTCCAAAAATCCCAGGAAGAGAATGGAGGAGAAAGAATTGTGGTGTGGCCATCCCCTTTGGGAGAGTTATTTCTCCCTTTCCCTCTCACTGCCCCTCTGTCCCTCTATCTCTCTCCAGCAAGCATACATGCCCTATGACAAAAACACATATATATATATATATAACAAAAAAGATGCTAACTGGAACTGCAAAACACATATATATATATATATAACAAAAAATTTGCTAACTGGAACTTTGACTCACTACGGGTGGGAATGTGGCACAACCACTTGGCAAAACAGTTTGGCAGTGTCTTTAAAATTAAAAAAGTATTTACCCAAGAGAAATAAAAGCACATGTCCACACAAAGACTTGTACACGAATGTTTATTTGTCATAGCCAAACACTGGGATAATCTAAACGTCCATCAACAGGTCAATGAGTAAACAATTACAGGACATTCATACCACATACCAGCAACAAAAAGAATGAACTATTGATACCCGAAATAAGGTGGATGAATCTCATAATAATTCTGCCGAGTGAAAGAAAACAGACTCAAAAAAATGCATACTGGGGGACCAGCAGGTGGCATGGTGGTTAAGGCGCTGGACACTCCCACATGG
>NW_006159872.1:889616-889862 GCF_000334495.1 Tupaia belangeri chinensis | reverse complement strand
CCTTTCTCTCTCTCTCTCTCTCTCTCTCTCTATATATATATATAGTCAAATTAAAACAAATGAATGAATAAATTTTAAACGTTAAAAAATGCATACTGTATGATTTTTTAAAAATTTTTATTCATTGTCATCATCATCATTATTATTATTGAAATTGACCAGAGAGAAAAGGAAAGTGAGAAAGCAAGTGGCCAGGTCTGGGACTCAAACTGTGGTCAGCCATGTGGAAGTCCAGCCACCTTAACC
>NW_006159872.1:855692-871656 GCF_000334495.1 Tupaia belangeri chinensis | reverse complement strand
TGTCCTTCATATGGGAAGAAAAGACAAGAACATTCCCAGATAAACAAAACCTGAAAGAATTTACCAGCACCAGACCAGATCTTCAAGAAGTTCTCAAGGGAGTGCTATGTCAGGAAAATTAAATGTAGTCACACAGAAATAAGAGTTTGAAAACTAAGAAAATGGCCAACTTAATCATAGAGACAAGTCTGGAATTGAATACTATACCCCAGAATTTAATCGGGAAGATTAAACCATAACAGAAGATAGATTAAGTACATGAGACTGAACTGGTGAAATAGCATTTTATGACTTTTGACTAAAACATTGCTGATTTTCTTCCATACTTTGTTTTCCAGTTTTAAGGATTTTTGTCCTTTCTTTAGCTGTAGATAGGTTCCTGTACCTACTATTTGAACAGAATCCTAACCTGTTTCCTGGCTTTAAGTTTTAAGCAAAGTTCATTAGCATTTCTTTCATTTATTAAAGTTAAAACTGCTTTTCTTGAAATTACCAGCTAAACTTGCTATTGAAAGTAATTAGATTATATAATAAATTATGTGATCAATAAAATATCAGGGGGGGAAGGAATGGAAAACAACTGTAGACACCAGAGATAGTGTGGGAGGAGGGTGGGAAAGGGCGGAAGGTCAGAAATAGGGGTAAAATTAAAAAAAAAATATATATATACACACACACACACACACACACACATATATATATATATATATATATTCTCTCTCTCTCTCTCTCTCTCTCTCTCTATATATATATATAGTCAAATTAAAACAAATGAATGAATAAATTTTAAACGTTAAAAAATGCATACTGTATGATTTTTTAAAAATTTTTATTCATTGTCATCATCATCATTATTATTATTGAAATTGACCAGAGAGAAAAGGAAAGTGAGAAAGCAAGTGGCCAGGTCTGGGACTCAAACTGTGGTCAGCCATGTGGAAGTCCAGCCACCTTAACCTTTTTTTTTTTTCTAAGAGAGATGTTTGCCATAGAGTTCGTATGCTCGTAGGAGAGACTGAGAGAGACAGAGAGACAGAAAGCAAGAAATCACTCCCCAGTGCGGATGGCCATGCTGCAGTCCCTTCTCCATTCTCCTCTGGGAAATTTGGGCATGCACGCACATGCACCAGGTGTGAGTTTTAAACCTCTGGGTCTAGGATTCGAACCAGAGTCAGCCATACTGGAGTCCAGAAACATAACCACTATGCCATCTGCTGGTCCCTATTCTTTATACAAAATTCTAGAAAACGCAAGCTGATCTACAGAGACAGAAAGCAGATGGTAGCTTAGACACAAGGGTGGGGCGTCAGGGAGAGGCTGGAGGAAGATAAAAGGGGGACATAGGACGATTTTTAGGATGATGAGTATGTCCATTATGACTGTAGTGATGTCTTCGCAGATGTAACCTACATCACAATTTCTCAAAGCGTACATTTTAATACATATCATTGTTATATGCTAATTATATCTCAATAAAACTGTTGAAAGATAGAATAGTATAAATTTTAAGAGGGGCGAGCAAGTGGTGTGGTGATTAAGACAGTCGGATCGAGGACAGCAGGTGGTATAGTGGTTAAGGCACTGGACTCCCACAGGGTTTCAAAAGAGTAAATTAAAAAGACAGCCAGATCCCACATGGCTGACGGCTGGTTTGAGTCCCAGACCCAAAGACTTGAAAACCACATCTATGTGCATATGTGCCCAAAATCCCAAGAGGCAAAATGGGGAAAGGATTGTAGTGACTGTCTCCCATGGGATGTGCTTTCTTGCTTTCTCTCTCTCTTCCGTCCCTCTCGCCAGTAAGAGCACGTGCCCTCTAGCAGATTTTGTAAGAGAACGTTTGTGTTGCAAATCATTATTAAAATAATATACATAAAATATTTTTAAATAATGTAATAGCAATGTTGAAATTATAACTAAAGTTAACAAAGACTAGTCATAGTACAGTGGGAAAATGTCTTGAAATGAAAGTAGCTAATGCTCTTTTGATCAAATGAAGTGTCAAAGCTGGGCTTGGGCCAGTAGATGGCATGGTGGTTAAGGCGCTGGACTCCTGCATAGCCAATCTCAGTTCAAGTCCCAGACCAAGCACCTTGAAAATCACATTGAGTGCTCGTGTGTGTGTGTGTGTGTGTGTGTGTGCCCAAAATCCTGAGAGAACAGAGAAGGGATGGCAGTGGGGCCATCCCCCCAAGTGGTGATTTCTCACTTTCGTTCTCTCTGTCTCTCTCCAGCAAGTACATTCACCCTATGAGAAAAAAAAAATAATCTAAACAAAAAAGAAAAGAAAAATGTTGGTGTTATTCTTGATTTTTATATTTTGAAAAAAATGTTGGTTTCGGGGCCAGCAGGTGGCATGGTGGTTAAGGCACTGGACTTCCACATGGCTGACCATGGTTCAAGTCCCAGACCTGACAGCTTGCTTTCTCACTTTCTTTTTCTCTCCATCTCTCACTGTTGAGTGCAAGTGCCCATAACAAATTTTTAAACTAGTAATAATAGGGGCTGGCAGGTGGTGTGGAAGTTGAGGGCACCGAACTCCCACATGGCTGACCATGGTTCTAGTCCTGGACCTGGAAGCTTGCTTTTTCACTTTCCCTTTCTCTCTCACTCTGTCTCTCTCTGGTCAAATTAAAAATAAGTGAATGAATAAAGTTAAATAAAATAATTCTTTCAAAAATAAAATTAGATAAATAAGTTTTTTAAAAGGAAGAAAAATGTCAGTTTAAAAAAGTATGGGGGGGGCCAGCAGGTGGTGTGGTGTTGAAGCGCTGGACACTCCCACATGTCTGACCATGGTTCAAGTCCCAAACCTGGTAGCATGCTTTCTCACTTTCCCTCTCTCTCCCTCCCTCTCTCTCTCTGTGTCTCTCTCTGGTCAAATTAAAATAAATGAATGACTAAATAAAATTAAATAAATAATTATTTTTAAAGTATGGGGGCGGGGCCAGCATGTGGCGTGGTGGTTAAGGGCGCTGGACTTCCACATGGCCGACCACGATTCAAGTCCTGGACCTGGTAACTTAGTTTCTCACACACACCCCCCACTCTGTCCCTATCTGGTCAAATTAAAATAAATAAATAAATAAAGTTAAATAAAATAATTATTTAAAAAGAAAAAAAGTATGGGGTTAGGACCAGCAAATGGCATAATGGCTACATTGCTGGACTCCCATGTAGTCGACCATGGTTTGAGTCCTGGACCTAGTGGCTTAAAACTCACGCCCGGTGTATATGCATTCATGTCCAAGATCCAGCGAGGAGAGTGGAGGAGAAGGGATTGTGGCATGGCCATCCCCCCTGAGGTGGTGGGGGGGGTGATTTCTCACTTTATATCTCTGTCTCTCTGTCTCTCCAGCAAGTGCACACGTCCTGTAGCAAAAATTTCTCTAAAAACACGAAAAAGTACAGGGGTGGGGGATGGCAGTGCAGTGGTAAACTCAGAACTCGGCATGACTGACCCACATGGGAAGGCTGCAGGTCTGTGTCCAGAGACCTCCCTGACTACACCAGGCACACACCTGCCCATGGTCTGGGCTAGCTGAGGTTGGGGGCAGGGGACCCATGGGGGATGCTATCTGTCTCTCTGGCTCTCTGTCTGTCTCTCTCATTCATGGAAGAAACTTAAAAATGGGACCAGCAGTTCGTGTAATGGCTATGTCGTTGGACTCCCATGTAGTCGACGGCGGTTCGAGTCCCGGACTCACGCTGGGCACGTGTGCGTGTGTGCCCAAGATCCCCAGAGGAGAATGGAGAAGGGATTGCGGCGTAGCCATCTCCCCTGGGGGGTGATTTTTCGCTTTCTGTCTCTCTGTCTCTCTCTGTCTGTCTGGCGAGCGCATGTGCCCTATAGCAAAAACCTCTCAAAAAAAAGAAAAAGAAAAAGAAAAAAAGAAATTAAAAAAACGAACTTTGAAATTTTTTAAAAGAATGGAGGAACTTCAAACCCAGCTCTGGTTGGCTACTGGGTCTTATATTTTTTCAAGAAACTTCAGTTCAAGAAACATCAGGAAGTGAGGCATGGACCTCTTGACTTCCCAAGTTAAATCCTGTGACTCCTCTGAATACCCAGAACCAGGAAAGCAGGTCAGCCCTCCTCCCACAGGGCACATGACACCTCCAGTCCCCACCTCCAAGTCTGATCATCCCTCCGTCCTGGCTTAAACTTAGTAACACTGCTGACCTTACTCTGGTACCACACGAGGCTCACACCATGCAGGTAGAACCGCCTCCCCTGTGACAGCAAGGGCTGACTGCCTCCGGCACTGAGACTGTCATTTCAGCGCGCAAATACCACTGCTCTGGAGAGGCTGGAGGATGCCTGGTGCAAGGCCAGCCTGGGCAACATAGCAAAATGTTAAGAGAACGCTGTGTCGGGGCCAGCAGGTGGCCTGATGGTTAAGACATTGGACTCCCACATGGCCGATGGTGGTTCAAGTCCCAGACCTAGTGGTTTGTTTTCTCACTTTCCTTGTCTCTCTCTCTCTCTCTCTCTCTCTCTCTCTCTCTCTCTGGTGAGCACACATATCCTGTAGAAAAATGTAAAATAATAATAATAATAATAAATAAGATTAAATAAATTGTTATGAAAACAAAGAGAGAACTCTGTTTCCTAACCAAAACATCAAATATTCTCATAGTCTCTCAAAACATTGTTTTCAGAATTTTTTCCTTTATTCAGAAAGAATGTGTGTGTTGGGACCAGCAGTTAGCGTAATGGCTCTGTCGCTGGACTCCCACATAGTTGACCGCGGTTCGCGTCCCGGACCTGGTGGCTTAAAACTCACGCCGGGCGCATGTGCGTGCGTGCCCAGGATCCCGAGAGGAGAATGGAGGAGAAGGGATTGCAGCGTGACCATCCCCCCTGGGGGGTGATTTCTCGCTTTCTGTCTCTCTGTCTCTCTCTGTCAGGCGAGCGCACGCGCCCTATAGCGAAAACCTCTCAAAAAAAAAAAGAAAGAACGTGTGTGCACATGAGAGAGAGAGGAGCCTCTCACGGGGTCGTCACACTGCACTGATCTCCTACCTCAGCTGGTTCACTGGGAGCTGGGCACTCACCCATGGGCCCAGGGAGTTTCAAGCTGACTAGGCCAGGGACTCAAACCAAGTCTGCTAGGAAGGATCCAGCTTCTCTTGAGCAGTGCATTACTGCTGTGCCACAGGGCTGGTCTCTTAAAAAAAAAAAAAAAATTTAAGAGAAAAAAAGGGAAGGGACTGACTGGAACATGGCGTAGTGGTTAAGGCACTAGACTCCCATCTGGTCCACCGCAGTTCAAGTCCTGGACCTGGTGGCTTCAAGGCAGGTGTGTGGGAATGCAACGGAGTTTTTGCAGAGTGGCCACCCCCACCGCCCAAGGCGATTTCTTGCTTTCTCTCTCTCTCTCTCTCTCTCTCTCTCTCTCTCTCTCTCCAGTGAGTGTATGTGCCCTAAGGCAAAAATCTCAAAAGGGGGGAGGAGCCATTGCACCCCCTCACACTGAAGACACCCCGGGGGAAGGCAGCACAGCTCAGGGCTCCAGGCGGGGCTTGGCCTCCTCCTTTGCCCGCGGTGCTGGTGCTGTCGAGCCCACCTCAGCTGTGGACAGACACGGCGTCTCTCTTACAGTTGGCGAGCACACGGTTATCGTGGTCCCGCAGGAGGTTCTGAGCCATCTCCAGGGCCACCCCTTCCCCTTCTGGTGTTGAGCTACTTTGGCTGACGGGAACGTACGCAGTCTCAAGTGGGGTGAGTCAGAAATGAGGGCGAAGCCACGGCCACCCAGCTCCCCAGCGACCCTGCCCGCTTTCAGCATTTGTCATCTCCTGCTCGGGGTCTCTCAGAAGACCCTCAGCAGCCCCCCCGGGCTCTGAGTCCTGCCTGGTTCAACTGTGTTCTCCCCACACCTCTAAAAACCGTCCATGTCCCACCTTCAGGCTCCTGAGCCAGACATCGGAGGCCTTCTGTTCAGGAACATTCTGCCCCGGCTGTCTGGAAGCTTCCCTGGCATGGCACCTCCATCCCCACATGGCCTATGGGTTAAGACCCTCAGCAGGCCTCAGTCTTGTGCTCCAAATCTGGGTTGACCACAGCCTCACCCGCCCGCCCCTGCCTGTGCAAACACTGCTGTGCCCCAGGCCTAAGTGCCACCCACTCATAGGAGAGGTCACCCTGCTCCCTGTGCCCCACCCCTCCACAAGCAGCTGTCCCTCAGCCTCCCTGCCGCACGTCGGAACTACACGTGGACACCAGGCTGCCTGATGTCCTAAGAGCTCCTGAGGCCAGAAACCACATCCCACTCATTGCCCCCGACGGGGCTCATAAGGGGCTCTGCTCAGACACGTTTGGTAAGAGAACTCTGCTTCCCAGGGCCAGCAGGTGGTCTGGTGGTTAAGGTGCTAGACTTCCACATGGTCAAACATGGTTGGAGTCCGGGAACTGATGGCTTTCTCTCTCTCTCTCTCTCTCAAGTGAGCACATGTCCTATAGCAAATTTTAAAAAGAATAAGACATAAAATTATTCTTTTAAAAAAAGAAACTTTGTTTCCCATCCAAAAACACTAGAGTGTGAGCCAAATAGTAGTAATGCAACTGGATCCACATGGGAAGGTGTGGGGCTCGAGTCCCAGGAACTCTCTGAACATGGCAGGCTCTATCCCACCTCCCTCAGAATGCTGTACACTTGTTCCAGCTTTCAGGACCAAAGATTTTACCTCCTGTATCAACCATTCCCCAGTGACTTAGGGACATTTCCAAGACTGGATTGTCCCCAAGTATCTGCTCTGGCTGCAGAGGGTTATTTCTGAGCAGTGGTGGCAGGACCTCAGAGAAGGGGTCAGTGCCCACCTGGGCACATCAGGCCTGGAGCGTGGACCTCAGAGAAGGGGTCAGTGCCCACCTGGAGCACCACAGAGTCCTTGCCTCCTGCCCTTGAGGCCTCCAGGTCTCTCTGGCATTGTCTTTGGGTCCCTTGTCACCTGTCAGAGATATTTGTCTCTCCTCTAGGCTGAGAGTTCTTTGAGGAACAGCCCTGGGACCTGGTCCTCTCTGTGTCCCCAGATGCCTGACACCTAGCAAAGAGATACACCTGCCAGCAGGGAGCTCCCCTTCCAGTCAGCCTCCCAGAGGAATGACGGGGTAGGCCGCACAGAAGCCAGCAGCAGGGGATGTGCAGGGGTGGGTAGGGACGTGCAAGGCTCAGTTTGGGCCACATTGAAGCTGTCCTTTCTTTGGTTGTCTCCTTATCTGTGAGAATGACAGAATTTGCAGGAGAACAAAGCCAGGGCCAGAGATGGGCTGGGCCTAAGCGTGGCAAGGAGCCAGGACCTGGTACCAGACCTCCTGGGATGAGCAGGAGCAGGCAGCCACATCCAGCCGAGCCTGGTCCTTACCAGCACTGGCCCTGGCTCGTCGTCTGCTCTCCGAGTTCCCCCGCCCAGCGGAGCCTGGTCCTTACCAACGCTGGCCCGGGCTCGCGGTTCTGTTCTCTGGGCCCCTGGCCTCTGCTACTGCAGACAAGGTACTCCCTTACATATTTCCCAGGCCGTGAAGACGACAGAAGGAAGCTGGAAACCGGGAAGGTCTGTACAAGCCACAAGGGCGCCTGCTGGAGCACCTGCAGTGACTCGTCAGCTTTCCTTGGGGCTGTCCCAGAAGGCGGCCCCTCAGCCCCCAGGCCCCCTGCTGGCTGTGAGGTGCAGGTATAGGTCAGCTCCAGAGCCAGGCCAGCCCAGGTGGGAGGTGGTGCAGGGACCCACAGCCACCAGGATGCCCAGGCCCAGGTGAGCCCCACACAGCAGGGCTCTGGGGAAATAGGACACTCAGCTGACCTCAGCTCCAAGGAGGTTTATTAGCACTCACACAGAGCCCCGGGCTTGCCCAGGGCAGGGCTGAGCACCCAGCCAGGGCAAGACGATGTGTCCGGCGCCGTGGAGCTGGGGTGCTTCTGGGCAAGCAGTCAGTCCACGCTCCCTGGCCCTTCGGGTCTCCTCCTCTAGAGAAAACGAGGTTCCAGTCTGCACCTCACCCAGGATCAGGGTCCCCAATTCCATAGCCCCAGCCCCAGGCCTCAGCCCACTGCTGGAACCGGAGGACTAAAGTCTGGAGCGGATAAATTCTAGCAGGTTCTCCAACTGCTGCTCCAGGCGCTGCTCATCTCCATGGTTCTCGATGACCCAGTCAAAGTCCCCAAAGTCGTCCAGGCCGCATTCTGACTCGGCATCGTCCACCCCTGCATAGGAGGCACGGCAAGGTTGGGGTCAGCCCTGCGGACGCACACCAGGCTGCCAAGCCTGCTGGCCCCGAGTGGACCGGGCCCTCCCTGGCCTCACGTCCGCACCCCGAGCCAAGCACTGCCCACCCCAGAAGGCACCCCACCCCCTAAAACATTGCAGCGGCAGGTCCAGCAGCCCAAGGCACTGGAGCACCCCCCATGGTCCTTGCTAACTTAACCCTTCACTAAACCCTGACTACAGATCACTGACTGGGGTATTAAACTCCACTCAGGGACCGAATGGTGGCATCGCAGTAACACGACTGGACCGCATGGGTGCTGGGTTTGCATGCTGGGGCCATCCTGTGTGTACTGGTCGCACGGGCCCACGTCTGGGCTGGCTGAGACTGGCGGTGACCCATGGTGTAAAGACCTTGTTAGAGGTATCTGTCTGTCTCTGTCTGTCTTATTCGTAAATGAATAACTTTTATAAAAAGTAAAGTAGTGGGACCAGCACGTAGCGTGGTGGTTACAGAGCTGCACTTCCACATGGCCAAGTGTGATTTGTGCCCCAGACCTGGTGGCTTAAAAATCATGCCAGGTATGTGTGCACGCAGGCCCAAAATCCTGAGAGGGGAATGGAGAAGGGATTGCGGTGTGGCCATCCTCCGGGGGGTGATTTCTCACTTTCCCTCTCTCTCTCCCTCTCTCTGTCGCTCTCCAGTGAGTACATACACCCTATGGCAAACATCTTTAAAAAAAAAAAAAAAAGGGGAGGCATTAAAACCACAGACAAGCCGACAGAACATTGAACTTTCAATTCGCGTTTCATTTTACAGCAAGCTGGCAGTATTCATTTCCATCCCTCAATGTGTCAGATCCAGTCGTCTCAGGGGACAGCATGTGCCAGGGCTAGTGGCAGAGGGTTGAGAGGCCTGCTCCTCCTCCCACTCTTTGTGATCCGGGAAAGAGAATTAACCTTTCTGGGCCAGCCCCTTCCTCTGACCATGGAATGGGGACCACAGCACCTAGACCCCGTGACGGTGAAGTGTGACATGCTGTGAATGCCCCAGAGAGAGCAGCCGTTGGCATGGTCACGCCCATCGGTCCTAGTGACCGAAAGTGGAAGGAAGCCTGAACTGTGCCTCTAAATCGCCCGCAGGCCCTGGGCTCGAACACCGAAGCTCCCGATAGAGTGCCCTCCCCACCCTCACCCTGACTATGTGACTCAAACAGCAGTGAGGTCTATGGGGCCTGCTCTCTGACCTCTATCAGTCCCCCCCAGGCTGGGAAGCAAAGGTGAATGACCCTGGGGATGGTCCCAGCCAGGCCTCCAGAGAAGTCCATTGACCTGACAGGACAGCTTAGCTAAGGTGACCAGGCCAAATGACCGAGAGACCGGGCCCCAAAAGACACTCTGGGCCATCCCACTCCCTGCTCTGGAGACCTGGCACTCCTAGGCCTCAGGCCCCCGGTTCCTAGATTTCCCCAGTGCTTCATTGGACATTACGAACATAATTACATAAATAACACTGAAGCGACCTGAGAAATCAGATCTGGCTTGGGACTGCTCCCTTGTCTTGTAGGGTAGAAGTTTCCACTAGAAACCAAACATTTGAGTTGAAACACTGCATTTGGTAATGAACTTGGAATGTTGTGCCTTAAAGGCATATGGAGGGGCTGGCAGGTGGCGTGGTGGTTAAGGGCCCTGGACTCCCACATGGGCGACCGCAGTTCGAGTCTCGGACCTGGTGGCTTGCTTTCTCACTTTCTTTATCCATCTCTCTCTTTCTCTCTGTCTCTCTCTGGCCAAATTAAAATAAATAAGCAAATAAAATAAATAAAGTTAAATAAAATAATGATGCTCATCGGGATGGAGATCTGAGTTGCAGCAGGAAGAACTGAAGACGCACACGAGGTGGCTGCTGTCAGTCACCTCACAGGTTCCAAGGGCCTTGGTCCAGACTTCACTACTGCTCTGTCTGCCTACAGTCAGGTGTGCCCTCGGGTCCTTCCGCTAGCTGACCTGTTATAAGGAGCTTTCAGCATTTCCTTTTTTTGTTTTCTAATGGCACCTGACCCCTGACTCAGCCTGGACTTGTCCTGGTGTCCCTAGGTGCTGACAGATCTGTCCACCCCTCTCCCACTGCCTGAGTTTACTCATTGTAAATTACCCTTCTGAGTCTAGTGAAGGGACTGATTCTTACAGTTCCACTTCTCACATGGGAGAGAACATATCTGTTTGCATAAAGTCAGTTCCCCTTGCAGTCCCTTGCTGTCTCCCCGGGGCCTGCAGGGAGAGAGCAGGGGACCTGGCACACAGGGGTGGGAGCCTACGCTCTGCACGGTGGCTGCCCTGTGTGCCCAGCCCTGGGGAAGAACGTCACAAGCAGCTCACCTGGAGTGAACACCCAGCCCCGCTGCTGTCGGCTCTGCTCCGAGGCCACCACGCGAACCGTCTGCACCACGGCCCTGTAGGCCTCCTGAAACCACTGGATGTCCGACATCCGCCGGGTGTCACTCACCAGCTGCAAGGGAGGGACACAGACAGGTGACCATAGGGATAGGGAGCTGGAGGTGAAGGGGAGGGGGGACTATAGAACCAGAACGGGGTGCAGCTCCACCCCCTCAACACGAACACGCCAGCCTCTCCACTCAGCCGTGCGCTCCTCCATGGCGCACGCGTCAGACATTGCTGACAAGTTCACCACCCACTTATTTAGTTCCGTTTTCCCTTTTCTTTGGAACGTATCTATTTATTTCTTCCATGAGAGAGAAAGACAGGCACACCAATGGGCGATCTCCACATCCTGATCCCCCCGTCTCAGCCAGCCACGATCACAGGCATGCACACACACCCTGCACACGCAGGGAAGTCCCAGGACACGAACCCAGGACCCTCCCCTGTGGGTCCAGTTGCATTACCACTCTGCCTGGCCCTCTGTGCAATACTAAGGCAGTATGACAGAGCATGCCTACTGTGTGCCAGGTGCTGTGCTAGGTGCTGAGGGTAGAGTGGAGGTCGTGCCGATCAACGAGTGTCACAACTGCAACACGGCCAGCGCCACCATACTATGTGAATCACGCGGGTGAAGTTCACAGGGTCTGCTCTCTGACCTGTCAGCCTCCCACCAGGCTGGGAAGCAAAGGTGGATGACCCTAGCGGTGGTCCCAGCCAGACTTCCCGATGTTCTCTCTGATCCTGTTCCCCCACACTGTCCCTATCTCAGAAAACGACCACAACTCTTATTTGTCCAGCTACTCAGAACAAAATCTCTTGTCCTCACACCCCTAATCACCCTGTCGACCCTGTCATCCTGCCCGTGTTATAGAAAGGCCTCTCTTTGGCCTCTCCGCTGCTTCTCCAGCCTTCTCCCAGTACCCAGGATGAATGAGCCTTTTATCTGTCTATGTTCGAGTTTATTTTTTTCTTCCATGAGCAAGAAACACAGAGAAAGAGGGGGGCAGCAGCAGGTGGCGTGGTGGTTAAGGCACTGGACTCCTACATGGCTAACCATGGTTCAAGTCCTAGAGTTGGCGGCTGGTGTTCTCACTTTCTCTATGTCTCTCCCTCACACATGTGCTCTGTAGTAAATTTTTAAAAATAATAATAAATAAAGTTTTTAAAAAAGAGAGAGAGCAGTACCCCCAACAGGGTCTCAATGCCGCAGTCCATGGCCCAAGCCAGCCCCAGGTCATGCGCACACACGCACCTGGTAACCTCAGGGAGCTCCGGACAAAAACCCAGAACCACCCTATTTCAGTCAGCTTCACCGAACACTGCATTTTAACACCGCACCACTACCCAGCCCCCGAGGTGAACCTTCTACTTCCTATTCAGATCATCTTTCCTCCACTCAAAGCCCCCATGACTCCCCAGCTCACTCAGGGTAACCTCCAGGCTCTGCCAAAGGCCCTGCGTGATCTGACCTGACCTCCCGTCACTCACTCTCACCCACTCCGACCCCTGGCTCTTCATCAAACACACCGGGCACAGTCCCCATGCCAGGCCTCTGCACTCTCTGCTCCCTTTTTCTGGAAAGTTCCTTCTGCAAATATCCATCTGGCTCCTTCCTCGATTTCCTTCAGGGCCTGCTCAAATGTGACTGTGTCAGTGAGACCTTCCCTGGACCCTTAATAAAACAGCAATTCTGGGGCCAGCAGGTGGCATGGAGGCTTAGATAGCTGGAGCCTGTGGAGCTGGCAGGTGGTGTGGTGGTTAAGGCACTGGATGCCCACACGGAGACAGGGAAGGGGACAAAGACCCGCCCACGGGGTGTGGTCACTCCGCAACCCTTTCTCCGCCATTTCTCCATTCTGTCGGGATTTTTGGACTCACACACGGAAGTGCCCATTGTGTTTTTCAAACTGCCAATCTGGGATTCGAACCACACAGTCAGCCATGTGGGATCTGACTCCCTTATTCCCCAGGCCACGGGCCAGCCCCCAGGTGACTTCTCACTTATTTATTTAATTTGCTATAGGGTGCGTGCACTCTCCAGAGAGAGACACAGTGGGGGTGGAGTGGGAAAGCACCTCCCATAGGGTGCTTCCAACCCAGTGGCTTGCTTTCCTCTCACTCTGTTTCTCTGGCGAGCGTATATATATGCCCTATAGCAAATTTTAAAAATAATAAATGGGGCTGGCAGGTGATATGGTGGTTAAGGCGCTCGATTCCCACATGGTCAATTGCAGTTCAAGTCCCAGACCTGGCAGTTTGCTTTCTCACTCTCCTTCTCTCTCTCTCTCTGGTCAAATTTAAAAAGTAATAATAATAAATGAAGTTAAATTAAGAAAATGATTCTTGAAAAATAATAAATAATAGTAAATTAAGTTAAATAAATATTTTTTTCAAAAAAAGACAGCTGGATGCCACGTGGCTAACTGCATGGTTCCAGTCCCAGACCCGACGGCTTGAGAAACACACCAGACACATGTGCACGTGTGCCCGAAATCCTGAGAAAATGAAGGAGGGACTGAGTGTGGTCGTTCCCCATGGGGGGTGCTTTCTCACTCCACTCCCACTATGTCCCTCTGGAGAGTCCTGTAGCAAATTTAATCAATTGGTTAATGGATTAATTAAAGCTGACTTGGGGGCTGGCCTATGGCCTGGTGAATAAGGGAGCCAGATCCCACATGGCTGACTGTGTGGTTCGAATCCCAGACTTGGCAGCTTGAAAAACACAATGGGCGCTGATGTGTGTGTGTCCAAAAATCCTGACAAAATGGAGAAACGGAGGAGAAAAGGTTGTGGAGTGACCACACTCCATTAGCGGGTACTTTGTCCCTCGCCCTCTCTCTGTCCCTGGCAAGCACACACATCTTTTGGCAAATTAAATAAAAATTTTAAATGTCTTTAAAAAGTAGAAGATCATGGGAACCAGCAGTTAGCGTAATGGCTATGTCACTGGACTCCCACGTAGTCGACCGCGGTTCGTGTCCCGGATCCGGTGGCTTAAAACTCACGCCGGGCGCGTGTGCGTGCGTGCCCAAGATCCCGAGAGGAGAATGGAGGAGAAGGGATTGCGGCGTGACCATCCCCCCTGGGGGGTGATTTCTCGCTTTCTGTCTCTATGTCTCTCTCTGTCTGTCTGGCGAGCGCACGCGCCCTACAGTGAAAATCTCTCCAAAAAAAAAAAAAAAGTAGAAGATCATGAGCCAGTAGGTCGTGTGGTGGTTAAGGCAGCTGGATCTCACATGGCCGAGTGTGCGGTTCAAGTCCCAGACCCAGCAGCTTGAAAATCATGTTGGGCACATGTGTGTGAATGTCCACAATCCTGAGAGGAGAATGGAGGAGAAGGGACTGCAGTGTGGCCATCCTCTCCAGGAGGTGATTTCTCACTTTCTCTCTGTGTCTCTTCAGCAAGTACATGTGCCCTAGCAAAAATCTCCCTAAATAACAAAAAGAAAATCGGGACCAGCAGGTGGCATGGTGGTTAAGGCGCTGAACACTCCCACATGGCCAACTGTGGTTCATGTCCCGGACCTGGTGGCTTGCTTTCTCACTTTCTCTCTCTCTCCCTAACTCTCTCTATGTCTCTCTCTGGTCCAATTAAAATAAATGAATGAATAAACAAAATTAAAATAAATAATTCTTTTTTAAAAAGAAAAAGAAAATCATGTTGGGTGCATGTGCATGTATGCCCAAAATCCTGAGAGGAGAATGGAGGAGAAGGGGTTGCCATGTTGCCATCCTCTCCAGAGAGATTTCTTACTTTCTCACTTTTTTTTCCCTCTCTCTCTTCTGGCAAGCACATGCACCCTATGGCAAACATCTAAAATAATAATAAATAAATCATAAACGATCCCTTGGGCTACTGTGCAGTGAATGGAACTGAGAAGGCACAAATCAAAGCTGAGGACAGTGTGGTGGCTCCTACGCCTGGCCCGGACAGAGACGGTGGGGACCTGGACCAGGCTGGTGGCGGTGGGCATACAGAGAGGGGGACACAAAGGAGAAGCGGGGAAACGGGGTGTCTTCATGCTGCCGGGAGCCCTCTTACCCAGACTGGCTGGGAGACGCCCTCCACGACCTTCCTGCAGAAGAAGCCTGGGTCGGCCCGGCGCTTGTCCTCCCCCCAGCGGATCATGTCCTTGCGGTAGGCCTCCTTGTAGGTGCTGGCGTCCAGGAGTCTCTGGAAGCTCAAGGCGTGCTCCTGCTCAAAGCACACGACAGTCATGCCACCGCCTCTAAGCCACGCTGGTCTCTCCTAAACAGTGACAGACCCCCGCACGCCTGCCCTCTCCCAGGCCAGCACAAGGACTGGTGAGGTCTCAGCCAGGCCCTAGAAGCTGAGAAGCCCCAGCCCCTGGCAGGTGGAGGAAAGGTCCTGGATAATCCAGAAACTGTTTCAATTTGTCTTTGAAATGTGTGACGTGGTTTTCTCTTTTGCAAGTGTTACCTTCCCAATTATTTCTGGCTTAAACTAATCCTGAAATTAGTTTGCATCCCCTGGGCTCAGGCTTAGCCTTTAACCAAAGTGGGAAATCTGAAAGCAACGGTGTTCCGTGTCCACTCTCTACCCGGCCCAGCACTGTCCCCCTCCATACCGAATCCCAATCCCAGGGAGGCTGCGTCTACCGCCCCCTCCCCATCCCCAGATTCTTGGCACCCCTGGGAAAACAGTGTCTCGCACACTCAGAGGACCCCTCGGCCAGAAAAGGCTACTCTGACCACCCTGGGGAGCTTCAGGCCTGCCTCCCCCTCTCCAGGGTCACTGACAAGTAGAGGGGTTCATCTAGAGGGCCCCAGGACAGGAAGGGGCCTGAAATCGCACCCAGATCAGGGTCTGGCTCCCTTTCTAACTCAACGCAGCAAGGTCTTCTCCCCTCAGGCTCTCACTTTCTTTAAAAAAATTTTTTAAGAATTATTTTATTATGGGAACTAGCAGTTAGCGTAATGGCTATGTCGCTGAACTCCCACGTAGTCGACCGCGGTTCGCATCCCGGACCCGGTGGCTTAAAACTCACACCGGGTGCATGTGCGTGCATGCCCAAGATCCCGAGAGGAGAATGGAGGAGAAGGGATTGCGGCATGACCATCCCCTCTGGGGGGTGATTTCTCACTTTCTGTCTCTATGTCTCTCTCTGTCTGGCGAGCACACGCGCCCTATAGCGAAAATCTCTCCAAAAAAAATAAGAATTTTTTTTTTCACATGAGTTTTGCCAGAGAAAGACAGAGAGAAAAAGAGAGAGAGAGAGAGAGAAAGCCACCAGGTCTGGGACTCAAACCATGGTCAGCTATGTGGGAATTCCAGCACCTTAACCACCATGCC
>NW_006159872.1:839770-855659 GCF_000334495.1 Tupaia belangeri chinensis | reverse complement strand
TGGACTCCCATGTAGTCGACTGCAGTTTGAGTCCCGGACCCAGTGGCTTAAACTCACGCCGGGCGCATGTGCATGCGTGCCCACGATCCTGAGAACAGAAAGGAGGAGAAGGGATTGTGGCATGGCCATCCCCTCTAGGGAGTGATTTCTTGCTTTCTGTCTCTCTGTCTGTGTCTTTCTGGTGAGCCCACATGCCCTATAGCAAAAACCTCTCCAAAAAAAAACGTTTATTCATTCATTTCTTCTGTGAATGAGGACAGAGGGAGACAGAGACAGCACCCCCAATGGGTTCTGAATGCTGCGACCGGCCCCCAGCTTCAGCCAGCCCGGATCACAGGCACACGCATGCTTGGCAAGCTCAGGGAGGTCTCTGACATGACCCTGGATCCTTGCCATGTGGGGTCACCTGGCAGTGCTTTACTGCTGTCCCCCCAAGGAGCTCCACAGGGCTCCTGGTTTCTTACCCAGTCCCCTACTCCCGTTTCAAGCTGAGGTCGGCAGCCACCTTCAGGAGCTTCCTGATGCTTGTCATTCCTGTTTCCCACTGTCACTTAGGAAACCAGCGCAGGGCCAGCCCACAGCCTAGTGGTTAGGGAGCCTGAGTCCACACAGCCAACCACAGCTGAACGCAGCCCCTGGTCATTTGGGGGGAAAAAAAAAACACCGGGCACATGTGTGCGCACGCACTCAAACTTCCAACAGGACGGAGAGAGAGAGAAGGGGTGCAGCGTGATTGCGCCCCATGGAAGGCACTTTCTTCCTCTCCCTCTCAGGTGAGTGTACATGCGCTCTGGCAACTTTTTAAAAAATAAAGAAATCAATGTTCCATCTTGGGGGCAGGTGGTGGCACAGCAGTAACACCACTAGACTCACAGCGGGGCTCCTAGGCCTGTGTCCCAGGACCTGCATGTACCTGCACAGGGCACGCACAGCCCGGGTCTGAGCGCGCTGGGGTGGATCACGGCATGAAGACCCTGTTGGGGTGCCTGTCTCTCTCTCAGAAGAAATAAATAAACTTCCTAAAAATAATAACACACACTTTTTTAAAGAGAGACTTTTGTTGGCGAGACAGAGAGACAGAAAGTTAAGAATCAACGTCCAGAGGACGACCATGCCGCAATCCCTTCTCTTCATTCTCCTCTCAGGGCACGCACACACATGCATCTGGCATGAGGGGTTTCTTTGTTGTTGTTGTTGTTGTTAGAGAGAATTTTGCTATAGGCGTGTGCACTTGCCAGAAAGACAGAGACAGAGAGACAGAAAGTTAAGAATCAACGTCCAGAGGACGACCATGCCGCAATCCCTTCTCCTCCATTCTCCTCTCGGGATCTTGGGCACACACGCACACGTGCCCGGCATGAGTTTTAAGCCACCAGGTCCGGGACGCGAACTGCGGTCGACTACGTGGGAGTCTAGTGACATAGCCATTACGCTAACTGCTGGTCCCAATAATATATATTTTTAAACATTTCATTTTTGTTTTGTCTTTAATGGGTGCAGAGGATGCTGCAGTGCTGCTCTCCCACACGGCCAGGGCAGGCTGGGCTAGCGGAATCTCCTAGGAGGCTTTAAAATTGCAAATTCTGGGGCCAGCTCGTGGTATGGTAGTGAAGGCACTGGATTCCACAGGGTCGACTGTAGTTTGAGTCCCGGACCTGGCAGCTTCCTTTCTCACTTTCCTTCTCTCTCTCTAGTCAAATTAAAAAATGATAAGGATTAAAAAAATTAAAATTGAGGGACCAGAGTTGGCATAATGGCTAGGTCACCGGACTCCCATGTAGTCAACCGCAGTTTGCATCCCATACCCAGTGTCTTAAACTCATGCCGGGCGCACGTGTATGCGTGCCCAAGATCCTGAGAGGAGAATGGAGAAGGGACTGCGGCATGGTCAGCCCCCCTGGGGGTGATTTTTCACTTTCTGTCTCTTTCTGGCGAGTGCATGAGCCCTATAGCAAAATCCTCTCCAAAAATAAAATTTTAAATGAATAAATCATTCTTTTTCAAAAGATATTGCAAATCCCTGGGCCAGCTTAAAACAAGCTAGTCAAGGGGACCAGCAGTTAGCGTAATGGCTATGTCGCTGGACTCCCATGTAGTCAACCGCGGTTCTTATCTCGGACCCGGTGGCTTAAAACTCACGCTGGGCGCGTGTGCGTGTGTGCCCAAGATCCGAGAGGAGAATGGAGGAGAAGGGATTGCGGCGTGCGCTTTCTGTCTCTATGTCTCTCTCTGTCTGTCTGGCGAGCGCACGCACCCTATAGCGAAAATCTCTCAAAAAAAAAAAAAAAAAAAAAAAACAAGCTAGTCAAGAAAAGCCAGATCCCACGTGGTGATGACATTTCAAATCCTAGCCTTGTCACCCTGAACACACCAGGCGTGTGCACAAGCGTCCAAGATCCAACGGCCTGGAGGGGGAGGGTGGGAGGAGGGGGATCGCAGCATGAGCAGACCCCATGGACGGTGCTCTCTCTCCCGTCCTCTCTCTCTCACATGCATGTGCTCTATCACGAAGAAAGAAAAGAAAGCGTGGGCCAGCAGGCGGCATGGAGGTCAGGACAGCTGGACCCCGCAGCCGACGGTGCAGTCTGAGAGCTGGACCTGGCAATCCGGAAAGCACGCCACCAAGCATGTGTGCACGTGTCCTCAAAAACTGCGAGAGGAGAAGGGACTGTTGGAGTGGTATTGCCCCCCAGGGAGTGCTTTCTTACTCTCCCCCCCCTCTGTCTCTGGTAAGTGCATGTGCCCTATAACAAAAATGAAAGAAAGAAGAAAATGCAAGCTCCTCCTGCAGCTCCCACCCCAGGTGCCCAGTGTGGCTGAGCAGGTCCGCAGCAGGGACTCATCTGGGGACTCTGGAAGTAGACTGACGGTTTGTGTTTGTTTTGTTTTGTTTGAAGTTCATTTATTTCTTCCATGAGCAAGAGTCGAACATAGAGAAAATGAGGGAAAGATAGACAGGAACCCTCACCGGGGTCCTCACACTGCCATACCCAGCCTCAGTCAGCAAGGGGCATGGGCACGCATGCACCCTGGATGCACAGGGAGACCTCGGGATGAGAACCTGGGACCTTCCCATAGCTCTCATCATCACAGGGCACGGAGTTCCTGCTGCGCACGGGCTGGCCCAGATGGGGTGACTGCAGAGGGCATGAAAGTCCCCAAGCCCTGCTGGGGAAAGGCTGAGGACTGCTCCCTTCGCCATCTTTCTCGTCCTCCCTCGCCTACTCCTGTTCTGACTCCTGGGTTGAAGGAACGTCTGCATTGATTTTCACGTGGGAAAGGTTCCCACTAAAAACGTGTGACCGCCACTGAGCCTCGTACCTGAGGTTCCCATGATGCCTCAGGCTGCCAGCCTCTGGTGAGAGGAGACCCAGTGGGACAAGACAAGGCTGCCCACGGAAGCAGGGCTGTCGTGCAGAAGGGGGCCAGATTCACTTTGTGTGGTTCGAGGTCACACAGGCCAACTGACCGAGGAGCCGTGTAAGTTCCCGGAAGATGCCCCTGGAGACCAAGGGCAGAGATGCGGGAGACAAAGGGACTCCACTGTGGAGGAGACTCACCTCACCCCAGGTCCCTTTCCAAATCTACCACACTGAGCACTCCTAGTTACCTTTTGTTTTTAGCTGCCAGAGCCACAAGGGTGCTTGCCAGAGACAGCGAGAAACTTATTCCATGAGCGAGAGACAGACAGACAGCACCCCCAGCATCAGGGAGACTCCAAGTCAACAGGATCTTGGCACTGCAACCCATCTCGTCTGGGGCTTGTGTCAGGCCAGTTTGGGAGGTTGGGGGGTAGGAAATGTCCTATTTTTTGAGTCAGGGATGTGTGCAGAACCTCACTCATCACGATGGCATCAGAGCCACCAGCTCAAGGGTCTACAGCCTTTCATGATGCCTTCACGGACACACTCTGGGGTGGCCCGAAATGGAAGAGCTATCAGGAAAGATGCTTCAGCTGACAATGTCCCCAAAAGGTCCTCAGAAAACCACGAGCTGGCTGTCCCCCTGCCGGCCGTGGTCACTAGGACCACGTCAGAACCCAAGCCACAGCCGCAGCTACCCCGGCCCAGGGCTGGCTCCTTCCGGCGCGCCCAATGCCGCAGGGCCACCACCTACCTGAGCATACTGCTCCTTGAGAGGGCCAGAGAGCCGGAGGATGGCACAGTCGTCAGCTCCGAGCCTGGGGGACAGGGACAGGGAGACCAGAATCCAGTTAACCCAGAGCTGCCGGGAACTTTCAGGGCCCAGACAGGAGTGCAGAGCCTGGGCTGAAGTCCCACCTCTACTACTGGAATTAATATCTAACTGGCCGATCTCGAGTTCCCTAATCCTATTGCCTCATCCACAAAATGGAGACAGCAGTTCTGGTTCTGTCTCCCACACAGGGTAACTATGACACTGGAATGAATATAAAAGAGCCCTGCAGGCCAGCCCATGGCCTGGTGGTTAAGGCAGCTGGATCCTACATAGCTGACCTCACAGTTTAAGTCCTGGACCTGACAGCTTGAAAAACACACCTGGTGGGCCAGCAGGTGTCATGATGGTTAAGACATTGGACTCCCACATGGTCAACCTCAGTTCGAGTCCTGGTCGTGGCAGCTTGCTTTCTCACTTTGCCTCTCTCTCTGTCTCTCTGGTAAATTAAAATAATAATCATCATCATTAATAAAATTAAATACGTTTTTTAAAAAACGTATTTAATTTTCCTCTTTTTTAAAAAAGAGGAAAACACACCTGTCATATGTGCATGCATGCCCAAAATCCCAAAAGGAGACAAGGAGAAGGGCCTATGTTTGACCATACCCCGCGGGCACGGGGTGTTTCCTTACTTCCTAAGGTCGCACTCTCTCTGTCTCCCTCCGCTGAGCACATGTACCCTCCGGAAAATTTAAAAACAAAAATAAAAAAACTCTGAAACAAGGACCATCAGATGGCACAGCAGTCATGTCACTGGACTCCCACAGGGCCAAGCGTGGTTTAAGTCCTGGACCCAGAAGCTTGAAAATCATGCAGGGATGGGGCTGGCAAGTGGCGTGGTGATTAAGGGTGCTGGACTCCAACATGGCCAACTGTGGGTCGAGTCCTGAACATGGTGTCTTGCTTCCCCTTCTCTGTCCCTCTCTGGTCAAATTTAAATAAATTAATTAATTAAATAAAGCTAAAATAAAAAATAATTCTAGAAGAAGAAAATCACGCTGGGAGAGACCAGCAGGTGGTGTGGTGGCTGAGGACACTGGACTCCCACATGCCCACCGTGGTTCGAGTCCTCGGCCTGGCAGCTTGCTTTCTTGTTTTCTCTCTCTCTCTCTGTCCCTCTCTGGTCAGACTGGAATGGATGAATAAATAAAGTTAAATAAAAAATAATTAAAAAAAAAAAAAAAGTCAGGACCAGCAGTTAGCGTAATGGCTATGTCGCTGGACTCCCACGTAGTCGACCATGGTTCACATCCCAGACCCGGTGGCTTAAAACTCACGCCGGGCGCGTGTGCGTATGTGCCCAAGATCCTGAGAGGAGAATGGAGGAAAAGGGATTGCGGCATGACCATCCCCCCTGGGGGGTGATTTCTCGCTTTCTGTCTCTATGTCTCTGTCTGTCTGGCGAGCGCACATGACCTATAGCAAAAACCTCTCCAAAAAAAAAAAAGATTTGGGGCTCACATGCGCACACACCCAGCATGAGTTTAGCCGCTATGTTTAGGACTCAAACCTCAGTCAACCGCAGGGGAGTCCAGCAACGTAACCATTACACCATCTGTTGGTCCGGAGAAATGTGTTCTTATGTCCATGTTTCAGATAAGAAAACTGAAGTTGAGAGAGTTCTGACTCACCCCAAACAACACTGTAATAATAAAGCCATTATCAGTAATAAAAATAGCCAAGATTTTGTTCCTGAGCTTCTGCTGGGTATCAAGAATTGTTGCAAGTTCTTCACGTGTATTATCTCATTTAACCCTAAGCACCACCCTGTTGTTGTCCCCCATTTTACAGGTGATAAAACCGAGGCACAGGGCGGATAGGAAGTGTGTAGAAGATCGTAACTAGTAATGGTGACCCAGGACTTGAATCCCAGCCTTCTAACCCCAGGGCCTGTGCTTCTGATCATGATTTGACTCCTGCATTTGGGGGTCAGGATGCAACTTGGGAAAAGGTAGTGAGCTTCTCGGTGCTGCAAGATTCAGGTGGTAAGCTAGCCCACAGCACGGTGATCAAGGCAGCTGGATCTCACGCGGCCCACTGCATGGTCTGAGTCCCATACCAGGCGACTTAAGAAATACACCAGGCACATGTGCATGTGTGCCCCAAATCCCGAAAGGAGGGAGAAACGGAGAAGGGATTACAGCGTGACCGTTCCCCATGGAGGGTGCTTTCTCACTTTTTCTCTTTCTGTGTCTCTCTCCAGCGAGCACTTGCACCTTCTGGCAAATTAATGAAAGATACAGGTGGTGACCTCTGTCCTGGGCTCCCCCATAATCTCTCAGAACCCCTTTGATACCCCCAAAGCAGCCTCCTGGTACCACACCAGCCTTCCAGAGAGAGAAGCCCTATTCCACTTTCTCCTTGCTCTTCTGCTCGCCTGATGTGTGCCACAGTGAAAATATTCCCACACAGAACACTGGCTTAAAGAGAAACTACAGAGCCATAGGTACTGTCACTGGGTTGTTCAGAAAGTCATGACGCATTTTTGTATGGAAAAATACTCCACGACTTTTCCAGCACCCTAATGCATAGGAAAGCAGTGAGGAAAGGCAGAAAGAACCCAGTCCTTGGAGCCAGACACGGGTGAATTTTAATCCTGGATTTGTTACTTACTTTGGATCCTGGATAGTTTTTGTTTTGTTTTGTTTGTTTTGCTATCGGGCATGTGTGCTCACTGGAGAGACAGAGAGACAGAAAGTGAGAAGTCATCCCCCAGGGGGGATGGCCATGCCACAATCCCTTCTCCTCCATTCTCCTCTCAGATTTTGGGCACACACACACACACACACACACGCCAGGCATACGTTTTAAGCCACACTCGCTTGGAGTGTCCCTTATCCGTGCCACAGTTTCCTCATTTATAACAGAGTCAAAGAGGGTTAGGAATGGTACATAGAGGGGTCAGTAGGTAGCATAGTGGTTAAGGCACTGGACTCCCACAAGGTTGACTGCGGTTTGAATCCCAGACCTGGTAGCTTGAAAATCATGCCAGGCACATGTGCCTGTGTGTCCAAAATCCCAAGAGAAGAATGGAAGAGAAGGGACAGCTGTGTGGCCATCCCCCCTTGGGGGTGATTTCTCACTTTCCCTATCACTGTCTCTCTCAAGTTCATGTCTTATGGCAAAAACCTGAAAAAAAAAAAGGGGGGGGGGAATGGTACATAGAAAGTGCCTTGATACTAAGTGGTAAGATGTTTCTTTGGAGAGAGAAACCTACAGCTTCAGGTCTTGAAGAGTGGCGCCTGGTTCTGCGAGGTGGGCACGTGTAGACCTTCTCCTGTGACGGTAACAATCCTTCACCGCTCCCGGCCCACTGCTCCTCCTGCCCTGCAACCGAAGGACCCCTATTCCAAAGCACACCCCCTCACACCCAAACACCCCTCGAATTACGTGATGTGTAGATTTCCCCACCACCACCTCTTTCCTCCTTCCCCGCCCCACGGACACCTGCTCTGCAGCGTCTCGGTCACAAAGTCCTTTCCGGATTTCCTCTTCCCGCTGAACAGCAGCACCAGCCGCGGGGTGCCTCCCAGCGGGGCCATGGGACCGCCACGCTTTGCGATCTCTAAAGCGGACACTCCTACCCTCAAGTCTGGCCACCCCCGCGCGACAAGGACGCGGCCACTAGGTGGAGCGGCGTCCTCCCGGAGGGATTCCGCCCCGGCTTCTCCATGGCCGGGGAGAAGGCTGACGACGCACGGCTGGGCTTCAGCACGTTTCGATTCGTGTCGAAGCAATTATGGGAGGAAAGAAGGAGAGAAAAACGGAGGTAAAAGAAGTTTATTCCCGGGACGTCCTTCTCCCCGAAAGAACTACCCTGCCAGAGCTCACTTAGGACAGCCCGGCCCCGCCCAGAAGCACGTCACAGCCCCGCCTCCGCCCCCGCCGCGCCGACGCACTGGCGCAAGCCACTTTCCTCCGGGGGGAGTCATGTCTTAAAATGTCCTGAAGCGGATCTCGCTTTCCCTCCCACACGGCTCTACGAACATTACGGAAAACCCACTGAGTTTGTTAATATGGGAGACGTTTTCACAACTGCCTTTTTATTTTCGCGTTATAATGTGTGTACCAAAGAAGTCCGTATTGCCCCATAGTGAAATGGGTCTTTCTGGAAATGTTTGACAAGCTAGGGTTGGGCTGGTGACGTCACGGAAGGGCGGGGCTTCGCCAAACGAGCCGCTCTCCTGTTAAACGGGTTTTAGGATCTGAGAGGTCGCTGTGGGTGGGTCTTTTAAGTCCAGGGGAGATCCTTCATCCTTTCGCTAGCCGCAGCTTCCTCTCCGAGGTTTTCGGAAGGGAGAGAGCTTGGAATGGCGTGGATGACATCAACAGTATAAGTTAAAAGGGGGCTTTGAAGCCATGCTGGGCGGGATTACGTAGTTTTATCTGGAGTCCAGCTCCCGCCAGGAGTTCGACCGGCCGACTAAAGGGTGGGGATTTGTCCCTGCATTCCCAGTTGCGCCTCTGCGCTCGACAGCTGACACCCAGTCCCTGACGAGTAAGTGGCTGTCTTTAGCCATGACTCGCTGCCCTGCAATTTCTGCGCCTGTCAGAGCACAGCCTGCAGCCCATTCCTGCCCCCATTGTACTGGCTGCAAAGTCACATAACTGCTTTTTTTTTTTTTTTTTTGGAGAAAAAGTGAACTGTCGGGGGCTTCCTTTGGGAAAACAATCCTCTGAATATTGAAAAAAGGCACAGAAGAGTGGTCAAGTGCAAAATGAATGAACTTCAAGGGACTCTCGTTTTACAACTCAGCACTCCGAAGGCAGGAGAGTAGGAAGTTTTAATCCCACTTTCGACACTTTGACTCCGACCTCTGACCTTCAGCAAGTCACCCTGAGTTCTCCACTCATAATGCCCACCCCCGAGGAAACAGAAGGAATGAGAAAAACATATGATAGAGAAAACGGGCCAGTAAGTGGTGTGGGGGTTAAGGAGGCTAGATCCCACGTGATCCATTGCGGTTTGCATCCTGGACCCTGCAGCTTGAAAAGCACCCGGGGTGCATATGTGTGTATCCGAGGTCCTGGGAGGAGACTAGAGGAGAAGGGATTGCAGTGCAGCTATTCCCCCCAAGGGTGATTCCTCACTTTCCCAGGTGGCATAATGGTTACATCACTAGACTCCCAAGTAGTCGACTGTGGTTCGAATCCCAGACTCAGCAGCTTAAAACGCTGAGCGCATGTGGGTGTATGCCCAAGATCCTGAGAGTAGAATGAAGGGATTGCAGCGTGGCCACACCTGATGGAGAATGATTTATCCTTCCTTCTCTGTCTCTCCAGAAAATGCACATGCCCTATCACAAAAATCTCTCTTAACAAAAAAGATGCTGAAATAAAATTTTTTGAGTAACTAATTAACTAATTTAATCTAGCCCCACAATGGGGTCTTCAAACAATTTATGTAAAATGCCTTTTATGAAAATTTATGTATAGGGACCAGCAGTTGGCGTAATGGTTATGTCGCTGGACTCCCATGTAGTCAACTGCAGTTCAAGTCCCAAACCCAGTGGCTTAAACTCACGCTGGGTGCATATGCATGCATGCCCAAGATCCCAAGAGGAGAATGGAGGAGTTGACCAGCAATTAGTGTAATAGCTATGTCGCTGGACTCCCACGTAGTCAACTGCGGTTCGCAACTCGGACCCGGTGGCTTAAACTCATGATGGGTGCGTATTCGTGGATGCCCAAGATCCAGAGAGGAGAATGGAGGAGAAGGGATTGCGGCGTGCCCATCCCCCTGGGGGGTGACTTCTCGCTTTCTGTCTCTCTGTCTCTGTCTGTCTGGCGAGCTCACGTGCCCTATAGGAAAAAACCTCTCAAAAAAAAAAAAGAGAAGAATGGAGGAGAAGGGATTGAGGCATGGCCATACCCCCTGGGGAGTGATTTCTCGCTTTCTGTCTCTCTGTCTCTCTGGCGAGCTCACATACCCTATAGCAAAAACCTCTAATTCAGTTTTTAATTTTATGTATGGATTTCAATTTTTTTGTACAAGAATAAACTTATATTTTAATTCCACTTTTCCACGAACTTTTAAAAACTTTATTTCATTTATCAGGGCCGGCAGATGGCATGGTGGTTAAGGGCACTGGACTCCCACATGGCCTACAGCAATTTGAGCCCCAGACCCGGCGGTTTGCTTTCTCACTTTCCCTCTCTCTCTCTCTCACTCTATCCTTCTCTGGTCAAATTAAAATGAAAAATAAATAAATAAAAGTAAATAAAATGATTCTTTAAAAACAAAAATCTTTCCTTCATTTATGACTGCATATGCACATGCAAAGGAGAAACAGAGAAGCACCCTCCACAGGTCTTGTCATGCTGTCCTCCCTGCCCTCCAGTCCATCAGGATCTTGGGCAGGTGCACACCAGGCTTGTTTCAGGTCAACCAGGCCAGGAATCAGAACCGACAGTCAGCCAGGGGTTCCAACACTGCAGTTTGGTACCCTAGCAATTGCACCAGCAAGGCTGGGCCTTGTGTAAACTTTCTGAGGTCCCTTTATGTTTGAAGGAAACCAACTTTGTACTAACACACCCAGAGATGGTCTGAGCCTGCAAGGAACCAGCTCACCCAGCTCTGCAGAGCCTGCTGGCTTTTGTCAGTGACCCTGCAGACCTCTCTTGGAGGAGCCCTGTACAGAATTGGCACAGGAGTACTAAAGTCAGCCTCCGCCACTTCAGACAAGTCTGTCCCATCGTGGAACCAGATGCCACACACACACACACACACACACACACACACGCACCCCAGCTCAGTGACACCATCCGTTGCTTGCTTTAGTGTCATGCCTCTGACCCCACAGGGCAATGCCCTCTGCCAAGGCTCGTAACTAAATGTGCGTCGATCCTCGTATGTTTGATGGTCGTTGTTCCAGAAGCAATGGAGCCTGGCAAGGGGGGACGGAATAGGATGGAGGTGGCGAAGAAGTAGTATGAGAGGGAAAGAAGGACCAAGGGAGAGGCCGAGTCCTTAAAGACCAAGAGGCGAAGAGCATGTGCGTTTGTGTATTCTTCCCATCGTTCAGCATGCATTGCAGTAACTAGCACGTGTCGGAGACGTGAGGCTGAAGGCAGGCTCTCGCACTGCGAGTGCAGCGTGGGGGCCTGCAGGGGGCAGCAGTAATTAAATGCTCCACAGTGCTGACACTGCGTGGGGAGGTCCGGGATTCAAGCCCTAGGGTCTCCCAGTACATGCCCGGGAGGCACTAGGCTGGGGAGAATGTCGGTGTGAAGACCCTGATGGGGTGCTTGTCTCCCCCACCCCATTTCTGTCTCCTTCTCTCTCATACAGAGGAAATACACTTTTTAAAATGGTTTTTTTATTTTTTTTCCAATTTGCTAAAGGGCACATGCACTCATCAGAGAGAGACACAGAAAGGTGGAAAGTGAGAAAGCAGCCGCCAAGTCTGGGGCTCAAACCACCACAGTCAATCAGGTGGGAGCCTGGCGCCTTAACCACCAAGCCACCTGCTCGCCCCAGAAATATACTTTTTAAAAATGGAGAATAAGATACTTTATCCCAGAATTGGAGAGAAATAGTTGATATAAATGCTCCCATACAAGCTGTAAATGGCTCTAACTGTGTATCCTAAGGGATACATTTTGCCTGAAACACCCTTCCCATCTTTGTGCGTATAACCATCTCCTATTGTATTTCAATATCTAGCTTGTCTTGCCTCCTCCAGGGAGCCTTCCCTGCCTGTCTCCCGCTCCCTTTCTGACTTAGATACCCATTTTCTGTGCTTCTGATACATCCTGTACTTACCCACCTCATAGTATCATACCCTAAACTATAATTACCCATTTACTTTTATGTCTTTACCCTCAGATAGAGGGTAGTTCACATTTACCAAGCATTTATAATGTGCCTGACCTTTACTCAATTAAAAAAGAGAATGAGAGGGCAAGCAAGTGGTGTGGTGGTTAAGGCACTGGACTCTCACATGGGCAACTGAGGTTCAAGTCCCAGACCCGGTGGCTTGAAAATCACAGTGGGTACATGTGCCTGCTTACCCAAAATCCCAAGAGGAGAATAGAGAAGAAGAGAACGTGGCATGGTCATCCCCCTGGGGACTGATTGCTCTCTCTCTGTCTCTCCAGCCACCACATGCACCCTATGGTAAAAACCTCTCCCTGGGGGAATAAAGAGTACTGGGCACAGTGTCACATGCCTGTAGTCCCAGCTGGGAGAGTAGGCAAGAGGGTCACTGCAGTGGACAACTAGACCTGTCTTTAAAAAAAAGGGAACCAGCAGTTAGTGTAATGGCTATGTCACTGAACTCTCATGTAGCCAACCGTGGTTCAAGTCCCGGACCCGGTGGCTTAAACTCATGCCAGGTGCGTGTGCGTGTGTGCCCAAGATCCCAAGAGGAGAATGGAGGAAAAGGGATTGTGGTGTGGCCATCCCCCCTGGGAGGTGACTTCTCACTTTCTGTCTCTATGTCTCTCTGTCTTTCTGGCAAGCGCAGATGCCCTATAGCAAAAACCTCTCCAGACTAATGGCCAACTGGTGGCATGGTGGCTAAAGCAGCTGGATCCCCATGGCGGACTGTATGGTTCAAGTCCCAGACCCAGTAGCTTGAAAGACCACACCGGGCGTGCGTACGTGCGTGCTCAAGATCCCAAGAGGAGACTGGAAGAGATGGGACTACATGTCCGTCTCTGCTTGGGGGGTGATTGCTCACTCTCTCTCTCCCATGCTACCCCCAACCTCCGCAAGCACACATGCCCTACAGCAAATTTAATAATAATAAGATGGAGGCACTTCTTCAAGGTCAGACGCTCCAAGTGATAGAACCAGGTCTGGCTCCAAAGCTAGAGGTTGTCCAGGCCAGGGCAGCCCCCTGGCCATGCAGGCCTGGCCTCCGGAGGCGTGGTAGCTCCTTCTCAGGGTCTGCCCCCCAGCTCTGTACTGAACGCGTTCACTGCTACTGGCCAGCACCCCAAGTGGCACCAGCCCGGGGCCAGGCCCAGGGAAAACGTTCCATAAATGAGCGAGGAGGACTGGATGGTGCACAGCCGTGACGCAAACTCTGAGACGCGACCTGTGTGGTAGGTTTCCAGTTTGCATCTGGAGACCTCCCAGAACACATTGGACACACCTGTGCCCATGGCCCAAGGTTAGCTGAAGTGGGAGGACATTGCTGCGTCGAGAGTTAGGGCACCTGTCTCTGTCTCTTTCTCGTGGAAGAAAGAAATAAGAAAAAAAAATAGATGGGGTGGCAGCAGGTGCTGGAGTCCCACATGGTCGACCCTAGTTCAAGTCCCAAACCTGGCAACTTGAAACCACACTGTATACGTGTACACGCATGTCCCAAATCCCAGGAGAATGGAAGAGAAGGGACTGTAATGTGGCCACTCCCCCCAGGGTGTGATTTCTCACGTTTCCTCTCACTGTTTCTATCTACTCATAACCTAGTGGTTAAGGACACAGGATCCCACGTGGCTAAATGCAGTTTAAGTCTCAGCCTTGGTGGCTTGAAAAACATTCAGGGTGCATGTGTGTGCATCCCACAGGGTGATTTAAAAAAAAAAAAAAGTAATAAATATATGAATGGCAAATGCATTTGTTCATTAGTGTTTTTGGAGGGAGACTTGGGAGGCTAGAACCTTACCCTTAAGACTGGCAGGGCCTTTGTGGGTGTCCTCAAGGCCCAGAACTTGTGACCCCTTACCCAGTTGCTCAGGTCCCAGAGGCTAGGACCTTACCCTTAAGACTGGCAGGGCCTTTGTGGGTGTCCTCAAGGCCCAGAACTTGTGACCCCTTACCCAGTTGCTCAGGTCCCAGGAGCGGTTCCTCTGCTCCCTCCTCCCCCACGTCGTTGTCCTCCAGGTGCCACCTCCTGTCCCTCCTGCTGCTGCCCCCTTATGGGGCAGGCATCTCTGCAGAGGGACCCATGAGTGAGTCACTGCTCAGGGACAAGATGAGGAGGGCCTGGCTGGTACCAAGCGGCCCCTCCGGACCTCTCCTCAGAACAGGAAGAGCAGGGAGGGAGATGGGGGGAGGGCAGAGGGACAGGGACACTCCCGGCCCCGGGGGTCAGCACTCTGGGCTCTGGGCTCCACTCCGTCCCTAAGCTCTGTAGTCTAGGGCAAGTCACTTCCCTCTCTGGATCTCAGTCTGACACTTGTGCAGGCCCCTTTCCAGGAATGGCCTTCTGCCCACAGCTGGAGCCAGAGCGCGGGGTCAGCTGGAGCGGACACAACGGGAGCTCGCATATCACCTCCGGCCTTGGAGGCAGCTGGGGAGGGGGAGAGGAAGGGGGGGGCTCAGGCCCAGGGCAGTGCATCAGAGCCGACCCCACGTGTCCAACTGCAGCTCGCATCCCAGCCTCAGTTCAGAAAACATGCCGGTACGTGTGCATGCACGCCCCACATCCTGAAAGGGTGGAGAAATGGAGGAGAAGGGATTATGGCGTGACTATGTTCCGTGAGGGTTCTCTTTCTCTCTCTCTCTCTCTCTCTCTCTCCTTAGGCCAGTGCTCACACCATTTTTTTTTTAAGAGAGAGATTTTTGTTATAGGGCATGTGCACTCACCAGAGAGACAGAAAGCAAGAAATTATCTCCCAGGAGGGATGGCCATGCCACAATCCCTTCTCCTCCATTTTCCTCTCGGGATCTTGGGCACACACTCCCAAGTGCCCAGAGTGAGTTCTAAGCCACCAGGTCTGGGACTCAAACCACAGTCAACTACATGGGAGTCCAGATGGCGTAACCATTACGCCATCTGCTGATTCCCACGCCCGTGCCTTTTAGCAATTAAAAAAGGGGGTAAGGGCAGGGCAGCATTTCCTGGCATTTCAAACGCCCACGTGTCCTAAGAGCTACTCAAGGCCTCTTCCACTGTCACTTCAAGTTGTGATGTGACTTAGGCAAGTCCCTACATCTCCCTACCTTGGTTTCCGTATGTGAAGTAGAGATTGGAAATAGCTCACCTTCTTTGGTCTGCTCCATGAGATAAAGGTTTGGCCGTGCTTTGAAGGGTTACGACCCTGCAGAGCCGAGAGGGGGCCTGCTTCTGTGCCACCCCACGTCTCTTTCTGCACGTGGCCTCCCTACAAAGCTGCCTCAGTGAAGGCCAGTCCCCGCTTTCCAGGCAAGCAAGCAAGCGTGGAGGTGGGCCTGGCTGACACACCACGACAGGCCTTCCACAGGGGCTGTCTAGCACTTCGCTCTCTGTAGCACGTGGCTTCAGGTTGTGTCTGTCCTTCTCCAGGCACATGACCTGTCCCTTTGACTTGGAACCAGGCCTCAGCGATGACCTCAGTGGCCCAGTTACTCCCCTTGATGGTGGCTGCAGGCTCAGTGAAGCAGAGTGCCCTATGCCACACTGGGAGGAATTTCTGCAAAGGGGCTCTGCCTTGGAGAGGAAGGAGGGGCAGGGGCCAGACAAGGACCAGGAGGCAGGGACAGGCAACTTGGGGGGGCAGAGAGGTGCTTGGCTGCCTGGTGGCCCCTTCCCTAGACCAGAATCCTACAAAATGAAGCCCAGGGACTCCTCCCCACCCGTTCCCTACGATACGAGCTTTGGCCTTAAAACCTCCTCCTTTCCCCATGTTGCGAGAGGGTGTAGTCGTTCACTCTCGAGGCTTGAAGGCTGAATGTGTCCTTCACTCCTCCCTGACCCCTGTCCCTGTCCCATCCAAGGCCAGTCCCCTCTAATTCACTGCCCTGAAGCAGGCCGATGCTCTT
>NW_006159872.1:826885-839758 GCF_000334495.1 Tupaia belangeri chinensis | reverse complement strand
TCCTGGGCTGTTGGCTGGTTCCCCTAACTGCCCCATTTCACGACCTCCATTCCTCCTCTCCGGCTCCCAGCTACATGGCCCAGGTGTGTCTTCATACAAGGCCCCAGGCCCTGCACGCAGTGGTGCACTCCCCACTTCCTGTATGAAGTTGCCCTCGGACTCACAGGCAGACCAGGGAGCAGGTGCTCCCTTCCGACCACCTGGCCACAGGCTGTTCTGCCCTCTCCTCAGGCCTCACGTGCAGACCTAGCCTGAAATCCCGGCCTGCACATGGAAATGCTGAGATCCTTCAAGATCCAATTCAACGCCTCCCCTCCCCCTCTTCACCCAGTTGGCAGGACCCTCCTGGCACTGCTGAGAGAGTACTATTAAAACTGCCTTGAGGAGCTGTGGCACAAGGTAAAATGCAATGCTCAGAGCAGCTGACCCATGGGGAAATTCTGGTTCCTACTGGAGACTTCCCTGAGTATGCTGGGCTAACACGTTCCCACGACCTGGGTTAGCTGCAGCTGGGGGAGGATTGCTGCTTCAGGACCCTTTTGGAGATGCCAGTCTCTCTGTTTCTTGCTCATGAAATAAATTTTTTAAATTAAAATTTAAAAAATAAAATTCTGGGGGACCAGCAATTAGCATAACGGCTATATCGCTGGACTCCCACATAGTCGATCGTGGTTCGCGTCCCGGACCCAGTGACTTAAAACTCACGCTGGGCGCGTGTGTGTGCGTGCCCAAGATCCCGAGAGGAGAATGGAGGAGAAGGGATTGCAGCGTGACCATCCCCTCTGGGGGGTGATTTCTCGCTTTCTGTCTCTCTGTCTGTCTGTGTCTGGCGAGCGCACGCGCCCTATAGCAAAAACCTCTCCTAAAAAAAATTTAAAAAATAGACCCAGTGACTTAAAACTCACGCTGGGCGCGTGTGTGTGCGTGCCCAAGATCCCGAGAGGAGAATGGAGGAGAAGGGATTGCAGCGTGACCATCCCCTCTGGGGGGTGATTTCTCGCTTTCTGTCTCTCTGTCTGTCTGTGTCTGGCGAGCGCACGCGCCCTATAGCAAAAACCTCTCCTAAAAAAAATTTAAAAAATAAAATTCTGGGGCTGGCAGGTGGCGTGGTGGTTAAGGTGCTGGGCTCCCACATTGCCGACCATGGTTTGAGTCCTGGGTGGCTTGCTTTCTCACTTTCCCTTTCTCTCTTTCTCTCTCTGGTGAGCACATGTGCCCTATAGCATACTTTAAAAATAATAATAAGATTATTTACAAACTAAAAATAAGCAGACTTTAAAAGAGCCTGTGAGGCTATTCTGTGGGTCAATAATGAGCATTTCTATGCCTAAACACTACTGAACCCGTTTGGCCTTCCTGAAGTCCTTCTTTTTCTCTTTTTCTTTTTCTTTCAAGAATCTCACTTGGGACCAGCAGTTAGCGTAATGGCTATGATGCTGGACTCCTATGTAGTCGATCGTGGTTCGAGTCCTGGACCCAGTGGCTTAAACTCACACTGGGCTTGTGTGCATGCGTGCCCAAGATCCCAAGAAGAGAATGGAGGAGAAGGGACTGCAGCATGGCCATCCCCCCTGGGGAATGAGTTCTCACTTTCTGACTCTGTCTTTCTGGCAAGGGCACACACCCTATAGAAAAAAACTCTCAAAAAAAAATAATAATTCTGGGGTTGACAGGTGATGTGGTGGGTAAGGGCGCTGGACTCCCACATGGCCAACGTGGTCTGAATCCCAGACCTGATGGCTTGCTTTCTCACGTGCTCTCTCTCTCTCTCACTCTCACTCTGTCCCTCTCTAGTCAAATTAATATGAAATAAATGAATAAGTAAATAAAGTTAAATAATTCTTTAAAAAAGAAAATTTTGGATACTTAGCTGGCAGGGGAGGTATCATGATCACAAAGGGGGCTTTCCCAGGGCGAGGCTTGTCCATTCGGCTTTGGATGTGCTTTCCCCAAATGTGGGAAACTTGACTGCATAACTTGTGGTAGTGGGGGACTGCATTCGCGCTCACCCCTGATTAAAAAAAAGGAAAAGAGGGACCAGCAGTTAGCGTAATGGTTATGTTGCGGGACTCCCATGTTGTCAACCGCGGTTCAAGTCCCGGACCCGGTGGCTTAAACTCATGCCGTGTGCGTGCGTGCCCAAGCTCCCGAGAGGAGAATGGAGGAGGAGGGATTGCGGCATGGCCATCTCTCCTGGGGGGTGATTTCTCACTTTCTGTCTCTCTATCTCTCTCTATCTGCCTGGCGAGTGCATGCGCCCTACAGCAAAAACCTCTTCAAAAAAAGAAAGAAAGAAAGAAAAGAGGGGCGAGCATGTGGCGTGGTGGTTCAGGTGCTGGATACTCCCACATGGCCAACTACAGTTCAAGTCCCGGACCTAGCGGCTTACCTTCTCACTTTCCCTTTCTCTCTCTGTCTCTCTGGTCAGATTAAAATAAATGAATGAATAAATGAAATTAAATAATAATTCTTAAAAAAAAAAGAAAAGAAAATTCTGAAACTGGCAGGTGGCATGTGGTTAAAGTGTTGGACTCCCACATGACCAATAGTAGTTCAAGTCCTGGACCTGGCGGCTAGCTTTCTCACTTTCCCCTTCTCGTGCTCTCCGTTTGTTTATCAAATTAAAAAAATAATAATAATAACAACAAATAAAATAAAATAAAGAAATAGTTTGTTTTGTTTTGTTTTAATTCTGGGGACCAGCAGGTAGCATAATGGTTACATCATTAGGCTCCCATGTAGTCAACATGGTTCAAGTCCCAGATCTGGCAGCTTAAAATTCACACCGGGTACATGTGAATGCATGCCCAAAATCCCAAGAGGAGGATGGAAGAGGAGGGACTGCAGTTTGGCCATTCCCCCGGGAGGTGATTTCTCACTTTCTGTCTCTCTCTCTCTGTCTTTCCAACAAGTACATACATGCTATAGCAAAAATCTCTCTAAAAATAATAAAAATAAATTCTGCTTTGCAAGCTAACAAGTGGTATGGTGGTTAAGGTGCTGGGTCCCACATGGCTGACTATGTGGTTCAAGTCCTGAAACCGGCAGCTTGAAAAACATGCCCAATGCGTGTGCATGTGTGCTCAAAATCCCAAGAGGAAGAGGGTAAGCATATAGGGAAGGAAATTAGGAGGAAAATAGAGAGGCGAGACATTTGTGGGACACAGTAATGGTTTATTACCTGTTGATGCTAACGTGTATAGTATTCCCAACTGGACTGGTCTGAGGTGTACTTCATGTAGGGTAAATTCTCTTCGCAAGCCAAATGATGTATACTGATCAAATGTATAAAATAATAATAATAAAATCCCGAGGGGCATAGAGAGGACAAGGGATTGCAGAGTGGCCATCTGTCCTGGGGCATGGTTTCTCACTTTCTCTCTCTCGCTCGCTCTCTCACTCTCCAGCAAGCACATGTGCTCTGTAGCAAATTTAAAATAATAAAACTCTACTTTGCACTAAACTCAGGAAATCCAGTGAGCCCCAGGGGCAGGAACACTGTACCTGTAGCACGGCGTCAAGACTCGAGTGCCAATGAGCATCTCCTGCCCAGACCCTGCTACATGGTCTGGGGACCCCATACTCTGCCGTCCTGCCCCAACGGCTCACAGAGGCCCCCAGGTTCCTTCCCGGTGCTAAGTCACCATTATCAAAACAGAACTACTGCTTGCAAAGCCTTCTCATCTACTTGCAGTGACTCCCAGGACATCCTATGAGGGGGTCAAGGTCTCCCCTTTAAACATGAGGAAGCTGAGCCCTCAGCGAGGAGGGCTGTGGCCCAAGGCCCACGGGTAGGGAGTGGCGGAGACCTGACTCTGGGGTTTCTGACCTCAGACCTTGCTCAGATCAAAGTCAGTTTGAAGTGGTTACAAGGGGCTTCTGTGGCTCAGGCAGCCGAGTGGGAAGTAGGAAGGGGAAGGACCCGTTGTCTGGGTTTAGGGCTCCCCACGTCCACCCTGCAGAGTCCCTGCCAGTGCTTGCTGTGAGTGTGTGAAGGGACCGAGAACATCTGCAGGCCAGAACAGGGCCGCTGGCTGAGGACACGGTCTGCAGTAGGGTGGCCCTGGGAGGTTCCCATAGCAACAGCCAGCCAGGCCAGCACTGTCCTTGGGCCCAACAGAAGAGGCTGGGAGTGGTTCTCAAAAGGAGCACGAGCTAATGGGGTGTCAGGCCTGAAGGTGACCCACCACCAGCAGCTAGCTATGACCACCCCTCACCCCACCTCCACCCAGGACAGGCAGGAGCAGAAGGCAGCAGGGGAAGGCTAGGGCCTGAGGGCCTGGGGGGGCAGGGAGAGGAGGGGAGAGCCTGGAGGAGGTGGAGGGCCGAGTTGAGGACACTGGTGGAGAGACAGCTGAGAAGCCCTCAGACCAGGCAGGGGCCAAATACTGAGAGGCAAGGATGAGAGGGAGGGTGGCGTACTGGGGGATCCCTGGTAAGAGTTTTGGGGATCACTCAAAGGAAATAGAATTTCTCTGTTTGAGAGCCAGCTGGTGGCACAGCAGTAAAGCAATGCTCTGCACTGGACCCAGTGGGAAGGTCCCCGGTTCGTGTCCCAGGGCCTCCTTGATGCCAGGCGTGCGTGTGTGCCCATGATGCTGGCTGGCATTGGGGGTGTACTGAGGCCTGAGGAGCCTGTTGCAGTACCTCCTCCCCAGCCCCCTTTTTCTGCCTCTCTCTCACACAAAAGAAATAAATTTTTAACGCAATTTCTGCTGGGGCCGGCAGGTGGTGTGGTGGTTAAGGGTGGTTAGTGGCCGACTATGATTTGAGTCTCGGACCTGGCAGCTTGCTTTCTCACTTTCCCTTTCTCTCTCTCTGTCCCTCTCTCTCACTCTCTGTCCTTCTCTGGTCAAATTAAAACAAATAAATAGTCACATAAAATAATTCTTTAAAAAAAAGAGAATTTTTCTACTCAAGAGTGGAAGGCCAGCCAGGCCACCCCCAACTCCAGCAATCCCCACGAGACACCCCAGAGCTGAGGATGGCAGGCCCCTTCCGGGGTTCTCAGCAGAGAGCGCTAGGAATGCCAAGAGCCTGAAGTGGAAGAGCCCAGTCCAGCCCTGGCGAGGCTGCACAGGGATGTGTGGCTGGGCCCAGGGGCCTGCCCACAGCTCACCCAGCCCTCCCGAGCCCCAGGGAGGAGGCAGGAGTGTGTGACCCCTCGTCTCCACACACCAGCTCTATGGTCAGGAACGCCTCCTCTCCACAGTGTCGCTGTGAATGCAGGGGTGTAGTGGGGCGGGGCCTCATGACCTACGATGGCTGTGAGGACCAGCTCCCAAGGGAATCCCAGAGGCAGGGTCATCTGAGTGGCCAGTGCCCTGATATCCAGGCCTTCCCCAACACACCCTTGGGGTCAGGGCTCCCTTTTTCTCCCTGACTTGGCAGTTTTAGAAACCCCCAGCTCTGCATATCTACTTCCTGAGTGGGTGACGAAGAGGAGAGGGCTTCGGGGAACCTCCAGCCTCCCTGACATTCATTATGCAAATGAAGGAAGTGGGCCCCAGAACTGAAACTGGGAGGGGCCAGCCCCATGGTCTGGTGGTTAAGGGAGCCGGATCCTACATGGCCAACCATGGTTCAAATCTAAACCGCTGCGGCTTAGGAAACACGCCAGCCCATGTGTTTGCACGCTCAAAGTCCTGCCGGAATGGAGAAATGGAAGAGAAGGGATTGCAGCCCACTGGGTACGCTTTCTCTCTCCCTCTCTCTGGCAAACTTACATACACTCCAGCAATATTAAAGAGAAAAAAAAAAGAAAGAAAGAAAGGAAGGGAGGGAGGAAGGAAGGAAGGAAGGAAGGAAAAAGAAATGAACTGAGAAGCCCCAAGAGGCCAGAGAGAATCAACACCACGTGGGAACCCAGGGAGGCCAGTCTGTGTCCCTCTCCTCTGCATCCCTGAGGCCCAGCCCCATGACACCCACTGCCGCCTACCATCTGGCTTGAACCTCTCCCTCAGTAACCCAGGCCGACCAGGCAGCTGGTCAGGCAGCCAGAACCCGGAGCACCCACAGAGGGGCGGCCATGAACACAGCACAACGCCAGGTTTCCTCGTGAGTGGCAGCAGGCCACAGGGCTGCCACCAAAGCTGAGCTGCAGCCTGAAGCCAGCCTGAACTTGTTCCTCCCAACCCGCAAATAGAGGATAAATGACAAAGAGACCAGCAGGCAGTGTGGTGGTTAAGGCGCCAGATTCCCACATGGCTGACCCTGAGGTTCGAGTCCTAGACCTAGCAGCCTAAAAATCACTCCTGGAGCATGTGTGCACCCCCAAAATCCCAAGAGGAGAAAGGGGGAGGAGAGACTGTGGCACAGCCATCACCCACAGGGGATGATTTCTCACTTTCTCTCTCCAGCAAGCACACACACTTTATGAGCAAAAAAAATTTAAAAAAAAAAGGGGGGGGGAATACAAGAGGTCTTCAAAAAGTCCTCAGAAGATGTATATTATGAAAAAACGAGGGACCAGCAGTTGGGTCAATCGTTATGTCACTGGTCTCCCATGTAGTCGACCACAGTTTGAGTCCCAAACCTGGTGACTTAAACTCACACCTGGCACATGTGCATGCATGCCCCAGATCCCGAGAGGAGAATGGAGGAGAAGGGATTGCAGCATGGCCAACCCTCCTGGGGGGTGATTTCTCACTTTCTATCTCTCTGTCTCTCTCTGTCTCTCTGGCAAGCACACATGCCCTATAGCAAAAACCTCTCAAAAAAAAGAGAAAAAACTATGCATGGATTTTTAAAGGTTTTGCACCAAATCAACTTTAATTCCCCTTTCCACCCACTTTTTGAAGTCCCCTTGTAATACAGAAATCAACTCCAGCCCCTCTAGAGCCTGCAGCCAACCCTCCACTCCATAACGGACCTGGCCAGAGCAGTCGCCACGTCCGGGGTTGTCAGGACGCCCAGTGCAGGCCCTCACCTCGCCATGTGTGGTGCAACCGCTGCACAAACCACCCGACGTGTGCCCAAGGACAAGGCCGTTGAGTCTGCCATTCGAAGCACAGTGGAGGCCACAGCCACCAGGGACACATCCCAAATGGTGCTTTGAGGCCTGTGTGCTTCCTAAGATGTGTGTGAAGTTGCATGACCAAGAGTTGTGTCATTCACCTCAAGGTGGTGGGGAACGGATCCGGTGAGGCCCGGAAGGACCCGGCACCCCACTGTGATCTAAACCTGTGATGCAACCCACGACCTCCACCAATGCCTGTGAGAGACGCCTAGTCCTCAGGACTGGAGGGAAAGGACCTCTGAAAATAAAACAATGGAAATAACACTTTTAAAAAAATATGTCAGGGATCAGTAGATGGCGTATTGGTTATGTCGCTGGACTCCCATATGGCTGACTGTAGTTCAAGTCCCAGACCCAGCAGCTTGAAACACTGGGCGCATGTGCGTGCATGCCCAAAATCCCGAGAAGAGAATGGAGGAGAAAGGATTGAAGTGTGACCATCTCCCTCAGTGGGTGATTTCTCACTTTCTGTCTCTGTCTCTGTCTCTCCAGCGAGCACACACATCCTATAGCAAACCCCAACCCCAAAAGTAAAGATGTCCAGTGTGCTGCCAAAGAATTGAGGTTAGATCCCAGGAAGGGCTTTCTAAAGAGGAGCCAAGAGGGATCCCGTTCTTCTCTGGAGAGCTGGTCAGTGGAGCAGCCCCTGGGTCAACGGGGTGGGCTGACATTTGGGGGGAGTGAGTCATGGAGGAATACTGCAGGAGCATATGTAGAGCTGAGCTGCCACCTAGTGGCCCCCACCTCCCCACCCCAGAAGCCAGCAAGGAGAGGCTCTCCCCTCCTCCACGCCCTGCTCTAAAGAAGGCAATGACTTTGGAGGGCCAAAAACAGAACAGGCGTCTTGCTTACGTGGCTTTATTTAACCTCTTCCCCAGCCCTCCAATCTCCTTTTTGGAGAATAAGAAACCCAAGGTTCCCAGAGACTAACTTGCCCAAGATCACTCAGCCTGGCTGTGAGCCCAAGGCTTGGACTCCGAAACCAACATGCATTTTTTCTGCATCTCTCAGGGGTGCAGTGAAGGCAGCTAGGAGCAAAACAAGAGGGCCCAGCCCGGAGGGCCTAGAGTCTGCTGGGAGGTGAAGGCGAGGAGGAGAGGGTTTCAGGGAGGTAGGGGTGAGCACTACCATCAGGCATTGGGTATGGGATGTCCCCTGGGCTTCGAAACTGCCTGGGTGACAGAGCCCCACCCAATGCCACAGCTCCAACAGTACTTTATTAGGATCTGAGTCTACAGTTCACACAGGGAGGTGAGGCCACGTGAGAAGCAGGGGTAAAAAGGGGACTTCACCTCCTGGGCACAGCTGCTTCCAAAATGAACAAAACCCCAGAGAAAGTCCTTGTGCCGGGCCCCCAGCCAGCCACTCTCATCAAACCCCAGGGGGCTCCGGGTCAGCGGTCAGCGTGCAGAGTCACCCAAGGGCACACAGACGAGAGACCCAAGGCTCTTTGGCTTTACAATCAATATGCCATCCGCACCTCCTCACTAAAAACCAAGCTCCCCTCCCACCCCCTTCACAGTGACACGTTGCAAACAGGCTGCCAAGGGCGACCTGGGGCCCTGAGCATTTACACATTTGCATAGACAGCGGGGCAGGTCCAGCTACGGCCTTTTTCTAGCAAAAGTGGCATCAGTGCAAGGCTGGGTGATTTCCCCTCCCCCGTGAAGGGCATCCAAGGAGTCCAGACGAGCCAACAGGGCCCGGCCTCCAGGGGCTACACAGTGCCAAGGAGCTCAGGCCGGGCTCAGGCCGAGGTGACGCCCCGATGGGGCAGGGCCTCAGCCCCGGTGCAGGTGCTGGTGTTGGCGGGGGTGGTGCTGGCTGTGCTCCTCTCTGGGCCCCATGACTCTGGGGTTCCGCAAGTGCTTGTCCTTCTTCCCTGACCTGTGGGGAGACAGGATTGGCAGCAAGGGACCACATCATGTGATAAGAAGGGGCTCCCCAAGGAGAGGGCACCATTCCTCCTAACCAAGCCCATTTGGGAGGCCACCACCAAGCTCGTGGTGGGGGGACCTGGTGGCCCAGGGCGAAGGCTCCAGGCATGCAGTCCAGGAGGTAGGATTCCTCTTTCACCGGGACTCGGGAGCCACAGTGTCCCCGGGCCAAAAGGGGAGCCCTCCGGGGTGCACAGGCAGCTCCTGGTCTCAGAGAGGACAGGAAGCATAGCAGGGTGCCTTTTTCCCCCCTTTTTTTTCCATAGGGCAAATACACTCATGGGAGAGAGAGACAGACAGACAGGGAAAGTGACAAATCACCCCCAACAGGGGACGGCCACACCGCAATCCCCTATCTCCATTCTCCTCCTGAGATTTTGGGCACACATGCACCCAGCGTGATTTTCAAGCTGCCAGATCCGGAACTCGAACCACAGTTAGCCATGTGGGAGTCCAGCACTCTAACCATTACACCCTCTACTGGCCCTGGATGGCTTTTGTCAGGGAAGCCAGCAGGGACCAAAAATAGATATGTCTCCTCAAACTGAGAAGCCCTCAGAGTCCCCCAGCTGCCTCCCCTCTACCCCACAATTCCCCTACAGCTTCCCACCTCTTCTTCAGCGCTTTGTCTCCAATGAAGTGGCTGAAGATGAAGTCCTCAAAGTCATCCACCTCATCGTCATCACCTGTCTGTCTCACTGCCACCTCCTCCAGGCTGTCCTCTAAGGCATCCACAAAATCCCGGAAGCGGAGGCGGTCATGACGAAAGACTCCATCTTCTCCAAAGTAAGCGGGCGAGAGGGGGAGCTCCTTGGTGAGCTGCCCGGCCCAGGGCAGCCGTGCCAGGTACGTGTGCAGCAATGAGGCCAGCTCCTGTTGCCGCACAGGGGCCAGCTCTGTGCCAAAGAAGGTCAGGCCCTCCTGCCGGGCGCACTCATCCACACCCGAGCAGCCCTGTGGGGCCCGGTACTTGTGCCTCAACAGCTCTGCCCAGGCGGCCGGGAGGTCAGGGCTGTCTTCAGCCCCTGCTCTCCACTGAGGCTGCTTCTGCCTTTCTCCAGAGGAATGGGAGCTCCCACTTTTCCTTGGGGGTTCCTTGGGGCCCTGTCGCTTGGTATCCTTCTTGCTTCCCCATTCTTCAGGCCTTGGCCGACCCTCCTTCCACCTCCCTGCCAGTTCCCTGTCCTCCTCGCCTCCCCAGCTCTTCTTCCCTTCCCAGTCAGAGTCCTCCTTCTTATGCTTCCGGTCCTTCTGCCCATCCCGCCACTTTCCCTGTCCATCCCACTCCTTGGAATTCTGGAAGCGGGGCTTTTGGTGCCTGGCCTCCGAGGCATTGGCAGGGACCCCAGGATCCTGGCCCCAGTTCTCTACACCCTGCAGCGTCTGGGCCAGCCTGCGGCCCAGTTCTGCCAGGCCAGCGTGAGCCGGGTCCCTGCGGCCAGCGTCCCGCAAGCTCCTCTCCAGGTCCCGCTGCACAGACCCTAGCAGCCGCCGCTGCCTCTCCAACTCTTGCCTTAATGCCTTGGCCTCAGCCTCCAACTGTTTCTTCTGCTCTAGGAAGCCAGGATCCAGCTCTGGCCTCCTGGGGCCTTGCTCCTTGGTGGCCTTGCCAGCCTGCGGGTCTCTGCCCCAGTTCAGGCACACCCCATCTGTGCCTCGGACACAGTTGGCCTCCAGTCCCTGGAGCCGGGCCCGCAGGTGCTGCAGCTCTGACTCCAGAGCCCGCTGGGAGGCCTCGCCCTGCTGCAGGGCCCCCCGGAGCCGGGCATTCTCTTCCTCTAGTCCTTTGGGCTGGTGCATCAGGCTCTGAAGTTCTTCCTTCTGGGCCTGAAATGTGGTTAGGATAGGGGAAACCACAAGGAATCCTTGTCAGGATGGGCCCCATGCCTTCTGCCCCCATTGCATTCCACTGCAGTGGGCAGGTGGCTGCAGCCCCTTCTGTGGTCTGCGACACCCAGAGGATTTGGTTCTCTTCCTCTTCCCCATCTGAACCAGGCCCTGGGAGCCCCAAACTCCACCCTGGGCCTCAGGGTCTATGTCCTTAATAAGCACACACTTCTGAGATTCACTGAAGGACAGCCGACATGTGGCTCTTGTGGCCCTATTTTTACCTCCCATACCAGAGCAGACATTGCTAATTGATCTATTTCTACCTCCCATACCCGGAGCAGACATTGCTAATTGATCACAGCGCTTGGCACGAGCCTTGGCATGTTTTCAAATCCTTTTCTAAACTTGTTCCAGGTGACCATGCCAATCAATTGGGGGTGACAAGCCATGTGAGACACATATGTTGGTCCTGGCCTCAACCTTAGCAGTGACAGATACGAACAGATAACTAGGAAGATGCCAGGGCCGTGACAGAAAACGGACAGAGCTGAGGTGTGCCGGGGAGGAGGGGACTGATTTTAGGGAGGATGCTAGGGCAGGCACCTAGGCCTGGTCCACCCCCTCCTGTCTGTGCTCACCTGCAGCTGGGCCTGCAGCAGTCGGATGTCCTGGTTCTCCTTGGCCAGCCTGTCCAGCAGAAGGCCCATGTTCTGCAGGCTGGGGACACTGTCAGGGGATGCTGAGGCCTGCAGCTGCTCCCTCAGCCCCTCCTGACGGCAGAAAAGCCAGCTACATGGCACTGCCACACAGCCTGGGCAGTCTGGGCGCCCCCTCCGGGCACACCTGTGGGAACCTTCACACGTACCTGCCCACCTGCTACAGCATCCAGCAGCTCAGTGTCCGACCCAGCGTCGGGGAAGACCTGCAGGTCCACGTCCTCCATGGGCCCTGCGGGGCCCAAAGTCCTCCAACTGGCCCCAAAGCACAGGATGCCCACCCCCCACACATATGGTCACTCCTCCTGCCCAGGACCCACCCCATGACCGAGAGACTCTGAACAGCTGACCAGGCCAATAACAGGAATAATGGGGAACCAGCAGTTAGTGTAATGGCTATGTCGCTGGACTCCCACGTAGTCGACCGCGGTTCTTGTCCCCGACCCGGTGGCTTAAAACTCACGCCGGGCGTGTGTGCATGCGTGCCCAAGATCCTGAGAGGAGAGTGGAGGAGAAGGGACTGCGGCGTGACCATCCCCCCTGGGGGGTGATTTCTTGCTTTCTGTCTCTATGTCTCTCTCTGTCTGTCTGGCAAGCGCACGCGCCCTACAGTGAAAATCTCTCCAAAAAAAAAAATAAAATAAAATAACAGGAATAATGTGCAGTGCCCACACCCCCACTCCTGAGGCCGAGAACCCCTCCTTGTGAAGACAGCACAGCCGGGGCCCTGCCCCACTCACCAGTGTCAGACTCCGAGAGGCCACCTGAGGACGGAGACAGAGCCTGGTGAGGGCCGCAGGGACGGGCTGGAGAGGGGAGGTGGGACACGGCAGGGCACAGGGCCCCGGGCCCAGTGGGGAGGCGCCACTCACCGGAGAAGAGGAGGATCCCCAGCCCCAACAGAACCAGGGCTCCGAGCAGGCACATGTTGAGAGAGATTCCCAGCTGCCCACTCACGCCATCATCCTCGGCCTGGTCCACCACCGGTGCCGCTGGCTGAAATGGGCTGGGGTCTCGGCCCCGCCGCCTCCTCAGACCTTCCACATCCACGTCAGTGTCATCGTCGCTGCTGGAGGGGTGGCCCGCCTCTCTGATCCAAGCTGGGGGCAGAAATGGGGCCAGGCAGTGAGGGCACTGGAGAGACGGGATATGAGGACGGAGGGGAAGTTGAGAAGGCCCAGGAGGCCCCAGCCCTGACCACGGAGGGGACACCTGGAGAGCCTGCTCACTTCCGCCTAGCAGGCAGGGGACCAGGCCTTCGAGCGACGGACTGTGAGAGCCGCTTCCACCCTGAAAGCACCCTCCTCTTCCCGCGGTGTCTCCAGTCAGGCTCCTGCAGCTCTTACACCTTCTTGGGCCCCTCTGACTCTCC
>NW_006159872.1:822526-826872 GCF_000334495.1 Tupaia belangeri chinensis | reverse complement strand
GCTCTTCCCCCGTCTTGAAGGCAGTGGCCTCCCTCAGAACATTCCTGGTTCGCCTTCTTTTTTTGTTTGTTTAAAATTTTTTTTGTTTGGTTGGTTTTTGGTTTTGATTTTTTTAAGAGAAATTTTTGCTACAAGGTGCATGATCTCACCAGAGCGAGAGAGAAAGAGACAGAAAGCAAGAAATCACCCCCCAAGGGGGGATGGCCACACCACAATCCCTTCTCCTCCATTCTCCTCCCGGATCCTGGGCATACGTGTACATGCGCCCAGTGTGTACTTCAATCCGAGTTCAGGATTCATAGCACAGTTGGCCATGTGTGAGTCCAGTGACATAATCATTACGCCATCTGCTGGACCCCTTATTGAAGTTTTTTTTAATCATACAGACCAGTACTTTCAGCTTGTAGCACCAACCCTAACTATCCATGTTTTTAGGCTGGGATAGGCAATCCTGAATTAACACTAATCCTCAAAGTCCTAGAGTTTTGTTTTGTTTTAATTTAATAGGACACACACTCTTACCAGAGAGAGACAAAGGGAGAGGGGAAATGAGAAATCGCCCCTGGGGGGGATGGTCACGCGGCAATCCCATCTCCATTTTCTTCTCAGGAGTTTGGGCATGCATGTATACGTGCCCAGTGTGATTTTCCAGCGGCCAAGTGCAGGACTCAGCCATGCAGTTGGCCATGAGGGATCCAGCCAGCTGAGGAATCCTGTCCCAGTGTGTGTCTGTTTTTGCTAGAAGGCACGTGCATGCACCAGGGAAAGGAAGAGAAAGCACTCCCCTGGGGGGTGGTCATGATGCAATCCCTTCTCCATCCACCCTCCTTTGCAGAATTTTGGGCACACATGCACATAGCTAACCATGGAGGACCCAGCTGCCTGAGCCACCAGCCAAAGAGCTGGCCCCAACTCATTTTGTTTATTTATTCTTTCATGAGACAGAGAGAGAAAGACAAGGGCCCCTTAACAGGGTCTCCTGCCACCATCTCCCCCAGCCTCACCACCCTGCTACGTGCCTTAGCTCAGTTGCCTTCTCTGTGGCCCCGGGGCCCTGGTTTCTCTTCCCACCGTGTCACTCTTTGACTGAGGCAGGCTCCCACACTCCTGCCACAGGCCTCCTCGACACAGGACAGGTGGCCTCTACTCCTTTGCTGATGCTGCAGCCCTGGCCTGGAATGGTATCCTCCTCCTCCCCTGCCTATCAAAAGCCTACTCTGGGGGACCAGCAGGTGGTGTGGTAGTTAAGGCGCTAGACATTCCCATATGTCCAACCATGGTTCCTGTGTGCTTGCTTTCTCTCTCTCTCTCTCTCTCTCTCTCTCTCTCTCTCTCTCTCTCTCTCTCTCTCTGTGTGTGTCTCTCTTTGGTCAAAATAAAATAAGTAAATGAGTAAATAAAATTAAAAATATTAAAAAAAAAAAAAGCCTACTCTGGGGACCAGCAGTTGGCGTAATGGCTATGTCGCTGGACTGCCATGTAGTTGACTATGGTTTGAGTCCCGGACCTGGTGGCTTAAACTCACGCTGGGCACGTGTACATGCATGCCCAAGATCCCGAGAGGAGAATGGAGGAGAAGGGATTGTAGCGTGGCCATCCCTCTGGGGAATGATTTCTCGCTTTCTGTCTCTGTCTCTCTCTGTCTTTCTGGTGAGCGCATGCCCTCTATAGCAAAAATCTCTCTCTCAAAAAAAAAAAAAAGGCTACACTGAGCCAGCAGCTCTAGTCAAATGACCTCCTCTCCCTTTTCCTCCACCTGTTGCCAGACTAAACTTCCCTACCCCCTGGAAGCACCTTAATCACACCTCCATTCTACACCCGCACAGGTCAGACTTGCCTCTTACATAGGCCACAAACCACCCACCTTCCAGCCCCTGGGCCCAGAGCCAGCACAGGGAAGAGACTCCAGAAATGAAGGCTGAATTCTACAACCAGGAAAGAAGGAGAACCATGGCAGAGAGGACAGGCAGCCAGATGCAGGCCCTGCCACTACCAGCAGTGTGACCTTGGTGCAGTCACTTAACCTCTGAGCCTCAGTGTCCTAGGTGTGGCAGTGAGGAACCCAGGGCCTGGATCAGAGCACGTGCTCAGCAGTGACGGCTGTCCCCTCTCCGGTGCCTTCTTGGAGAGGGGCAGCAAAAGGGGAGGGACTCTCACCTGTTTTGGGAGCTGAAGGCAGGCTCTGTTGGGGGCTCTGGTCCTCCAGGTCCAGTGCATCTGGTCCCAGGCCTGTTGCCACAGGGGTCTCCTTCAAGTCTCCCTGGACCTCCGTGTCTCCTGGGCCTGAGGGCTCCGCCCCACGACCATCACCTTCCAGGGCACCCTGATGCAGACCGAGCTGTGAGCTCTCCAGGCCCTCCGGCATCCCCGCCCTCCCCCAGCAAAGGGCCTCACCTTGGCCTCAGTCTCCTCTGGCACAATGGGAGCTGGTGGGGGGCTTTCAGTCTTTAAGAGGGTCCCTGTGGTGGGAGAAAAGGCCCAGGAAACACCACTGGCCCCAGTGCTCCCACACGCCCCCAGCAGGTCAGAAGGAGCACAACAAGGCCACAGTGGGATGAGGGACAATGTTTTTAAGCAGAGATTAGCGGACTCAAGACTAACCCGAGGAACCTGGGGGAGCCCAGGACACTGAGGATGGCTACATGCCACCCTCGGCTGGGCCCCTTACCTTCTCCATCCAAGGCCTCAGCTGCTCCGTCACCATCTGCCTTGGAGGGGCTCCGAGGGGCCTGGTTGGGGCTCTCAGACTGTAGGTCCACCCTGGATTCTGGGCCCAGGGTCTCCACAGGCAGGTTCTGGGGAAAGGGTAGGGCAGGGCTGCTCCAGAGGAAGGACACGGGATGGTACAGGGCGTGGGGTCCCTAGGATAGGCTGCACTACTCAGGGACCCCAACCCATGCCTCAGAACTACGGTCCACTCAGCAGTGAGTGGATCCAAGGTGACCTCGCTCAGTGAAGTCTGTGGCCACCCCCACCTCCCTCGCTGCCTCGGGGAACCTTCAGAGGTCTGGCTCCTGTGACACAAAATGCACCACTGGTCCCCAGTGCTAACCTGGGGTCCCCAAGGGAGGCTGGCTAGAGCCTTGGTCTCCCTCCGAAACCAGGTCATCGACAACTCACAAATGAACAATCCACTTACGGGCTGGGGCAAGGGCACGGCCCGAGAGCAAAGTCCCCTGGGTGCCCAAAACTCAGGTTATGTTCCTCAGGGGTGCCCCTGCAGCTGCCTCACAACTGGCCATACCCTGACACCCTCCAAGCTCCTCTGGCCTTTCCCACTGGCCCCCGACACCTCCCACACGCCTAGCACTCAGCAGCTGTTGGCAGGAGCTCACACGTCCCAGCCACAGATGGTCTGTCTCCGCAGTAGCCCACGCCGGACCGCCTAGGCCTGGTCACGCAGTCCTGGCCTCCGCTCTCTGTACGGCCCCTCAGCAGGCCCCCTGCCCGCTACCCCATCCATGGTTCCTGCTATCCCTCCACGAATAACTTTTTTTTTTCTTCTTTTTTTGGAGAGGTTTTTGCTATAGGGCACGTGCACTTGCCAGAAAGACAGAGAGAGACAGCAAGACAGAAAGCGAGAAATCACCCCCCAGGGGGGATGGCCATGTTGCAATCCCTTCTCCTCCATTCTCTTCTTGGGATCTTGGGCACGCACATGCATGCGCCCGGCGTGAGTTTAAGCCACCGGGTCCGGGATTTGAACCTCAGTTGACTACGTTGGAGTCCAGCGACATAGCCATTACGCTAACTGCTGGCCCCTCCATGAATAACTCTTGACCTTAGTATGTTTCTCTGCAATTCCCAAACCCTTTTTTCATGGCTATCTCTACAAATCAAGAATTCCAGGCCACATTTTACAGAAGAGGACACAGAAGTGACATGGCTTGCCCAAGGTCCCCAGGCGTCAGCAAAAGCCCCCAAGCACAGGCCTCCTTGGCACAGCAGAGGCCACCATCACCCCATTGCCGATGCTACTGCCAGGCCTGACATGTTCGACCCACCCAAAGCCTATTCCATGCCCAGGGCATGGGTCAATGGTCACCCAGGTGTGCCTGTCTCTCCCTTTTCCTCAGGGTCAGAGCTATGAGACCCCACAGTGACCCTCCTTCAATCTGCCTCCCCTCAGCCAGTGAGCCCAGTCCATGTGTCTTGGTCTGGTGCCATCCCTGAGGTCAAGATCTCACTCTTACCAGGGCTCGACCAGGACACCTCAATCTTAACATGTCTAAACTGAGCCCCTCCCCTTCTCTTTGCTGGTTACTTTTCTTTCTTTCTTTCTTTCTTTCTTTCTTTCTTTCTTTCTTTCTTTCTTTCTTTCTTTCTTTCTTTCTTTCTTTCTTTCT
>NW_006159872.1:812535-822351 GCF_000334495.1 Tupaia belangeri chinensis | reverse complement strand
CACCCACCCTATAGCGAAAATCTCTCCAAAAAAAAAAAAAGAATTATTTTTATTTAACTTTATTTTTTTATTTTAATTTGACTAGAGAGGGACAGAGTGAGAGAGAGGGAGAGAAAGTGAGAAAGCAAGCCACCAGATTCAGGATTCGAACCATGGTTGGCCATGTAGGAGTCTAGCACGCTTAACCACCACACCACCTGCCAGCCCCATGCTGGCTCTTTTTCTTTTTTTTTTAAGAATTATTTTTTATTTTAATTTTATTTATTCATTCATTTATTTTAATTTGACCAGAGAGAGACACACACACATGAAGAGAGAGAGAGGAAGCAAGAAAGCAAGCCGCCAGGTCCGGGACTTGAACCATGGTGGGCCATGTGGGAGTGTCCAGCCATAACCAACACACCACCTGCTGGTCCCGCTGGCTCTTTTTCAAAGGCAGGGATCTCACTATGTTGCCCAGGCTGGCCTTGGACTCCCAGTCCTCCTACCTCAGCCTCCAGAGTAGCTGCAACTAAAGACACATCACTGCCTCCAGCTTGGTTCTAACCTCTCAGGTCACTGGGGCTGGGAACTCCCAGAGATCCCTTTGACAAATTTTGGCCATCCCCTCTCCACCCATCTGCCAGCCCCCTTTTTTCTCGGTGTTTCAGGGACACAAGTCAACTGGGTTCCACCCACTAATGGTGACCCAGACTACTGCAGGAGCCTTCAGAGCACTCTCCCTGGGGCCAGCATGTGGCGAGGTGGTTGAGCCACTGGACTCCCATATGGCCAACTGTGGTTCAAGTCCCAGACCTGGTGGCTTGAACATCATCCCAGGTTGGGGCCAGCAGACAGTGTAATGGTTATGTTGCTGGACTCCCACATGGCTGACTGCAGTTCGAGTCTTGGACCCAGTGGCTTGAAACTCGTGCATGTGTGTGTCTGCCCAGAGTTCTGAGAAGAGAATGGAGGAGAAGGGAATGCCGCATGGCTATCCCCCTGGAGGGTGATTTCTCACTTTCCCTCTCAGGGCCTCTCTTTCTCTGCTGAGCACACGCACCCTAAGGCAAAAATCTTAAAAACAAACAAAAAAAACACGCCCTGTTCCTGCCAAGCCACACAATGTCTTCGCCCTCTGCCCAAGGCATGACTGTCCTGACACCCCCAACTCACTGGTCCTTCCCTGGCTTCCCATCAGGATGAGCCTGGAATGCCTTGGCCAGGCTCTGCCCAACACCTCATCCAGCAGGCCTCCTCACAGTCTCCCCCAGCATGGCGTTTCCATTCCCCCTCGGACCTTGGCTCTCAGGATCGACCCACCAGAACGCCCTCCCTCCTTCCCCCAGCTCACCCACATGGCACCCCTCCTTCAAGGCATGGGCCAGGTCCCAGCCCCTGACTCCTGCAGCCTCATCTCCTGCTCCCTGCCACTGATGTTCCTCTGGCAGCCAGCAGGAGGTGACACAGAAGACCAGCAGGACCAAGGAGGGAGACAGACCTGGAAAGCAACCCAGCCCTGCAGGGACCCCCCCTTCCATGTGGCTCCTAGACCCAACTCTGCCTACCTCCGAGCCGGCAAGCACCCAGCTATTATCCGAGTCTGGGCAGGAGGCCATGGTTGCTGAGTCCCTGAGGCTGCTGTGGCTGCCACCTGCAGAGAAAAGCACTCTTAAGGACCAGAGCTCCCTCCATGAGAGGCGGGATGCAAAAAGCGGCCTTGGCTGGGCTCCAGGATTCGAGGACTGGGCAGCAGCCTCCAGGACCCAGATTGGTTCCAGTCCTGCTGACCACACGCTTCAACTCTTCGGCAGTATTTGCCTTGCAAAACAGAACCTGCCAGTAGCCACAGAGAAGTGATTCTGTTCAAGGGACCAATAGGGCCTTGGGACACTGTACTGACCTTGAAAGGTCATGGAAGCAGAGGGCTGGAAAGGCTCTGGGGAGTGCCCAGACATAAGTCAGGGAAGATGAAGCCAGAAAGGTCCACTGACCTTACTTGCCACAGATCAACAGCTAATGCGAGAAGGAAGCGTGGCCTTCCCCCCATAACACTTCCAGGAGCATCTTTGCGAATTCTGCTTTCTCTCCCAGCTCTGGAAGGGAGCACTCCTGGCCTCCTTCAGCCCAGAGGTTCCTCCACCCCCCCACCCACCTTCCAGAAGTCCTTCGTATGGTCTAGTTCAGGGGTCCTCAACTCCAGCTGCACACTGGAGTCATCTCAGACTGACTCAGCCAGGCCGAGGTCAGGCCCAGGTATGGAGCTTCTTTTTTTTAATGGAGAGTTTTTTTCACTGTAGGGCGCATGTGCTCGCCAGACAGACAGAGAGAGACATAGAGACAGAAAGTGAGAAATCACCCCCAGGGGGGATGGTCACGCCGCAATCCCTTCTCCTCCATTCTCCTCTCGGGATCTTGGGCATGCACGCACATGCGCCCGGTGTGAGTTTTAAGCCAACGGGTCCGGGACGCGAACCGCGGTCGACTACATGGGAGTCCAGCAACATAGCCATTACGCTAACTGCTGGTTCCCGAGGCATGGGGCTTCTTGAAAACTTCTCAGGGCCCAGCTAGTGGCATGGTGGCCAAGAGAACTGGATCAGGGGTCCGCAGCCGCCATGGTGGTTAGGTGCACTGGATTAACACATGGCCGACTATGGTTCGAGTCCTGGACCTGGCGGCTTGCTTTCTCACTTTCTCTCTCTCTGTCTCTTTCTGCTCAAATTAAAATAATTGTAATAATAATTAATAAAATTGAACAGAAGAATTCTTTTTTAAAAGAATTTAAAAATATTTTAAAATAATAAATAAATAAATAAATAAATAAATAATCTTTTAAAAAGAAAAGAGAGAGAGCTAGATCAACTGAATGGTTTGAGTCCCAGACCTGGTGGCTTGAAGAACATGCTGAGCACTTATGCATATGTGCCCAATATCCTGAAAGGAAAGTGGAGGAAAAGGGATTGTGGCATGGCCATCCCCACTAGGGAATGCTTTCTCCCTTTCTCTCTGTGTCTCTCTAGCGAGCACATGCACCCTGAGGCAGACTTTACAAATTAATCAATAAATAATAATAATAATAAACCTCTTGGGTGGTTCTCACATGCAGCCAGGGCTGAGGACCACAGGCATGGCTTAGTGCCACCTGGAAGCCCCTGCAGTAAATCTCACTCCATGCTGCATCCTAAATTCTGTTTCCCTTCTTAGTGTTCTCCCGAGTTTGGTCTTAGGGAGCTCGAAGGGGACTGGGAAAGGGGACATATGACACTTATCACATATAAATCACTTTGCAGTTTGCAAAGACTAGACAACAATCAGGTCTGTGGTTCTGCCCCCTGCTGTTCTGCTCTGACTTGGCAGGGTAAGAGAGAGGGCCCCATCCCTCATCTGAGGCAAGGCTGAGGCAGCTGCAGTTGGGACCACCCATAAAGGTGGAGTGCTGGACCCGCTGTTTCCTCAGCCCTCTCACGTCTGCTCCTTCAGAGGGGGATAAAGGCCTGCCTCCCCAGGGGTACAGGCAGGAAGTGGAAGATGACTACAAGGAAGCAGTTTCTCAGGAAGGTGAGGCTCGGGAAATGTGGCGATTTCACCTTTGACCACATACCCCGTTGGGTTTTAGCTGGTTTAAGTCCTACATGGTACCATACAAAACTCCTGGGACTCTTGCCAGTCAAGTCCCATGCTCAGGATAGGTAAAGGACACCTTCGGCATCTTCCCAATGCCCGTGACCCCCAGGCACACGCATCCATCCCACAGAGGCAGAACAGCTGCAATGAGGGCGTGGTTTCTGCAGACATCCAGAGGCAGCCCTGTTCCACTCTCTGCTCTAGGCCCCGCCCCCGCCCATCTGTCATCATCTCCCCATCCCCAGTTGCTGCGTGTGACTGTTAACAGGTGGTGGCAGGAAGGAAGTAGCAGCAGCTTGAGCTAAAGTCCCTGTTTATATCCCTGGCTGTGTACAGCCTGCTCAGGTCCTCCTGAACCAGGCACCATGGCAACCAGGGTGATGTCAGACTGTCTCCATGGAAACCAACAACGGTATTTGGGTCAACCAGACAAACACTTCTGAGACCCACACAGCGGGCAGACTGGAACCCCTGCACTTAGCGTCCCAAACCCTGAAAGCGCTCTTAGCTGAGTTCATCCAAAATTCCAAAAGATACGATACCCTTGTTCTCTCAAACCAGCATCGCACTGCCTTATTAGGAAGTTCCTTCTGCTGTCTAATCGCCACCCTTCCCTGCTGTGTTCTCAGATCTTTCCCTTCTTATCGGCCTCTAGGAAGGAAACCTACCTCCACTCCCTCTCTACCAGCCCTTTCCTTTCCATGAAGTCGGGATTCAGCGAAACATCTGGAAGGATCTTGCCAGATTTCTGCTATTTCTAAAAAACAGCTAAAGGGGGAGCTCTCCTACTCTGACAAGCTAATTGCAATCTTTCTAACATTTATTCTCCCAAACCTCTATAGCAAAAGACTGATGGCCACGGGAACTTCCCTGAGGGGGCTCAGGGCAAGTTCCTGTTTTGGAAACATCGCACACTGCCCCCTTCCCGCCGCCCAAGTAAAGCAGCTCTTTGGATCCCCGGCAGGGCCCATTCCTTCCAGAGTTCTGCCCTCCCTGTCCTTTGTCCCCTGTCTCACGGGGACTCTGTGAACCCGTTCCCAGCTAGGGCATTACCTGACCCAGCTCTTGCTTCGGTTTTCAGCCTCACTTGCTGAGGCCTCCGAGGGTTTCCAGCCCAAGAAAAGAGGGGAGTCATGTGACCAGGGGATGACCAATAGAAAGCCAAATTTCCCAAGGGGGCGGAAACTTTTGGCCAATGAGAGCTGAAAGTGAGAGTCAGGGGAGGGGAGAGCTACAGTTCCTAAACTTCGCTTTACCTCCTGGTAGGCGACTGGGGTCCCTTCAAACTGCATCTTGGGTGACCGGCCCTCCTCTCCGCACCTAAACACTTTCTAGTGGGAAGACTCAAAACTGAAAGGCAAAGGGTACTGTCCCAAGATGACAAGGACAAGGGCCAGGCTGGCTTCAGGATGGACAGAGACAGCTGTAGAATGGGGGAAGGGAAGAGACCGGGTGACAAACCGCAGGTTTGGAAATAGCCCTCCTGCGCTCTCCCCACCCAGCTCTAGGGTGGACTGCTTAAGGATGCCACTGCCACTTGAGAAAAAAAAAAAACGGGGGTGGGGTGGGGGGGAGGCAGAGAGGCATCAAAAAACACCCAAAAACGAAATGTGCTAGACCAGGAGCAGCCAGGCCCTCACCTTTCAGCTACACTTCACCCCTTACTCAAACAACTGGGGAGGGGGTGGGGAAGCGAGTCTAACCCAGAACTCAGGCACTTGTCGCTCAGTCTTGGAACCAAAACTCCCTCTTGGCTCTTGGCCTGGCCCAGGAATGCGCTCAAAAAGGAACCAGTTTCTCACAGCAGGGTGCAGCAGGGGGGGGTGGGGGGGACACAGGCCTCCTTTTGGCTTGTGGGGTTGAAGTTTAACCAGGGCCAGCATTCCTTCTGCCATTCTACATCCAGGGAGCCCAGGACGATGCACAGCCTCCCCCTGAGCATCCTCCCCAGCGGTGGTACTGGCTCCTCCCACCAGTTTTGCACATAAACAGCGAAAGAGTCTGGATTTTCAAGTCGTTTTATTAATCCAACCGTACAAAAGAAACCCCCCACTACCACATCTCTACCCTTTCTTTCAAAGAGCAGAGAGGGCGAGGGGGCAGATCAAAAGAACTCCCCAAGGAGGAGCCATGTTACAAAAAACGGCAGCGCCAGCATGGGGGGACAACACAAACAGCAACAGAGGGTCAACAAAACCACAAACACAACACAGAGCTGAGCGGTGAGGGCCATCCCTTCTCTCTCACAGCCCCCAAGGCTCCTGGGCCCACGGGGTGGAGCCTTCCCTCCACGTGAGGAGGTGGGGACAAGGGACTACACAGGAAGGCCTTTGCTACCACACCCTGTGCTGGGGACCACTAACTTCTTCGGAGGGCCAGACCCCACACCTGCCTTCCCCGCCCTCACTGAGGAATGTGTACACGCAAAGAGGAACCCAGGGCAGCCATGAGGAGCTCCCGATCGGGCCCCAGGCCCCTCTGGCAGTGCTTAAAAAAATAAAATAAAAACAAAGCAAGCCCAGTAAGGACTCTGGCTGAGAAAACTGCTAGACCACGAGGTCCGAGATGGTACAAGATAACAGGAAGGAAAGAGAGAAGCAAAAGCACCCCAGCTCTGCTACCTTTAGTACCATGGCACGGAGGGTCCTGCACCTCCCCCTAGCCACAGGCTGGGCCGGCCTCAGGATCCTTCTGTCAGGAGAGGAGATGAGGTATGAGGACTCTGCGCCCCTTTGCAAGCTTTCCTTCAATCCAGCCAGGCGGCGGGGGAGCGAGGGCACCAAAGGGCAAGGACAGACCGGAGGGACAAGGCGGGGGCGGTGCCACCAGAGGCCACTTCCAGGACAGCCCAAGCTCAAAGACCTCTCAGTCCACATATGTCACTTTTTGGCAACAGGATGGTCGTTGGGAGAAAAGAGGCTAAGAAAGGACCAGTGACTTTGGTATGAGAAAGGTGTCCTGACAGCGCCTCTCACCTATTGTCTCGCAACCCCAAATCACCACGGAACTGCCATAGCCAGAACTCCTGCTTCTTTAAGCTATTTGGTTCTCTGAGGGAGGAGGAGTTGGGTAGGTCTTTGAGGAGGCAAAGAAAGGAGAAGAGGAGGGAAAATCCCCACTTATTCCCTAAAGCTGTCTCCCAGAGCCCATCACAGGGCTGCTGCAGAGATGGGAAGATGCCAACATCTCTGGCCAGAAACCTTTCACACTTGACTCCAAAGCCAAAGCTGGAGGTGTGAAGCCAGACGGTGGTAGGTGGTGTCAGGCACAGGTGTTTGGGGCATCTACCAACTGCAGAGGGGACACCCTGCCCTCTGGATCTTCCTCCAGCTCCTCTTCTTGCAGTCACACCCCTAGGCCTCCAGAGATAGCCACCCAAAAAAAAGAAGAAAGAAAAAAAGAAAAAAGAAATGGCGCTGCTCAGCAGGGCTTTGGTTTCCTGGATCTCTGTAGACCTCAACACGAAGTTTCCAAAAAGGTGAGCAATCCAGGCTCTTCTGCCTGCCCACCTCGGTTCCTTTTCTGCCCGTGGGATGGGAAGCCAGTGGAAACAAGGACCAAGAGCCAGACACGGAGACAACCACCCTGGAAGAGCAGGGAGGGATGTACGCACTTCCTTGGGCCACCCTGCCAGTGTCACCCGTCGTTGGCAGCCACCAGCTGCCCCATGCCCTCGCGGATGTAGACGGACTGGATCTCCTTGGTCTTGAGGCAGAGATCGCAGGCCCAGACTGCAGAGGCCTCTGTGGTCAGCAGCCCGTAGGCGCTCTCAGTCATGCCTGTGCACTCGCGGTGGAACCACTTCTGGCAGGAGGCCTCGCACAGAATGGCATCCTGGTCGTCGTTCACCTCACTCCGACAGGCACCACATGGGTACACCAGGCCTGGGGGAGGCTGGGGCCCCGAGCCCCCACCTGCTTTGCCCGGGGGTGCCAGGCTGTTGGCATCCGGAGTGCCCCCACCCCGCCCACTGCTGTTCGGTGGAAAACTGGGCTGATTCCCATTAACCGCAGCAGCTGGGGAACCTGAGTGGGGCTCTTGGGGGAAAGCGGTGGGAGCAGGTGGGTTCAAGGGCTTTCCCCCATCCTCACCACCAGGGCCAGGAAAGCCAGGGTCTGGGCCAGGGAAAGGACTTGTGTTGGGGGGCAGGCTAGGGAGCCCCTGACCAGGTCTCTGGAGAGGAGAGGGACCAAAAGGTGCCCCTGGCTGAGCAAAACGTTGGGGGAGAGAAGGGGGGCCCAGCTCTCCCCTGGGAGGCTGTCCCATGGTGGGTGAGATCATGGGGCCAAATCCCCCCACCGGGCCCGGCATCATCTGCCCACCAGGAGGGCTGAAGTTTGGCCCCAGAGGCTGGTTGAAGGGTTGGCTGGGAAAGTTCATGTTGCCGGGGGGTGGGTAGCCAGGGCCCTGGGGGGGCATGTTGAAAGCAGGGCCCATAGGATTGGGAGGGAAAGGTGGGGGCTGTCGACGAAGTGGTTGGGGACCCCCTCCACCCCCAGTGCCATAGCCTGGGGGTACCTGCCCCGCCATTCCCCCTTGTACACGAAAGCCTCCAAAGGGCACAGGACTGCCAAGGAATGGAGGGGCTGTGCCCCCCACCTTAGGGGCTCCGAAGTCATCCTCAAAAGGGTTGGATGCAACCAGATGATCCACCATGGGCGTCGGAGGGGGTGCAAACTCCGTCAGATGTGAGTACGCAGGGCCCTAGCAGAGAACAGATGAGGGAGAGAGTCAGAGACAAGCAGAACTAACCTAGAAGAGCACCTTAAGACCTGACCTGTACTGTCGGGCTATCCCGGCTGATGCTGGTCAGCTCAGGTGTAAAACCAAGAAGACCTTAGAATGCAACAAAGAAACAGGCTGGAGAACAGAACCTGTTTAACAAAGTAACTGTATTTGCAAAAACAGAACTACACTGGAATCTCAGTTCTGACCCAGAATAAGTTAAAGACCCTGAAGCAGGTATTTAACTTTTTCTTTCTTTCTTTTTGGAGAGGTTTCTGCTATAGGGTGCGTGCGCTCACCAGGAAGACAGAGAGAGACAGATAGACAGAAAGCGAGATATCACTCCCCAGGGGGGATGGCCACGCTGCAATCCCTTCACCTCCATTCTCCTCTCAGGATCTTGGGCACGCACGCACACGCGCCCAGCGTGAATTTAAGCCACTGGGTCCGGGACTCAAACCGCGGTCTACTACATGGGAATCCAGCGACATAGCCATTACGCTAACTGCTGGTCCCAGGTATTTAACTTTTTAAAACCTCAGATTTCAGTCTGTAAGAAAGGAACAATGTCTATCTCCCAAAGCTGTTAAAGTACTTCAGCAACCAATCAATCAGTAAATAAAGTACTTCAGCCCAATTCCTGGCGCTTAGAAAAGGATCACTAAGCAGCAGTTCATGTTCACCAGAGAGAACCAAGACAGGAAAAATAGGAAAGGGAAAGGCTAACCCAGCCTTATAAGACCTCGGTCAAATCACTTCTTGGCGATTCCCCCTCAGCTTGTTATAACACTGGGGAGACAGAGCAAGAAACAGATCCAAAGAGACGGCTGTCTTTTCTCTCTGCACCTAATGCAAGACACCAACAGAGACCGGAGTGCCAAAGCACTAGAAACCACCCCCAACGCCACCCCCCATTCATTCACCTGAGTATTTGACTTCCTTCGCTTCTTTTCTGGGCTCTTCATTTGCAGACCTGGAAGAGCAGCAAAAGGCAGACGCAGACAAGTTTCCCTGAGGTTCCCCCAACCTCCTTTCTCCCAGCCAGACTCCTCTCACTTCGGAATACATTTGCTTAAATATCTAACACGTACGAACAAAACTGCAAGCATGACCGATCTCAGCTCCATCTTCCTTAAACGAAAGCTAGCCCATCTCTCGGGTTCTCCAGGCGCCAAGAGACTCCGGAATCATTCCCATGTGGCTCCAAACCCGACAGCGCTCTCTGGGACACCTGCCCCTACTCCTGGAGCACTACACCCTCCCATCCTTTTCACCTGGGTGTCCCTTCAGGCCCCCTCCGCCTATGGCCGCCCCCACCCTTCAGCCCTCCCCTCCAAGGATCCCAAGTCCCGGGCCCCTTCAGCCCCGGCCCCTCAGCGCTCTCACCGGCCTTGCCCTGCTTCCTCCCGGTGCTGGGCGGCGCAGGGGGCGGTGCGGGGCCGCCACCTCCCTCCAGCTTGTCCGGTGGGGGCGGCGCCGAGGCGG
>NW_006159872.1:809998-812236 GCF_000334495.1 Tupaia belangeri chinensis | reverse complement strand
CGCGCACGCCGCCGCGGGCCCGGGACTCTGCCCCGCCCCTGCCGCCTCCGCCGACGCGCGAAGCCTCCGTGGACCCGGGGCCCCGCACACCCCCAGTTCTCCCCCGGGGGCGCGCAGGGGGCAGCCCGCTGCTCAGGGCCCAGGACGAACACAATAGGCACGCCAGAGGGGTTAAGAGGCCGAGGTAGAAGAAATACGGACTTTAATGACGATGATTTCCCTTTGGTATAAGTGAGACCTGTGAAAACGTCCACACAACAAGAAAGGAGGCGGCGGGATTAACAGTCCACTCTCCCTTACCCACGAACCGCCTGCCCTGTCGCCGTGGCCACACCAGCAGCGGCACGTAGACGGTACTCCGTAACTGCAGGTCTGAAGTTTTCCCCTTGGTGAAGCTGTAACAGGCAGTCAGCCAGACTTCTGCCTCCCAGCTTCGCGGCAAGAGGCCCCAATTTTTCAGTCCCAGCTGGGTTCCAATCTGCCTCCTGTGTCTCTTGTATAAAAAAGAAAATAATGCTGCCGCTTCCAGTTACCACCGAGGCCAGGGCCAGGAAAAGGCCGATGTCAAAGGAGGGCTTGGAAAAGTCAAAGAGGTGGTGTATAAATGTAATCGATTATCATCTTGTGCTCAAGAATAAGCCATGGGAAACAAAATTAGGAAAGTAAATCTACAGCCCTAGAATATATGCATATAAAATTTAAAATGAATGCAGTTCCAAATCTACAGATGGTATTTGGGGATTGTCTACTGCTTTAGTCTCATGCCCCTGCTGATCCTGCCTCCACATAATCTATCTGGGAGGTTCAAGAAGCCCCTATTCAGTCATCCCCCCAGGCAGAGACTAAGGAGAAAGGCTACACTTTGGCTGTAGAGTACAGTAACATGCATGCGACAAGAAGGGGTAGGGCTATGAAATGTATATACAGACCCCTTGGGTGAGGGGTCCCGGCCAGGAGGCACTGAGCAAGGGAGGGGTCCATCTCCCCCCTGGCCGGGAGGGGGGCTCTGGGGCAATCTCTAAGGGTTGCATATCCCCAGGGAGAGGGGACAGCTGTCACTCCTGCATCAGTTTTCCCACCCAAAACTGGAGGAGGTGCTGACCGAGAAGAAGATGGGGTCCCAGAAGCCAGGAAGATAGCAGCACCCCTGTCTATCCTTGAGCTCAGGGGCCTGAGAACCCTTTGCATAAAATATCTTCAGACCTACGAGATGGTCAAAGGCACAAAGTTTAAACACTGGGGGGAAGGGTTAAGAGGCCTGGGATACCCTGAAGCTCAGAGGGAGACCAGAGGTGGAACTGGTTTCCCCTTCCCCAGAAGGGTGATTGTTCTCCTGGGCCTGTCACCACAGGGCACTGTCCATTCCAAGCACCCACCTTCTTAGGGAAGGGGGCATCAGGTTGGCACAGGAACGGTCCGAGGGGGCCACTCTGCACATTAATACTTTGGTGAGGTTTGGGGAGAAACAGGATTCTACCCCAGGCTCCTGACTCAAACCCAGCCAATAAACCCAGTCCACATGACTCCAGCTCCCACAAAGGCCAGGCCCACAGAACGCTGCCACATGAGGTCCTGAGAGTTAGGGATAAGGTGGAAGGGGCTGGAGGACATCTTCTGGGAGAGTGCTAGGTCGGACTACAGTTTCCGCTCCACAGGCTGCTGTAGACACAGTTCGCTGCCCGCAGAGATGATGGGCAAGTGATTGTCCATGTGGTAGCTGATGAGGTGACTGACGCTCTCAAAGCGGTGATCCTTTGTCCGAACCTGGGATGGTGGGAAGAAGAGGGCTGATTTTGGTGAAGAGTTGAGTAAGGTCTCAGTCCCCAAGATAGAGGAAGATGGAATGGTCAAGAGGGTTGATAAGAAAAACAAGAAAAAAATGTAAAGAGGGGCATAGGGGGCTGTCAATCCTGATCACTGAAGCCTCAACAACCTAGAAAGAACAGCTAGAGGCAGTTGTAGGGTTGGGCAGGTCAGTGAACTGGGAAAGGAGAGAGACATCAGTCCAGAAATAGCAAAACAGGAATATCTACACCTCTCCTGACCTGGAGGAAGTCGGCAGGTTTCAAGGAAGATACATGGTGCAAAATGAGGGCCAGCAGGTGATACAAAGGTTAAGTTGTGCCAACTGAGTGGTTCAAGTCCCAGACCCAGCGGCTTCATAATCATGTCGGATGTATGTACCCAAAATCTAGAGAATGGAGCTTGCCCATCCCTCACGGGGAGTGATTCCTCTTT
>NW_006159872.1:803539-809719 GCF_000334495.1 Tupaia belangeri chinensis | reverse complement strand
TTTTTTTTTTTTTTTGGAGAGGTTTTTGCTATAGAGCGTGTGCACCCGCCAGAAAGACACAGAGAGATAGAGAGACAGAAAGCAAGAAATCACCCCCCCCAGGGGGCATAGACACGCCACAATCCCTTCTCCTCCATTCTCCTCTCAGGATCTTGGGCATGCACACACACACACGTGCCTGGCATGAGTGTAAGCCACTGGGTCCAGGACTTGAACCATGGTCGACTACATGGGAGTCCAGCAAAATAGCCATTACGCCAACTGCTGGTCCCCTGCTCTCTTTAGAGATCTCTCTATGTTGGTCTCTGGCAATTGCATGCATCCTATAGCAAAACTTAAAAAAAAAGTGGAAAGGAGGCTGAGGGCGCTGTAGAAAAAGCCCCAAAAGTTTGGAAGGGCACTGGAATAGGTCAAAATAAGAACAAAAACACCAGTCTGTCTGAGTCTGGGGAGGGAGAGAGGCTCCTGGCTCCTCTTACAAGATGAAATTTGGGATCTCCAGCCTCTGCCCACCTAACATTAGGCATCACACCTTTTCCAAGGTTAAAAAACAGGTACATGGGACCAGCAGATAACATAGTGGTTACATCGCTGGACTCCCACATAGCCAACCATGGTTAGAGTCCTGAACCAGGTGGCTTGAAAATGCCACTGGGCACATGTGTGTACATGCCTAAGAGCCCAGGAGGAAAATGGAGAAGGGATTGCAGTGTGGGTATCCCCCAAGGAGGGGAGGGTGTGATTTTTCACTTTCCCTCTCATTTTGTCTGTCTCTGACAAACGCACACACCATAAGGCAAAAACCTCTCAAAAAATGGGAAGGGGTGCCAGCAGGTGGCGTGGTGGGTGGGGGCACTGGACTCCCACATGGCCAACTGTGGTTTGAGTCCCAGACCTGGTAGATTGCTTTCTAACTGCCCTCACCACCAACTCTGTCCCTCTCTGCTCAAAATTTAAAACAAAGTTGGAGCCAGCAGGTGGTGTGGTGGTTAATGGTGCTAGACTCCCACGTGGTTGACCGTGGTTCAAGTCCCAGACCCGGCAGCTTGCTTTCTCCCTTCTCTCTCTCTCTCTTGCTCTATCCCTCTCTGGTCAAATTAAAATAAAATAAAATAATTTTTTTTTTTTTTTTTAAAAAAAGGCAAGGGGGCACAGATGAAATAAGCACCTTCTAACTCTGATGGGCTTAAGGTTTGGGGATTCAAAGACTGGCCAGAGAGGAGAGGGGGAGAGGGACACAGTGAGAGACAGCACAGGGCTCATGGCAGGTCCCATGTCTTCCTTTCTGCCTCCCTCCACCCATACCTCTGCACACTCACCACACCCTCAGGGTCCACCAGGAGCAGGTGCTTGGGCTGCCCACTCTGCAAGCCAGTGAGCACGTACTGGCCAGGCGTGGTCGTGCTCTCCCGCACCAGGAAGTCCCCGTTGAGCTGCAGCAGTGCCTCAGCCTCCCGCCGGCTCAGTTTCCCATGGAACCAGGGCTCCCCTCGGAGCTGCTCAGCCATGGACACCGACTGCAGAGGTGGAGGCACCCGGAGGGCATCTTCGAAGGGCTCTGGGGGTGTAGAGAGGGAGCTAGGAGAGGCAGCTGGCACAACATATGCCCAGGCCCTAGACCTTCTGGGAGGCGAGGCCAGGAAGGAAGGAGGAGCGAGGCTCCTATGAGGAACCAAGTAGGAAGGTGGGGCTCAGGAAGGAGAGAGCACTCACTCATGTCAAAGAGGTCCCGGGGCGCGCTGCCATTGATGGCGGGGTTGGGGGGCCCGGCCCCACCCCCTGCTTGCCGGGCCTTGTCTAGGTTCTGGACGTTGACATAGGAGGGGTCGTCAAAGAGCTCTCTGCCTGCTGAGGAAAGAGACGTTCTCCAGCAATCCCAGCCCCGACTCGTGTGGCCCTGGCTCTGCCCACTCAGCTCCCTTCATACCTGGGCAAGGTGGAGGTGGCATCTGTTTGCAGACTTCCGAATCTGCCCCAACGGGCTGCCCCACAGGCTGCAGGGATAAAAATAAGGTGAGGCTAGAGCCCTAACCACCCACTCGCATCCTGGGTCCAGCCCACCTCCATCCAAGCGACTCACCAGTGTAGCTCCCAAGTGGCTGGGGGGCTTGGTACTGGGTGGAGCAGGTCGAGCAGCCCCTGGAGCAGGTCCTTCCCGAAGCCTCATGTCTACCACCCCACCAAGAGGGGGTTCCTTCCCCGGAAAGTCATTGTAGTACTGGTGGTCAGGTGGCTCTTCCTCCTCCTCATCCCAGGCTGAGCCATCAAAGCCAGCCATCCTGAGAGGAAGGACAGAGACCGAAGTGGGGTGTAAGAGTGTGGTAGGCAGAGGACGGAGGCAGGGAACAGAACACCACGTACCGGGCATCCACCATGGGCTGGGTGCGAGGCTGGGTGTTTTGCATAATCATTTCGCCCTCCATGCACCCTGTAACATAGGTAGGTACCGTCTCCTTCCCCAATTTTAGAGGTAGGAAAATAAGGGTCAGAGGTGAAAAGACTGGCCCAAGTTCTCCGAGCTAAAAGGTAACAGAGCTGAGATGTAAATGCGGGTCTGAGGAGGCCACGTAAAACATGACATGGGAAGGTTTCGGGGTCACATCGGGACACCTCTCTGAGTATGCCAGGCGCCCGAGCAGGCCCATGATCTGGGGCTGGCTAAAGCTGGAGGGGGATCATGGCACCAAGACCCTGTTAGGAGTGCTGGCTAGCTCTCTAACTCACGGGAAAAAAAAAATAAATAAAAATTAAAACTTATCAAATATGTAAGTTTTATATTTTAAATATGTAAAGTTCATACTTTAAATTTGGGTTTGACTTTAAAGCTCATGCCTTTATTTTTTTATAATTTAATTTTTAAGAAATCATTTTATTTAACTTTATTTATTTTAATTTGACCAGAGAGGGACAGGCATAGAGAGAAAGCAAGCTTTCAGGTCCAGGACTCGAACCGTAGTTGGCCATGTGGGAGTCCAGTGCCCTTAACCACCACGCCACCTGCCAGCTCCTAATTTTATCTATCATTATTATTATTACATTTTAATTCACCAGAGAAAGGGAAAGCAAGCCCCCCGGTCTAGGACTCAAACTAAAGTTGATTACATGGGAGTCCAGTGCCTTAACCACCATGCCACCTGCCACCCCAAAGCTCATACCCTTGATCGCTACACTGTCTCCAAAGAGAGATGAGAAGCATGGAGAGGTGATCTTCCAGAACTTTCACCTCTCCTAAATACATAGCCCTAGCCAGTCCCACCGCTTGCCCCTCAAGCCTTAGGTGGGAAAGGTAGAGATCTCAAGAAAAAGAGATATCTCTCTAATCCAAATTGTTGATGGCTTCTAGAGAATGAAGGAAGAAGAAATGGGCAAGAAAGGGTTGGGTCTGAAACCAGAAAGTTGGGCTAGAAAAGCCCATGTAGCCAGAGAAAAGGATGCCAGTTAGAGGTCGGAATGCAACTCCACCAGGGCCAGCCAAGGGAAGAGCCGGCCTGCAGCGGGCAGGGCCTCCGAAGACCGTCATGACGGGCCACAGGAAATGAGAGAATAGCAGGAAGTGGGAAGCAGGGCACACAGGTTATTTCCTTCCCTGAACCTCTCTGCGCTCAAGTGTGGGGAGCAGGCCTCCTTTCCCAGGGCTGCCCCCGCCCCTCCGCCCTCTGCTCTCCCAGCTCACCTGTCATGGGGGGTGACCAGCTTGGGGGGGTTCCTGAGGTACTGTTTGAAGCGCAACTCGAAGGCCTGGCCAATGGTGCTGATGACGTCCTGGGCGAGCCCTTCAGGACACTCCAGGATGTGGCAGGCTAGGGGCATGGCGGAGGCTTCAGTGAGCTCAGATGGGGCTGCTGAGAGGCAGCTGGGACCAGGGCTGGGGTCCTCACCCTCCCAGCCAGGAGCCCCTACTTAGCTCTACTCAGTAAGAGCAGGGGAACGCGACCCCAGGTCCTGCTCACCTGCCTCAGGACAGCGGCCCCACCCTGCGCTCCCTCCCACGCCTCACCTCTCTGATTCACGGGGTCTTTGGCAACGTAGGCGACATACTCGGCTGTGTCCTGGGTAGACAGAAGAGGCCAGTCAGCTCCATTTTACAGCCCCATCTTACTCCTGACCCCTCAAGCCCAGTCCTTCACAGCTATTCCCGCAGTCCCAGCACCCCCACTTCTGCGCTCAGCATCTCCCCAGCCCTGAGCCCCTTCTCTTCCCCCCACCTCCTTTGCTCTACTGCCGGACTCACCGGATCCCCACCGGACGCAAATGAGATAGATTGCATGTGGTGGTTGGCAATGATCTGAGAATCAGGACAGGGGATGAAGGGAGGGGATGACATGTGTCAGGCAGGCTCAGGCCCCATGGGGGTGCCTCCCACCCCCACGCCCCCCTCAGTCTCCCTTTCCCCCAGCTCTGCTGCTCTCAAGCTCTCCCTCCCAGTTCCTGCCCTCATACCTAGACTCTGCTTAGCCCTCCTCCCACTGGTGTTTCTGGACCCCTGCCCACCCCCGCCAACCTGTTTGCAGTCTGCGGCCATGAGGTTGAGGCTGCTGGTGGAGACGGTGAGAGTGATTGGCATTCCAGCAAATTTCAGGTTACTCCTCCCCAGGATGGAGCTGAGCGGGCGGCTGCAGGGCTGGGGAAAGGCCCACAGTTCTCAGAAGCAGAGGACCCCCCAACCCCAGGGGTTCACACTCCTGCATTCTGGCCTCCTACCCACAAGCCCACACTTGCCTCACCCTGCCCCGCCAGGGGTAGTAGCACCCCTACCCCAAAGGACCCAGGTACCTTTCTCCTTCTTGTGGCCCCCTTAGCACCCGGCACTGCTTCACACACCAGACTGATGGCCTCCCTGGGGACAGAGGGGTACTCAGATCCACAGCCTGCCTCCCACCAGGCTGGGGCTGCCACAGGGCTGGGGGAGGGGAGGGCCAGGCCAGACTCCCGGGGCACTCCAGGCAGGCTCTTTGTCGTGGTGGATTGAATTAAGGGCCTTTAATATTTGATGACACTGAGAGGCCGCTTCCTGGCTGATTGGGTTAGGGCCTCAATGGGTATAGCCCCACCCCGTCCAGCTACCAAATATCCCATTCCCTTTCCAAAGACAGCGGCGACCTTCCAGCCACCTCGTTTTCGGCACGGGCTCCACCTGCCAGTCACTTCTGCCATCTCCCCCAGAGCTCCCAAGACTGTATAGGTAAGGAGGATCGTGGCCAGCTGCCTCTTCATTCAGAGGTGGACTCGCTCCCCAAGCTTTCTCTGATCCCATGCCCCCCAAGATAAGCCACCACTAGAACCACTACAGAGCGACCGTTCCTTTCCTCCCCTTCCCCATGGCCTCACTAGTCCTGTGACTCCCGCGACCCACACCCCACACTCACCTGGTGACCTGAGTCCGGGTGTTGAAGTCCAGGGCACGCATGGACTGCAGGACCTCCACGCAGCCCATGTACTGTGGAGAGGGGTGGGGCACGGCTCAGCACCTCCCAACCCTCCACAAAGGGCCCTAGGACTTCTCCCTTGGGGTGTGGAGACGAGGAAGTTCTGCCCCCCTCTGCCCGTGCAAGACAACAGGGGATAAGGGAACGGGGAACAGAGCCAGAAAGGGCAAGCCTGGAGGACCCCAAGCTTTAGGAAGAGAATTTGGAGGGAAGTGGCGGGCACTGGGTGGGATGGAGTGACATCTCTAGAAAGGGGGAGGAGACTGGAGGGGAGACTCAAAAGTCACTCATTCCAACACTCTGCCATGCCGGGCAGGGCAGGGTGGGGGTGGGGAGTCAAAGGACTGGACGGTAGGGGGCCCAGACAGAGCTGGAAGGTTAGGGGCTCCCGAACCACAGCGGGGGGCAAGGAAGGGGTAAGAGCTAGGACTCTGAAACAGCGGGTTGTTGGGGAAGAGCAGGAAAAAAGGAATTCCAGCGAAGCGTGAGTGAGTGAGCATGAGACAGGAGGAATGGCAGGGAAGACGAACACTCACCCGAACCAAGTAGGAAACCCCAGGTCCCATGACTTTGTCGTTGGGGTGCAGCCAGCCCCGCGTGGGCTTATTGACAAAGCTCCCGTGGCGGGTCCACTCCTCGCCCCCCAGCTGGCCCCCTTCCACCCGAGTCCTGCGCCCGCCGCCTCCGCTCAGCTTGTTCATGTCCTGGAGGAGGGGCAGGGGGCCTGAGTCCGGCATTGGCGCTCCTACAATCC
>NW_006159872.1:797607-803220 GCF_000334495.1 Tupaia belangeri chinensis | reverse complement strand
TGTTCCTGTAGGAGGGGCGGGGGCCGTGAGTCCGGCATTGCTGCCCCTACAATCCCCTCCCCATCCTCGGCTGCCTTTCCTGGCTCCCCCTTAGGCCCGGGGCGCCCCCCAGCCGGGCTGGCCAGCTTCAGGTTGCTCATCCGGGGGAAGAAGGAGCACAGGGTAGTGGGACTGTCATCCCCAGGCACAGGAGGCAGGATGGGCCCCAGGGACGAGGCTGATGGGGAAGGCAGCTCTTCCGGGGGGCTAGACCCCGAAGTCCCCTCCTCCAGCGATGACAGAGACTCATTCCGAAGTGGGTTGTACTTGGGCTTGGGGGGCAGGAGATCCATGGCTGTGCTCAGAGGGGGGCTGCTGCCCGGCCCGGCCCCCCTGCCTGTTTGGGCAAGGGGGCCAGGCAGGGGGCATCCCCAGTCCCTTAGCCTGGTCAGACGTCTGTAGCCCAGCAGTCACAGGGGTCCTGGGGAGGGACGGGGACAAGTGGCTTCTGCTCCCCCAGCTTAAACCCAGACAGTTTCAGGCCCCATCCCCGCCCAGCGTGGAGCCTCTTCTCTGGCTGAGAAGAGAACGGGCTGGACCTAGAGCTGCCTGGCTCCTCCCCAGGGGCGGGGAGCTGAAGGGAGAGACCAATCCCGAGGACAGTGCTGACTCACAGGCTCAGAGGGGCTGAGCCCTGGCCCCAACCTAGGACTCTAGCAGGGGTAGGACTACCAGGCCCCTCTCCCCAGTCCTACACAAACAACTAGTAATCTGGGGAGCAGCGGAGTAGGGTGGGAGGGAGAAGTGGACTAGTGGGAAGAGGGAGATAAGAGGAGCTCTGCCTCAATCTAAACCGGACATGGGCAAGCCAAAGGGCACAGGAAGCCAGGGGAGGGTAGGGGGAATAAGGGAGGAAACAGAGGCAGCGGGTGGAAAGGGAGGGATCCCAGAGCTCAGCATTTCCCTTCCTGTCCTGGTTGAACACTCACACTCCCCCACCCTCCAGCCGGCCACCCCACACCACTACCACATGCAGTGGGGTGGCGGCCCCAGGGAGTCTGGCCCATTAGCATCCTCTGTACACCAGCTGTGGACTGCAACCGACAAATCAGGGAAGGGGAGGAAGTGGTCCCAGTGGATGCCAAGGGGGGCCAGAGAGGAAGGACATGCTGGCCCAGTAAAGGGAGCAAAGTCCAACCTGGGTGGTGCATCGGGCAAGAGCTGGAGGCAGAGAACGGGTGGACCAAGCTCTGGGCATGGCACCTACCACACCAAGGAGCAATGGCCTGTAGCCAAGCACTCTCAGCCCCCCTCCCACAGGCCTAGTTAGCAAAGCGAGCTGCCAAGGGTGGCATTAATTCTAAGGCCAACTCCCTGGGCCTGCCAGGTATACTCATACCCTCCTAGGGTTCCTGCTCCAAGTCCTGCCATGGAGAACAGTGCCACTCACACCAGGGGAGGAGTCTGGCTGGGGAAGGGGATGGGGGCTGACAGCTCTCCAAGAGAAGTAGGGACTACAGGCTACACAGGGATAGAGAAGTCAGAAGACAAATCGGTGTCAATAAGTATAGGAGAAAGGGGGGCCAGGAAAAGATGAACTGAGGCTGGATGTAGGCAACAGTCCCAAACCCACCCTTCCACCCACAGCTTCCTGCCACAGCTCTGCTAGAGGAAGCCATAGAGGGAGGTAGAAAGTGACCAAAAAACAAGAAGTAAAAGATGCGTATTCCCCAGGCTCACCTCAGAATTACCCTTACAATTTACTTGAGAGGGTTAAAAGAATCTATATGATTATAGTGATGAACAATTCTAGCACTTACATGTGTTAGACCCTGTGCTTAATTCTTTCACCCTCCCTTAGTGCTCATCCCAGGGGAGCTTTGTCCCTCCATCCACTACTCCAGGGAAGGAATTCTAACACTCCGTTTCCTAAGGCCTCAGCTCTCCCGCCTAGAGACAATAGGGAAAGGATTGTGCAACAGCCCAACAGTTTCCCCCACCCCCACATCCCAACCAGGAAGTCCTCAGGAACCTGCAGTATCCAGAGGCAAGGAATGACCAACAGGTGTGGGCAATCACCAGTAAAGAAAGAGGGAGGCTGACTCTCTGCATTTCTATAGGGAGAAAGGCAATAGCCCACAGGAAGACCAGGTGATTGGGTGTTGGGGGAAAGCCCTGTGGCTCCTGAGCACAGCAGGGAGGAGGCAAGAGAGGCGGGAAGGAGCAGGAAATGGCGAAAGCCTCAGGAATGTTTCCAGCCGGGGAAGGCTAGGCCAGTGGGGCCAGGAGGGATGCCCAGACAAGCACTCTGCTTAGGGGAAGGAGACAAGCCAGAGAAGTGGAAACTGAGGCGATTCTTTAAAATAATAATAATAATAAAAAGGACACTACTCCCTATCACCACTTTAAACCACCATTTCTGGTGGTAAAACCTTTCTCTCCCGTCACACCTACAAGCCACACACCAACAAAGCTAAAAGTAGGTAGACCAGCAGCTGCTGTATTTCTGGAGAAGGGTTGGTCCTGGGAAAGGAAATTCAGGGAGTGGGGCTGGGACTCTATGAACAAGTATCTCTGCCACTCTCATGCCGAACCCAACTCCTGCTCCCGGTCAAAAAGGCCCACCCTTGCAAGAGGGAAAGAAGAAAACCGCTGCCTCTAATCGCAGCCTCTTCATAACCAGAGATGTGAACTTAGACTTTCCACCTGATGGAACACTGCTCACAAAAACTGAACCCAAGCCACAAAAGGGAGAAAAGACAGGCCAATGTAAGCAGGTGGATTTTCTAAGACAGAAGGGCAGGACTTTCAGGTGAAGACCCGAGCCCTAAAGGGCTTAAGTTCCTAAGGGGGCGTGGTGCCCAAGGACGCGCGCTGGAGACTTCTCCCAGGCGAGGCTTCTAGACAATCAGACGTGGATTACGGAAAGGGCGGGCCTCCCGGGGGCGGGGCGCCCAGTGAGGCGTGGCTACAGCGAATTCGAATCGTTCTTTGAGAAGCAAGGTTTTACCCTTTTGGGAGAGATAGTCTTTTTGACCGACAAGAGTTAGCGGAGAATCGCTGCGAGGAGGCGGAGTTTCGGAAAACTAGGACTAACGAAGGGATTCTTGTAGTAGGGCTTGGAAGCATGTCTGGGGGTGGGACTTCCAGGAAAGCTGGGCGAAAGGGTGGGGTCAGGGACAATAAAAAACAAGTTGGGGTTCAGGGAGCCCCCTGAAGTTGGGAGGTGGGACTTCCGGGGAAGGGGGTCTCAAGGGGCGGGACTTATAAACGAAGACCGGAAGTGGGGTCCCGGGAGAGGGGTTCCGGGGTGGAGGAGTCGGTCGTCTAAGGAGGAAAAAAGTCAAGACTCACCAGGGCCTCATGGAGTCTCCGCACCGCGCCGCGGGCCTGTTTGGTTCGGGATCACGCCACTGCCTGCTTAGGTTGCCGCTCCAACTTTCTCCCCGGGCCAGCTTCCCTGGAGAAACTTTATTACACTCACTTCCGGCCTCACTAACCCCTGACCCTCTACCTCCCCGTTTCTCCTTCACCCTTCCCACTTTCCCGATCCAGCCAATGGCTGCGCGAGAACATGCATAGGAGCAGTGCTAGCCAATAAGAGGTCTATTTTTGACCCAAGCTGGTTCTTGAGAAATGTAAGAACTGTACTCCAATAAGAGCTCGAGGAGAAGCAAGTCTAAGCCAATGGGAGGCTCATATGGAGAGCTGTCCCGCCTTGAGGCACAGGGACCAATAGGAAGTGCAGGCGGCGTGTTTGAAAGCGAGGCCAAAGGGGGTGGGAGCGCGTGCTGCTGGGAGTTGTTTGGAGGTTGGCGGAGCCGGACTGGAGAGCTGTAAGCAGAGCCGTCATGTCGCACAAACAAATTTACTATTCGGACAAATACGATGACGAGGAGTTCGAGTATCGGTTAGTGCCGGCGCGGGGACCACCACAAGGTCGTGAGCTTTGACAAATGAGGGCACGAGGAGTTAGTAACTAGGACTGAGACGACAGAATCGGCGCCTGCGCGGGAGATTAACGGGATGAGTATGCTAGTGGTTGGGATTGTAAAGCGCATGTGCGAAGGGTGGGCGGCGATCATAAAACAATAAAGTGGTTGCGAATGTGGAGTGAGCCTTCTGTGTGGGGGGAGGTGTCAGTGGGCGTGGCTAGAGTGCTGACCACCTTCACCCTTGCAGGTTTCTGGATCATTCTCGGGTTTATTGAGCAAGTTGAAGTTGCTTTCTAGAGACTGCTCCTATCACAGTAATCTATTCCAGAACCCTCAGGGATAAGGTGGCAAAGCGAAGGTGGAATTTTCCTCGCCTCCTCAAAGCGAGGGGAGTTGTGAGAGACTGCGTGTTGCTTATTAGTTCGTGGAGAAGAAAAGCTGTGTGGTTGGCTGGCATGTTTTAGAGAAGGGGCTGCAAGGAACTGGAGTGGAGTCAAATTGGCTAGGAAAATTGAGAAGAGTTAATTTCTTGCATCCGTTTAGGAAGCAATTATGGCACTTACAGGTTTCAGGTGTTCCGAAGTGCAGAAATAAAACATGACCTCTGCTGTTACTAACTTAAAAATATGGACCTTACTGACAGCCTCCAGAAAGGTGATCGTACTGTGCTAAAGCTATGCACAGAATGTGCTGCGAGCACTTCGTACTCGTCAAGGAAAGGGGAAGGTTGGGGAAAGCTAGAGACTGCCTGAGATTAGACTGAAAAGTAGGAAGAACACTTCTTGACTGACATTGTTCAGGAGATGCTGCGTAGCCATCTGCCATAGATGGTGCAGAAGCAACCCCTGCACACCATGCAGTGTTTGACAAATCCTAAATCTAATTCTGGAGATACAAAAAGATGGGGCTCGCAGTTGGCATGGTGGTTAGGGTGCTGGACTCTCACATGGTGGGCTGTGGACCTGGACCTCGTTCCTTGCTTTCTCACTTTCCCTTTTTCTGTCTGGTCAAATGAAAAATAAATAATAATAGCAAATAAAATTAAATCATTATTTTAAAAAGAGAGATACAAAAAGATTCTACGAATGTAGGCATTACACTAACCTGTGTTTATTGTGATACTTAAACAACTTCCTAGTTTGTATATTGTCTCCTCAACTGAAAAACGTAAGTGGAAGCTGGCTTTCCTCCTGTCTTCACTCAGCCTAGTTCAGGGCTTCTGCCAGGGTCGAGAACTTGGTGTGTGCTGCCAAGACAATCCCAGACCCTTCCTGCACCCTGTTGACTTTCTTTTCTTCCCTGTTTTCCTCTGTGTCTCAGCTAAGCTAACTAAAACTATACTATGCATATAACCTACTTGCAGAACTCTAAGTATCATTGGTTTTCATCCCATTAAGATTTAACCGACAGTAGCAATTTCGGTTTAAGAAGGCATTGTTTTGTGTAACTATTTAATTTAGTGCCAGGACCTTGTTAGAACATAAGCAATTTTCAGACATTTAGACTTATTTATAATGCTGGGGGGGTGGAGACGCACACTTGTTACTAGCACAGAGAGATAGTTATGAGAACGTTTTACTTTATCCTGAGGAAATCTACCTAAGATAGACTAATTTTTTTTTCGAAGAGGTTTTTGCTATAGGGCGTGTGTACTCGCCAGACAGACAGAGAGAGACAGAAAGTGAGAAATCAGCCCCCT
>NW_006159872.1:792479-797192 GCF_000334495.1 Tupaia belangeri chinensis | reverse complement strand
GAATGGCCACGCCACAATCCCTTCTCCATTCTCCTCTCAGGATCTTGGGCACGCACACACACGCGCCCGGCGTGAATTTAAGCCACTGGGTCTGGGACCTGAACCGCGGTCGACTACGTGGGAGTCCAGCGACATAGCCATTACGCTAACTGCTGGTTCCCAAGGTAGACTAATTCAAGTCAGTCTCTCTTTGCCATGAAAAGAGACATCCTTGGTTACGAAAGCGTGAAATTTCTCAAACAAAATCCCAAGACACATCCCTTTAGAGCTAAGAAAATGAAATTCAGTAGATTCTAAAGGATAAGACATATACATTTCATCCTTCATAATGATTCTTCCACACAGGCCTTTCCTCTCCACAAAATAACTGCTACCCCTTCTTTATCAATCCCATTCAGAATCCACCTCTAATTATTGGCATTGTGTGCCATGGGGCTCCCAATAGATTGTGGGTTAATTCTACCTAAAGACTAAGGTTGGAGGCAGAGAAATTCTGCATCGTCAGTGCCTGGAACTCTGTGCTCATTCATTGAAATTATTCATTAATTTGTTCTTTTTAATAAACTCTTCTGAGAACTTACATAACTTTGTAAATTACATAGATAGCCCATATTTCTAGTTGCCTCCAGCTCAAAATAGGAGGTTGGTTCTCTTTTGTTTCTTTTATTGGCTTTGTTATCCAGGTGCTTGTCTTAACAGACCACTCAGTACTGACACGGATTCCCTACCTCCCCGCGTTTCTATTACAGGCATGTCATGTTGCCCAAGGACATAGCCAAGCTGGTTCCTAAAACCCATTTGATGTCTGAATCTGAATGGAGGAATCTTGGCGTTCAGCAGAGTCAGGGATGGGTCCATTACATGATCCATGAACCAGGTCAGTGCGGTGCAATGGCTAAAAGTAACCATACAAGATGACTACACTGAGGGAATGAAGGAATAAGAGCGCAGGGCCCAAAGAATATTGGGAAGTCAGAGTGGTTTACTGGTTCTTTTCCTCCACTAGGGGAAGAAAAAGAAAAAAAAAAAAAAACCCTGGAGTGATCAAAAGTAAGAATAAAGTATGTGGGAAGTTCTGAGACATCTTGGCACTGAAAACCTCCTCCAGTCTTTAATTTAGTCAGAGGGTACTCCTTTTAAGGCCACGTATACTCCGGTTATGGCCCCTGCTTCATTCTCCACCAGAAAGCATATTCTTGGATATGTTCCAAATAACCTTTCTTGATAAGGCAGCAGACACCCCGCTGCCAGGCAGAACTAATAAAGGTCACCCCAGGGCTGTATAAACATAGCCAAAGAACTGGATATTAACAATTCTGTACTTGGCAGACAGGCCAGACTTCTGGGTCTGCTGTAAGGCCATATGCCTACATCTTAATTTAGTTATAGAGATCTAAATGGGTGATAGTCGGGAGGTGGTGGTGGAATACACTGTAGCTCCTGCATTGAACGGTGTGAGCTTGTCTCTTAGATTTCCCTCGCTTTTTCAGAACCTCACATCTTGCTGTTCCGGAGGCCACTACCCAAGAAGCCAAACAAATGAAGCCGACAAGCCACTTTTCAGTGTCCAGGTCTACACAGCTGTCCTTACTTTCTAACATCTTTCTGATAACCTGATTATGTCACCTTCCTGTTTCTCACTTTGATATTTAAAGGATATTCAATACACTGTTTGGATGTGCTGGTCATTGCTTTGCTTCTTGAGTAGAGCCCAAACCACAGGAGCCCAGCTAGAGGAGTGCTCTATGGGCCACCGAGTGTGACCCCAGGAGTCATGGTGCCATCTGTCTCCAGAAGAACATGTTTGACGGATGGAGGAAGCATCCTGAGACTAAGACCATGGCTGTTCCAGGGATCATGTAAACTTGTTTTGTTTTTTTCCTGCTGGGTGTTTTATGTATGGTGACTTGTGGGTTTAAATTTCAATGTATTGGAAACTTTTCATTTTATTCAAGAAATCTGTTCCATGTTCAAAGCCTTGATTAAAGAGGAAGTTTTTATGACCAAATCCTGTAACTGGGGGGGAGGGGTTTTACCCTACTCGGCGTGAGCATGATATTCAGTGTCATGGTTCCGATTTATGTCCTTCAGTTTGGGAATGCTGATGATGAGCTTTATATGAACACTGAGGTAACTGGTTTTTAATCTCCTTTCAACAGCCTTGCTACCAAACATCTACCAAAATATATTTCACTCAGCCTACTAGCCTGAGGTGGAGGTTGTATAGGGAGAGCCTTATTGAAACAAGTGAACTGATTCCTACAGCCAGGGGTGCCGACTTCAATGTACACCCGATATTTGAGGGCACACAAGGGCGAAGGGAGGAAGCTGTCAGCCAGACCGCACACATACTCCAGTGCCTGGCTAAGAAGACTCAGGCCCCCTGTGGCCTCTTCCCTGTGCCCATTGGTGGGGGAGGGTGTTTCTAGTGGTTCTCAACTTTGGTTGAGCATTGCAATCACCTGGGGAGCTTTACAAGCTTTGCGGCTAGAGAATGACCTAACTGGTCTGAGGTGCGGACTAGACGTAGGGATTTCAAGCATTCTTGCGTAGTTACAGTGCTAAGCATTGAGAAAATAGGTATAAACTATAGCTATTTAAGATTTCAAGGCGGCCATGGCATAGTAGTTAAGGCGCTAAACTCCCACATGGCTGACTGCAGTTCCAAGTTCCAGACCTGGCGACTTTGTCATTTTCTCTCTCACAGGTACCCTACAGCAAATTAAAAGCAATAAGCAATAATTCCCTAAAAAGGGGGAAAATATTTCACCAATAGCTTACCCTCCACCTTAAAAAAATTATAGTAATTGTAAGGGAGATGAGTCTCCCCCCTATTAGCTTGTCTTGCATCCTTTTTTTTTTTTTTTTTTAAATTTCTTTTAGATTTTTGCAATAGGGTGCATGCACTGGCCAGAGAGACAGAAAGCGAGAAATCACCCTCCAGGGGGGATGGCCATGCTACAAGCCCTTCTCCATTCTCTTCTTGGGATTTTGGGCACACACATGCGCTCAGTGTGAGGTTTTTTTATTGTTTTGTTTTTTAAGAATTATTTAAGTTCCTTTTTTAACTGTCACAAAGGACTTTTTATTTTTAACTATTAAAAGTCTGAACTTTAAACAGATTCTTGGACTGGTGGTTCATATCCATCAGCTCGTTCAACTCTGATACCCGTCTCATCCCCAGTTGCTTTTCCAGAGCTGCTACCTTCACCAGGAAGCTCCATGAGTTTTCCCAATTCAAACTTGGGCTTCTGCAGCATTTTTACTTTTCTGACAACATTGTAGAGAGGGTAGATGGACTGGCAAGCCTTTTCTATGTCTTTTCCGATGCTGTCTGGAATCAGTTTATTGACCACTTCTTTCAAGTCATTTGTCTGCACCTCCCAGGACAGAGAGAGAAAGTGAGAAAATAAGCTGCCAGATCCAGGACTCCAACCACGGTCAGCCATGTGGAAATCCAGCACCTTTAACCACCATGCCACCTGCCAGCCCTGTTAGTGTGAGTTTTAAGCCACCAGGTCTGGGACTCGAACCTGTCGGCTACGTGGGAGTCCAGCAATGTGACCATTTCGCCATCTGCTGGTCCTGCATTCATTTTTGTCTAGTTTTTCAAGTATTAATCCTGGACCAGAGGCATCAATTAGATATGCACCAGAAATCATTAGATAAGCAGTTCTCGTGCTCCACGCTAGGCCTACTGAATCCTAGACTAAGTGTTGGACTCAACAATGTTTTGGTTTCAAGCAGAGTTTCACCATATTGTGATCCTCCTGCCTTGATCTTCTGGACTTCTGGGACCACAGGCACATACTGCCACACCCAGCCTTTAGGTTGGGTCAAGAATCAAACCCACGAGGCCGTGGCCCCGGCCCCAGCCTGCATAGCGCACTAACCACTGCAGGCTCCAACAATGTTTGGACAAGTTCTTCAAGTGATACTAATGTATCTGCTTAAGTTTACATATCTACTGATAAAGAAATGGAACGGAACTTATGTTTCATTTTGGAAGAGGGTCAGATACCACCTTTATTACTGAAAAAGAAATTGGAGCATATGGCTTATGTTATGGCAATAGACTGTGAGATTTGAATGGTCTTCATTTAACAAACATCAGGCTTGAGAAAGTTTGGTGTAAAGCCTGGCTCTACCATTCACTGTAGTGTTGAGGTTGAATGGCATTCCTTCACTTTAATTTCTTGCCAGAGGGCACAGTACTCCAGGGTGGAGATGTGGGTAAATTGAGAAAGCATCTCCCCGGGAGGGGTGGCCACGCCACAGTCCCTTCTCCCTTTCTCAGGATTTGGGGAATGCACGTACAGGTACCTACATGTTTTTCAAGCCACCTGTGCAATTGTCCATGTGGAATCCAGCACCTTAACCACACCCAACAACTGGCGGCACCGCCCCCCCGCTTGGCGGCACCGCCCCCCCCCCCTTCACTTTTTTGAGCCTGTTTTCTAGCTGCAGAATGGACACGATACCTATCTTCCAGGGGGTTTGTAGAGTAAAATGAAGTCAGCGGTGGTTCACCAGTTCTTCTAGCCATGAATTTTAAATCCTTATTACTCAAAACCTGCTAGATCAATCCACATGTGTAGAAGACCCCCAGATAAGGAGTATAAAAATTTAAGCTGAAGAAGCACTTTTTGGGAGCTGGCAGGTGGTGTGGTGGTTAAGGGCCTCGGACTCCCACATAGCCAACAGCCCCTAAGA
>NW_006159872.1:773153-792112 GCF_000334495.1 Tupaia belangeri chinensis | reverse complement strand
GAGCAACCCGCCAAGAAGAGTCCTGGTCCTTGTGGCTCACTCTCTTACCCTCCCACTCTCTCTCGCTCTCTCACTCTGTTCTGTTTCTCTCTGGTCAAATTAAAATAAGTAAATAAAGATAAATACAATGATTCTTTAAAAAAAAAAAAAAAGCTTTTAGGCCAAAAGCAACTGAAATGAGCATAAGCTGGGATGATGTGAAAATCCAAACGGATACACGCAGCACACCCTACTCACTGCTTCATTTGTCCCTAGTAGACTAATATCGGTGCAGTAATAAAGGAAGCACGATCTGGAGCAAGGTGGAGCAAGAGATGGTTTTGGGTTTTCTTCCTGTCAAAGAGGTTTAATTCATTAGCTTTATCCTTTTTACCACAGACAAATGAAGGTTCCACACACTAAAAGCTCACCTATTCCAAACATCGTCCCAGCCCACAGACAACACCAAAAGTCCTTCTTGGGTCTCTCCAACTTCTAGGAAATAAAAAAAATCACCTCTAATGCCAGTACTAGCCCTTGACACCTCGGTCCACAATCAGTCAATGAAAACACGAGCATACGCATGCAAGAGCTGAGAACAGAACGGAAGACTAGAGTCACGCTCCCTTTATCTCCAGAAACGAACCCCCAATATTCCAGAGAGCCCTCCAACCCCAGGTCGCTCCCCGCCCGAAACCCCCTAGGTCCCGCCTCCTCGGGGCACCGAGGCCCGGCCTCCACATTTCCGGAGGAGGGGTGACCACATGGTTGTCGCCAATGACAACCCAGTACTGCTCCCGCCCGCTAGCCAAAGCCCGAGAGCGTCAGTCGATAACACCAATGGGACGCTGGGGGGAGTTTAAGAGACAGTAAAAGTGACCAATCAATATGGGGTAGGTGTGGATAAGGCGGGACTTAGAGTACGGAAGCTTCCCCCGGGACATGAGGGAAGGAAAGAAAGAAAGACCCGGTTAAGGGGCAAAATAGGCAGGTGAGAGCCAGGAAGAGCTCAGGAGTCAGAAGCTTGGTGGGAAGAAGGGGGATTCCGGACTAGAAAGGGTGCAGGAGAAAGCGACTGGGTTCTGTCGGGGGAGAAGAAGGATAAGGGGTTAAGGCCCAGGATAAGGTAGACATTTAAAGGGGCAGATGCCCCAAGAGAAGAGCCATTTAAAGGTGCAGATGCCCAACTTAGAGCAGACACTTGAGATCGGCTCGGCAGACAGAAGACATTTAAAGTGGTAGGTTCTCGGGAAAGCAGGACATGTTAAGGAGACTATAGTCAAGCTTAGAAGACACTTAAGGAGCATGGATCGGGGTTTAAGCACGTTTGTTAAAGAAGCAGGAATAAAGGAGTCGCTTGTCAAAAATCTGGTTAGAGAAAACAGGATCTTTCTCTAAGGAGGAACATGGACTCCTGTCCTTCTCTCATTATCTTTTCTGGCTCCTCCAGGTTCACTCGACCCCGGATCCTCTGTTCCCAGGCCATGGCCCCCAGTGTCCTGTAGACCTGGCGAGACCCCTGTGCTTGCGACCCCTGTCTGGGGGTCTGGGTGGTTACTGGAGGGCCTTGCAGAGGGGCAGAGAAGGCAAGACCATGGCATCTAGGGCGTCCGAACCTCCCCCAGGGCGCAGCGTCACTGCGGGCATCATCATTGTCGGAGATGAGATCCTCAAGGTCTGTGTGGGACAGAGAGGTGGGAGGGCTGGGGGTCTCCTGTCTTGTAGGGCGTGCTCCATATCCTGGTGAGAGAGGCGGACCAGGGTGGGAGCCCCTTTGCTGGAGTAAGGTCTTGGAGTGAGTTCAACAAATTGAAGGAAAATTAACCCTCATTCTCTCAGTTACTTTGTTGAAAAACCTATAAGGAAGTCCTCAGAAGTGTGATGGGAGTCGGGGTGGGGGGTGCGGAAGAGCTACACAGCAGTGACAGGAAGCCAGGTGAGTCCAGACATGCATGTGTTACATATTTAAGAGTTGTATCCTGCCCATGTGGGAATGATTCAAGACACTCAGCAGCGTGGATAAGTGAGCTAGTAGGAAGCTGCTAGAAGGGAGCTGAGTGATCAGGGAAGTCTTCCTAGAGGAGATGGCAGGCCTCAGGTTTAAAATAGTAATACTGATTCCTATTTTGGGGGTGCTTACTGGAGCCTAGCAGTGTGCTTATTATGCCACATGAGTGATTTTGCTAATTCTCCCAAAACCCCATGAAGTTGGTGCTCTTATTATAAATTCTGATTAATAGATTCTGAACAGGGGGCTCAGAGAAGTTGAGAAATTTGCTCAAGTCTACATGTCTAGGGAGTAGCAGAGGTGGAATTCCAGCCTGATTCTTCCTTACTCCACAACACAAAGAATTCACCACACTACCCTCTGTAGAGATAGGAGATGAGGCTGGAAGAGAAGATTGAAGACACAGCACAAACAGACTCTACAGGCTAAAGTAATTTGAACTTTATTCTGTATGCAGCTGGAAACAACAAATGACTCTTGAGCCCAAAAATGATGCAATCACAGTGTCGCATTAGGAAGGTTACTTGGGAGACACAGAGCAGAGCGCTGGGAGCATGGCCAGGAGGCTGTCGCCATCGTCTGGGTGGAAGGTGCCAAGGACCTGCTCAGTGGCAGTGGGGACAGAGAAGGGAGCAGATGGGGAGGCATTCCAGATGTAGAGCTGACAGATGAAGGGCTGGCTGTGGAGAGTGTCTCAGGAAGCCATTGACTAAAGCAGCAACAGCCAGGGACATGGTGAGGCTGCCCAAAAGCTTGGAGCCAGAGCTGGTGAGGCCGTGGACTGGTTGTCCCCAGAAAGCTGAAAATTGGATTCATAGACAGGGGAAGTCAGGGACAAAGTGTGGGTGGAGGCCCACAGTGGATCCCGTAGCCCCTGACTCATCCCTTCAGATGTGTTTTCCCACTCAAGGCTCCTTGGCACCCCAAGGTGGTGTTCCCCAAAGAGCAGAGCGGATGCCGCTGTCATCTCCTGGCCTTCTGCCCTTTGTCCCCACAGCAGTGACAGTCTCGTCCTCCTCCTCAACCCCCAGGGACACACTCAGGACACCAACACCTACTTCCTGTGCCGGACTCTGCGCTCCCTGGGCGTCCAGGTCTGCCGTGTCTCTGTCGTGCCGGATGAGGTTGCCACCATTGCAGCTGAGGTCGCCTCTTTCTCCCACCGCTTCACCCACGTCCTCACGGCAGGGGGCATCGGCCCCACTCACGACGATGTGACTTTTGAGGCTGTGGCACAGGCCTTTGGGGATGAGCTCAAGCCGCACCCTGAGCTGGAAGCAGCCATCAAAGCCCTGGGAGGGGAGGGCTGGGAGAAGCTGTCGCTGGTGCCCTCCTCTGCCCGCCTGCATTACGGCACCGATCCTCGCACTGGCCGCCCCTTCAGATTCCCGCTGGTCTCCGTCAGAAATGTCTACCTCTTCCCAGGCATCCCGGAGCTGCTGCGGAGGGTGCTGGAGGGGCTGAAAGGACTCTTCCAAAACACAGCTGTTCAGTTCCACTCCAGGGAGCTGTATGTCGCTGCTGACGAGGCCGCCATTGCCCCCATCCTGGCCGAGGCCCAGGCCCACTTTGGGCGTAGGCTTGGCCTAGGTTCCTACCCCGACTGGGGCAGCAACTACTATAAGGTGAAGCTGACTCTAGACTCGGAGGAAGAGGAGCCCCTGGAGGAATGCCTGGCCTACCTGACCGCCCGTCTGCCCCAGGGCTCGCTGATCCCCTATGTGCCCAACGCCGTGGGGCAGGCCAGCGAGGCTGTGTACAGACTTGCTGAATCAGGTAGGGCCACAGCAGAGAGGCAGCATGCACAGGCCCATGGTGCCCGCCTAGGTCTCAGCATGGCGGGGTCTGTTGGGGGCTTCCTTCCCACAAATCCAAGACGGGAGAAGAGCGCTCCTGCCAATTCCCTTGTCCTTCCAGTGCACGCTGGTTGAGCCCCTACTTTCACCAGCACGGGACTAGCGTGGAGGCTGTAGCGTGCACGGGACTTACGTGTGCCCTGCTCTTGTGACCAGCATTTTACCAGGGAAGGTGGAGTCAAACAGGTGGCGGTTGTGCACGGGATGTGCGTGACGGAGGGAGAGCAGCCTTGGTCTGAGGTCAGAGGAGCTTCTCTGGCCAAGGGACGTATAATCTGAGTAATAAGGGGGATTTGGTCAGACTAGGAGGTGGGCGGGAGTCACCATACAAAAGAAGGCCAGGGAGGAAGCAGCCTGGGGCTTAGGGGAATGTAGGGAAACCAGAACGCCCCAGCTCTGCCCTTCCCCACCAGCAAGAGCAGACCGTGAGGTCAAGGTGAGGTGCACCAAGGCTGAACGGCCTGCAGGGGTAGACTGCAGGGCCTGGTGCACACTGGGAAGGAGTTTGGGCACCACGTAGGTGCCCTGGGAAGATATGGAAGGGTTTCAAGCAAAGGCAACATGGCGCCCCCTGCCCTTTGATGGCCCTGAATATCTGATGCCTTCTCCCCTGCCTGCGTGGCAGGGTCTTCTCTGGGGAAAAAGGTGGCAGGTGCCCTAGAGACCATTGAAACTGCCCTGGCTCGGTACAGCCTCACCCAGCTCTGTGTGGGCTTCAACGGGGGCAAGGACTGCACCGCCCTCCTGCACCTCTTCCATGCAGCTGTGCAGAGGTGAGCCTTCCCCTCATGGGACAAGTCCCCCGAGATACCTGACCTATTCCAGCCTCTACATCCCTGTCTCAAAAAACAGGGAGAAAACGGGTGTGCGAGGGGAGGGGGGGAGCCGTGGTGGCCTCAGTTCCGTTCCCCCACCATATTTATTCAGCACCCGCCACATGCCTGGTCCTGGGTGTGGATGTGCAGGCCACCAGCCTTGCCCACAGGGTGGTCATGGGCATGTTGGCAAGTGAGGTTTTCAAGCCTGCTGGCTACCAGAATCCGCAGATGCTCAAGTGCTTTACAGTCGGCCCTCTGTTTCCATGGGTTCCACATCCACGGAGAGCCCACTGTGCTCCCAACAGAGATGCGTGCTCAGATTTGAGGGGCGAGAAATCAGAGTGGGCTTCCCAGAGAAGGCAGGGTCTGGTGGATGGGAAGGATAAGGAGAGGGGAGAAGGGAGGATGTCCATACCAGAGGCCAAAGAAAATAAGTGGACTCTCTGGGGAGCCATTTTCTTGCCAATACTGGCCAGCCTTTGGATTCTTCCCCCTTCCCAGGAAATTCCCTGATGTTCCAAAACCCCTCCAGATCCTGTATATCCGCAGCGTCTCTCCTTTCCCTGAGCTGGAACAGTTTCTGCAGGACACCATCAAGAGGTACTAGGGCCTGGAGGTTTGGGCTCCCAGGGAGCCTGGGCAAAGCCCACCCCTGACCCCCACCTCTGTTTCTTCCTAAGGTACAACCTGCAGGTGTTGGAGGCTGAGGGTGACATGAAGCAGGCCCTGAGTGAGCTGCAGACACAATACCCCCAGCTGGAGGCCGTCCTGATGGGTACCCGCCGGACCGACCCCTACTCCTGTAGCCTCTGCCCTTTCAGTCCCACCGACCCGGGCTGGCCTTCATTCATGCGCGTCAACCCACTGCTGGTAATGGGGATGGGATTGTTGGTATGTGCTCACCAGAGACACAGGGAGAAGAGAAGGCACTCCCACTGCAATCCCTCTACCTCTCCCTCCTGTGATTTTATTCACACACACACACACACACACACACACACACACACGGCATGTTTCTCAGGTCCCCAGGTGGTCTGGGATTCAAACCATGCTGTTGACCATGTGGGATCCAGCCACCCCAACCAGGCTGTATTGCCTTTGGTCTCCTGTGCCATGTCTGCCGCTGTACCCTGGCTTGCCAAGGGGCTGGGTGGAGGGTGGATGCTAGGACCTGGGGCATGGATCTAGGCACCCCATCATACAAGGGCAGCAGTGCTATTCGTTCATTCACCATTCTGACCAATATTTATCCACCATTAATTCAGTGGCAAACATCGGACTTTCTCTTGTGAATAGAACAGGAACTTAGACCTGTCTGTCCAAGATGAGAGCCACTAGCCATCTAGTCATACTCATATTCTAATTAATTCAAATGAAATACAGGGGCCAGCAGATGGCATAGTGGTTATGTTGCTGGACTCCCACATGGTCTACTACAGTTCGAATCCCTGACCCAGTGGCTTGAAAAATCACACCGGGCACTTATGTGTGCATGTCCAAGATTCTGGGAGGAGACTGGAGGTGAGATTAAGGCATGGCCACACTCCTTGGGAGGTAATTTCTCACTTTCCCAGTCATTATCTCTGTCTCTCTCTTTCCCCTCAGCAAGCACATGTGCCCAAAAGCAAAAACCTCTTTAAAAAAAAAAAAAAAAAAAGGAAAGAAAGAAAGAAAAAGAAATACAAATTACATGGGGACCAGCAGGTGGTATAGTGGTTAAGGTGCTGGACACTCCCACATGGCTGACCACAGTTCGAGTCCTGGACCTGGTAGCTTGCTTTCTCACTTTCCTTCTCTCTCTCTCTCTCCCTCTCTCTCTTTCTCCCTCTGATCAAATTAAAATAAATGAATGATTAAACAAAATAAATTTTAAAAAAAGAAATAACAAATTACTAAAAACCACTGAATTTTTTTTTAGAGGTTTTTGCTATAAGGGCGTGTATGTTCGAGCACCAGAAAGACAGAGGCAGAGAGACAGAAAGCGAGAAATCACCCCCCAGGGGAGATGGCCATGCTGCAATCCCTTCTCCTCCATCTTGGACACTCACACACACGCCTGGCGTGAGTATAAGCCACCGGGTCCAGGACTCAAACTGTGGTCGACTACATGGGAGTTCAGCAACACAGCCATTACTGTAACTGCTGGTCCCAATAAATAAATTTTTAAAAAAGAAAAAAGACAGCATCCCCAACAAGGTCTTGATGCACAGTCCATCGCCAGTCTGAGCCGGCCCCCATGAGAGTGCACGTGTACTTCTGTACTAAGGGGAGTTTTGGGTATGAACAGGGGCCTTCCCACACGGGCAGCGCCACAGAGCACTGTCTTCCTGCTACACCATCCAGCCCCTGTATCTTAGTTTTCTTTTGTTTTGTGCGCTCACTAGAAACAGACAGAAGGAAAGTGAGATATCAACCCCCAGGGGGATGGCCACACAATCTATTCTCTTCAGTCTCCTCCAGGGATTCGGGGTAAATTTCATGTATTGGGTTTTTCCACAGAAAAATGTGTCATGATTTTTTTTTTTCTTTTTTTTTGAGAGGTTCTTGCTACAGGGCGCGTGTGCTCGCCAGAAAGACAGAGACAGAGAGACAAAAAGCGAGAAATCACCCCCCGGGGGGGATGGCCACACTGCAATTCCTTCTCCTCCATTCTCTTCTCAGGATCTTGGGCATGCACACATATGCACCTGGTGTGAGTTTTAAGCCACCGGGCCCAAGGCTTGAACTGCGGTTGACTACATGGGAGTCCAGTGACATAGCCATTACACCAACTGCTGGTCGCTCTGGTGTGATTTTCAATCCACCAGGTCCGGGACTCAAACTACAGTCGGCTGTGTGGAAATCCAGCACCTTAATCATTATGCTACCTGCTGGCCCCTATATCTTAGTTTTTTTTAATTAAATATAATAAAAATCTATTTTTCAGTTGTACTAGCCACATTTCAAGTGACCACTATACTGCACAGCAGAGGTATAGAACATTTCTTACATCACTGGATTCCCACGTGGTCAACTGCAGTTTGAGTCCCAGACCCAGCGGCTTAAAACTCATGCCCGGCATGTGCAGATGTGTGCCAAAAATCCAAGAGGAGAATGAAGGATAAGGGATTGTGACATGGCCATCCCTCCTGGGGGTGATTTCTCACTTCCATCTCTGTCTCTCCTGTTGAATGCATGTGCCCTATAGCAAAAAGAAAAAACAACTCCTTTTTTTTTTCCTTTAAAGAATTTTTTATTTATTTATTCATTTATTTGAATTTGACCAGACACACAGAGAAAGAAAGTGAAAAGGCAAGCCACCAGGTCCAGGACTCGAACCGTGGTTGGTCACATGGGAGTGTCCAGTGCCTTAACCACTACGCCACCCGCTGGCTCAAAACTCTCTCTTAAAAAAAAATTTTTTTTCACCATCACACAAAGTTTTGCTCGACAGCACTGGCCTAGACTCTGTCTTCCCGGAGCTTAGACCCCAGTGGGGGGTGGAAGCATGTGAAGGTCTTTCTCATTACTTAGCCCACACAGAGTAAGGTATACCAGAGACCCTGACAGCAAGCTCACCTCAGAGGCTGAGAGCGGAGGAGCTTTGGATGGGCCTCTTCCCACTGTGGCAGGGAGCAGGTGTGGGAGATGGGAGGAGTGACTGTTCTTCGACCTCCCAGGACTGGACCTACAGAAACATCTGGGACTTTCTGCGTCAGCTGTTTGTCCCGTACTGTGTCCTGTATGACCGGGGGTAAGTATTAGGGGACGGGGAGGGGTGTGGGCCACCAGGAGACCTACCTCGCCACCCTCACCCACCATCCTTACAGGTACACGTCACTGGGGAGTCAACAGAACACAGTGCGGAACCCCGCTCTGAAGTGCCTGAGCCCGGGAGGACAGCCCACCTACCGTCCAGCCTACCTCCTGGAGAATGAAGACGAGGAGCGGAACTCCCGCACATGACCGCTCACCCAGGAGGGAGGCAGGGAGGCTGCCCTGGGGTGTGACCTGTCAATAAACCGTGCCTCTCACTGTGCCTATGGCTCCCACTGTGTCTTCCTGCTCCAGGGCTGGAGAAGGACAGTGGGCCGGACACTGCAGCTCCAAGCTGGCTGTGGTCACCCAAGAGGCCCAGGGCAGGGCAGAACAGGCTGGAAAGCTCACGGGCAATTCTCAATGTCAGTCTCACAGGCGCCACCAGGGGGCGGGGGCAGGAGTTGTGCCAACCACTGGAAAGTGGGCAACCAGGCAGAGCTGGAAGAAGGGACGCTGAGCTGGCCCAGCTATGGAGGGTGAAGGATGCAGGGGCCAGGCCCTCCCTACGGCGAGCCCCACCCCACCCCATCCCTGTCCATAGGGGCTGACTCAGCCCGTTCCAGGCCCAGAACCTTCCCTTTGCTAGACCTGGGGCCTTTGTCTCTGTGGTCATGAGGCCTGAGGGGGTGGGGACATTGTTGATAAAAGGCATGGAGGGCAGCTCCCACACCCTTCCTCAGAACTACTGCCCACATGCAGCCCCGGACGCACCCCCTAGCCCAGACTCTGCCCTTCTCCCTCAGGGGGGCCCTGCGAGATGCTGGGCTCCGGGTGCCTGTCATTAAGATGGGCACAGGGTGGGAGGGCCTGCAGCAGACCCTGAAGGAAGTCGCCTACATCCTCCTCTGCTGCTGGTGTATCAAGAAACTGCTGGATTAATGGCAGGGAACTGTCCCTCTTCCCCCTGGCACCGTAGCTGGCATCGCTCAGGTGGGCAGGGTCGGGCAAACAGCCAGGAGGCATGGCTGCAGCTCCTGTGGCAAGGCCTGCCTCTCAGCCCCCCTTCTCTCCTTTATCCCCCAGCCTTCCCCCTTCTAGACCCTCGGGCCAGCTGTGCTTTACCCAGGATGGGCCATGAAACCACGAGTGAAGAATCAAGTGTGGATCCTGCTCTGAGCCGTGCCATCTGGCAGACCTGCCCCAACTCTGGGCCTAGCTCCGAGGCGGACCTCGGCTGGACAGGAGCTGGGCCTGTGGCTAGGAGCTCACTACCGCTGCAGCAGGACCTGGCGCTCCAAGCTCGGCACAGTGAGCCACCAGCCCAGAGGGTTGATCTTCCCATGCCCTCTTAGTACCAGGAATGGGCCGCCCCCTGAGATCTCTGAGAATTACTGAACTATCCAAATAAATAGGCCCTGAGGCGAAAAGTTCTCAATGTCTAAAGGGGAATTTAGAAAAAGCCAGCAAGCGTCTTAAAGCCAGGATGCAGATCAGGTAGGGAAGAGGCTTATCCTGGATGAAACTGAGGTCAAGAGCCAGGTTTCCTGAGTCACCGGTGCTGGGTGGGGAGACGGAGGGCAGAAAGTCCAGCTTCCTCCCAACCTGCGGGTAGGGAGGGGCCACCTTGGGTGGGGTCTTCTGGGAGGCCCAGGGTGTTAGCATGAGAACCCAGAGGACCCAGCCCTTTCCCAAATAGACCTGATCTAGACAGTTCCCTGCCGCTGAGGATTCTGGGGAAGGCATGAGCTGATGCTAGTTCCTAACTCATGAGGAAGCGGGGAGCTCCTTGCCCATGGGCACAGCTGCAAGAGAAAGGCACCCGTGTGCCACACAGGTCTGGGGCACACAGCCGGAGTGTGCACCCACAGGTCTTCCCTGAGTACTCACAGCAGTAGGTAGGTGCATGCCTACCAACACGCTCCTGCACAGCCCCCCATGACCACCACCTCTTCTCCTCCTTCTCCCCCCTCCTCCCCTCCTCCCCTCTTCCTCCTCCTCCCTCCCCCTCCTCCTCCTCCTCTTCCTCCTCCCTCTCCTCCTCCTCAGAGCCAGCCAGGGTCAGAGCTTCCCTGGGATCCCCATCCAGCACTCCCTGACCTCTGCTGGGCCCTTTATTGTTCTGGCCAGGGATGGCAGACAGCTCTCTCTCTCTCTCTCTCCCTCTGGGACCCACTCTTCCTCAGCCTTCTTAGTTAACTCCTTGTTCTCTGGGCTTTTTTTCTTTTTGTAAAGGTAATAGATGCCTGGGATGAAGAATTATAGTGAAGGGGTCAGCAGGTGGCATAATAGTTAGGGTGCTAGACTCCCGCATGGCCAAATGAGTTTCAAATCCCAGACCTGGCAGCTTGAAACACACCGGGGATGTGTGCGTGCATGCCCAAAATTCCAAAAGGAGAAAGGAGGAAACGGGATTATGGTATGGCTATCACCCCACCCCCATCTCTCCATCTCTGGTGAGCACACATGCCCAATTAAAAAAAAAAAAAAACTCTCAAAAAAAATATTATATTAAAGGAGCCAGCAAATGGCATAATGGTTAAGGTGCCAGACTCCCACATTATCAGCTGAGGTTCAAATCCCAGATCTGGCAGCTTGAAAATCACATGCCCATGGGATCAGCAGTTGGCATAATGGCTATGTCACTGGACTCCCATGTAGTTGACCGTGATTTGAGTCCTGGACCCAGTGGCTTAAACTCACACCAGGCGCGTGTGTGTGTGTGCGCACCCAAGATCCCAAGAGGAGAATGGAGGAGAAGGGATTGCGGTGTGGCCATACCCCCTGGGGGGTGATTTCTCGCTTTCTGTCTCAGTGTTTCTGTCTTTCTAGTGAGCTCACACGCTCTGTAGCAAAAACCTCTCCCAAAAAGAAAAAAAAAAAAGTCACATGCCCTGGGGCCAGCAGATGGTATGGTGGGTAGGGCGCTGGATTCCCACATGGTTGACTGCAGTTTGAGTCCCAGACCTGGAGGCTTGCTTTCACACTTTCCCTTTCTCTCTTTCTCTCTCTGCCTCTTGTCGAATTTAAAAATAATAATAACAAATGGAATTAAATAAATAATTTTTTTTTAAATAAAATCACATGTCCTATAAAAACCTTTAAAAACTTATAGTAAAGGTTAAGTCTCCCACAACTAACCCCTAAGACCCCAGCTCTCTTCTGGCATCTCTAACCATAATAACTATGCTTACCAATTTCTTGGAGAGCATTTCAGAGAGAGTCTTTGCATAGACTGCCATTTCATTCATTCATTCAACAAATAGTACCGAATATCACTCCTGCTAGTCTGGTGCTTTGGCTACAGCAGTGAATAAAAGCAATCCCTGTACTTGTGAAGCTTATGTTCCAGTAGGTGGAGACAGAAGATAATCTAAACATTCTTTTGAAAGCATAGAGAAGTGATATGGAGGTTAAGGTACTGGAGCTTCCATGGCTACCTGTGCTGTTGGAATCCCAGACCTGGGGGCTTGAAAATCATGCTGGACGCATGTACATGCGTGCCTAAAACCCCCAGAGGAGAATGGAGGAGAAGGGATTGTGACGTGGCCATGCCCCAGGGGGGCGATTTCTCACTTCTCTCCCTATCTCTCTATGTCCCTCTCTGGCAAACACACATGTCCTATGGCAGAAATCTAAATTAATTAAATTAGTTAAAATTAAAAATAAGGACCTGCCAGGTAGCATGGTAGTTGAGGCACTGAACTCCATTACTTTTTTGTTTTAAGAGAAATTTTTGTTACAGGGCGCATGTACTCACCAGAGAGATAGAGAGATAGAAAGACAGAAAGTGAGAAATCACCTCCCAGGGGGTTGGCTACATTGCAATCTCTTCTCCATTCTCCTCTTGGGATTTTTGGCATGCATGCACACGCGCCCAGCATGAGTTTGAAGCCACCGGGTCCAGGACTCGTGAACTGCGGTAGAACATGTGGGAGTCCAATGACGTAACCATTATGCCATCTGCTGGTCCCAAGGCACTGAACTCCCCCGTGGCTGACTATGGTTCGAGTCCTGGGTCTGGTGGCTTACTTCCTCACTGTCCCTATCTTTCTCTGCCTCTCTCTGGCCAGATTGGGAATAATAATAAATAATGATGGTAATAAATAGAATTAAATGATTTTTTAAAAAATAAATTTAAAAAAATTAAAGCATATAGATAAGGGCCAGCAGGTGGCATTGAGGTTAAGGAGACTGGATCACACATAGCTGACTTCAGGGTTCAAGTCCCAGACCCAGTGGCTTGAAGATTAAACTGGCTGTATGTGTGTGTGTGTGTTCCCCAAACCCTTAGAGGTGAATGGAAGAGCAGGGATTGCAGCGTGGCCATTCCCCCTAAGGGATGATTTTTTTTCTCTCTCTCCAGCAAGTGCTCAAACCTTATAGCAAACTAAAATATATATGCATGGATATTATTCAGTATTAGGTACTATGGAAAAAAGAATAACTCTAACAGAGAATGAGAGTGGCGGCAGATTGAGGAGAACCTCAGAAGGAACTCGAGTTTGTATGGCTGAGTGAGATGAACTATCACAGGTATCAAGCATGAATTTACTTTTGGGACCAGCAGTTAGCGTAATGGCTATGTCACTGGACTCCCACGTACTCGACCGCGGTTTGTGTCCCAGACCCGGTGGCTTAAACTCACGCGGGCGCGTGTGTGTGCGTGCCCATGATCCCGAGAGGAGAATGGAGGAGAAGGGATTGCGGCGTGACCATGCCCCCTGGGGGGTGATTTCTCGCTTTCTGTCTCTCTGTCTCTCTCTGTCTGTCTGGTGAGTGCACGCGCCCTATAGCAAAAACCTCTAAAAAAAAAAAAGGCATGAATTTACTTTTTATTTAAAAGGCTCACATTGACCACTGTGTTGAGAATAGATTTTGAGGAGCAAAGGTAAAATATGAGTGACCTATTGGGAGGCAATGACCAGACTTAGATCAACAGCAGTGGTGGGAACCGGCTGGATTCGGGATGTACTTACTCTCCCTAGTGGGTTGCTGTACTCACACCATTCTGGACTCGGCTTTTTCCACAATATATCTCGTACAGGATTCAGGACTCCACGTGAGGACCTTCCCAATTTTTTTTATGGCACCCTAATACTCTATGGTACTAGTTTTTGTTTGGTTTGGTTTTGCCAGAGGACACATGTGCTCACCAGCGGGAGACAGAGGGAAAGGGAGGAAGCGTCCCATCATGCCGCAATCCCTTTATTTCTTCACCCTGTCGGGATCTCGAACACGCAAGCACGAGTGCCGGGCATGCGTTTCAGAGTGCGGGTGGCCATCTGGGATCTGGCTCCCTTAGCCACCAGGCCAAGGGCTGGCCCAGTGCCAGTTATCTGTTATCACAGGCAGTTTGGTGTCCTTCTTGAAGCATCCACAAAACGCAGGTCATTGTTCTCCCTGGTTCCTCAGAGCCCTCACCTTTGCTCTGGGGCACAGCCGTAAGGAATAAGGTCCTGAAGCCAGCCAGGGAGAGGTCAGTGGTAGTACAGGTAGTCCGAATGCACCTTCCCCTCTGAATCTGGGCTCCTTCCTCCCCCCTCAGCCTCCTCCCTGCTTGGCCACTTCCAGCCCTTCCCTAACTCAGGCTCTGGCCTTCTGCCTTCTTTTCCTTCCTTAGGCCCCACTCCCACCAGCCTGGGCAGTGCCTGGAGGCGAGACCTGAAGTCTGAAATCTGCACACTAGAGCCTTTGCCAGGAGAGGGGATGTCTGGCAAAGACCCCTGGGGAAGTGGTGGGTGGAGGAAGGCAGAGCCCAGACCTGGGGCTTGTGGTGGGGTGAGTGGGTGGGTGGGGGCAGTGTTGGAGGGGGGAAAGGAACAGAGAAGCCTGCCAGTGGCCCAAGGAGAGAGTTCTTGCTGGAAAGAGCCTTGACAGTGGGAAGATTAAGGACAGGAATAAGAAAAGTAACGGTGCCCTTGCATAGCACGCTGAGGTTCCTTGCCGCTAACACACTACAGAGTGCTTTGAGCCTTCAAAAGTAGACGAGACTGGGCCCCGTCTCTAGAAATGGAGAAGGGATTGCACTATGGCCATCCCCTCTGGTGGGTGACTTCTCGCTTTCCCTCTGTCTGTCTCCAATATGGCAAAAACCTTTAAAAAAAAAAAAAAAGTAGTCAAAACAGGGCTAGTCTTTGGCCTGGTTGAGGTGCTTGGATCCCATATGGCCAACTCCACAGTACAAATCCTGGACCCAGCAGCTTGAAATGCATGCTAGGCATTTGTGTGTCTATGCCAAAAATGCAGAGAGGAAAAGGGGTTGCAGGATGGCCAGCCCCCTGGGGGCACTTTCTCACTTTCCCTCTCTGTCTCTCTCCAGCAAGTGCACATGCTCTATGAGAGGCAGGGGAAGGCAAAACCAGGGTAAATTCTCATCTGAATGTGAAGGAAACAGGTCTGAGGAGGCTAGTATTAACAGTTCTAGAGGCACAGGCTGCCCGCCACAGCAGTCACCCAGTGCGCCCGATTCTCAGATCTCACACCAGGGCTTCTGCCTCCCTTTTCTAGCTGGTGCTTGTGGAGATGGTAGACTCTGTCCCCGGACACAGGGCCAGGGAGCAGGTGTGTGGAGGCTATCAGTACCCCGTGCTGCCCCTATGGCCAGACGTGTGGCTTTCCACCCCAACCTAAGCTCCCCTTGTTCGGCGTCTTGCCTCATTTGGGGTAGGGGTCCCCAGCTATATCCTTTTCACTTAATCTACACAGGCCAGATCTTTCTGGTCCACAGCTCTTCACTTCTGGAGAAGGAGAAAAGTGTGGTCGCTTTTCTGCAATGCTCTCTCCCCAGAAAGAGCGACTCAAGTTTTGAGTGTCCAAACTACTCCCTCAGAGATGGGTAAGATCTCACCTACCCCTCGGGGCCCCAGGGCCTTCTAGTGGCCACAATGGATGGGGGGGGGATGAGTGGTATGGGAACCAAGAAGACTAGGGGGGCCAGCTGGAAGTGACCCCAAGACAGCAATAGAGGCCTGATGTCCGGGGTTCCTGGCGGATTATGTTGAATGTAGGGCCCTGGATGCACGTTAGATAGAGCTTGTGGAGAGGGGTCACAGAGAAGGGGTCCCAGGAGCAGCAGGAGCAGCAGACAGCACTCTGGATAGCACAGTAACAATGGGGGGGAGGGGGATGCCAAGTTTTCCCAGCAACACCCCGAGGCAGGGAAGAGGGCGTTTCAACGATGGCGCCAGAGCGCAAGCCCCCCAGGGCATAAGCTCTTATTTGCGTTTCACTTCCATCTCATTTGCATATGAGTTATTTCCCCCCTGAATGGATCTAAGTCCACACCCCCGCCCAGACTCTTGGCCTGCCTTGGAGCACACCCATTCTTAGGCATTCTCTGGTCACTCGCCACCTTACACCCCTCCCTAGCCGCGACCCTAACTCTTGGCCGGCTGGATTCGAGAAACCGGGAGACCTGCGCCGCCTGGTGGCTGGTCGGAAGGAGGGCCGTGAGCAGAAGGGTTCATTTTCGCCTGCTCTGGGACGTGGAGTTTTGGAAAATGTTCCCCGGAGCTTCCTGAAGCTAAATTTACCTCCCCCGGCTCTGGGGGGCGCGGAGATCCCGGCGGCGATTAGAGTTGCGCCGCAGCCGGCTCCCGCCCAGAGGCCCGGAATAGGCGCGGAGTTATAAATAGTGCAGCCCGCAGGTGTGGGGGGAGTCGGCGGGAGGGGGGGTACCCCTGGCAGCCACGGCCCCTTCAGGTGGGTTGGGCGGTCGAGGCCCAAGGGGGAGAGGTGGCGGGGAAGAGGTGGGCGCCTGGCGCTGGCTGACGCCTGACTTCCAGTTCAGCCCCCCACATTCCGAAACAGGCCCCCAGACCCACTCACTCAAGACCCCGCCCAGGCAGAGCCTCGTTTCTCTTGCCGCCAGAAGCCCTTTCCCCTAGGCTCTGCAAACATCTCACTTCTCTGCCCTGCCCTTCAGCGCACGTGGCCCGAGGAGCCGGGGCATCGCGCTCCGCTCTGAGCCGTGGCCCCAGCTGCTGGTACAGTCCTCCCGGCCAGGACTTTCATCCCTCTATCCCTCTCTTAGGGCCAACGCCTCACTCTCCGGGTCATCTACCCACTCCTGCTACTTGCCCTGGTTAAGGTCTAGCTGGTCGACCTAAGTCGGACCTGGAACGCGCCCCTAAACCCAGGAGGCCTCTGCTGCCCCTCGCTGGCCCTCCAGCTCGCTCTTCCAGGCAGGGCCTGGTGGCGGGGTGGGGGTGGTGCAGGCCCCTGGGGAGCAGCTGGGGTACGTGGGAGGGGGTGGGGCTCCAGTCAGAGTTTCTCCGCCGCTGTCTCGGTGGTTTGGTGCTGTAAGGGCCCAGACTTGGGGAGTAGGCGGGAATTTCAAGTTGGGGTTCCCCCCAACATCTGAATAAGGAGGGGAGCTATTTGTACCAGAAGATACGGAAACGCCGGGTGGGGGTCACCGAGGCACTAACATTAGGCTCCAGGACTTGGGACTGAAGTAAGGAGTGGCAATCCAGCTGCGGCAGAAAGGTCCCGGATTGTCCTGCCAGACGCCGGGCGCGACCCCGAGGGATAGGGGGGCAGGGCGAGGCCGGTGCGCCTTCGCTCTCTACCCAAGTGCTGGTGCCAAGGCGCCCGCCCTTCTCTTGCCTCTGGAGGCCCAGGCTCTACCCTCTCTGGGACACTTTCCCGGCCCCCCTCCTTTCCTCGGCCACGCACCCCGCTCCTCGAAGCCGCCCCTCTCCATTTCACTTATGCATCTGGCACTGCCGCCTTGCCCTGGCACGGCCCTTCCCCAGGCCAGCGCGACCCCGACGGCTGGAGAAGGAAAGGAAAAACCCCGGCCTGGACCCCACCGGCTCTGGGCCCTCAGGACCAGAATCTGTCCGGCGGGGCCGAGAAGAAAACCCGGAGCAGTGACCAGCCTCGGGACCCAAGGGGGACAGGGACGACAGGAAAACCCGGAGTGGATTGGTCGAGCCGGAGCGCCCCATGTCTGCTGCTACCCCCTGCTTCTTATAGCCCCCCTAATTCTCCAGTGAGATAATGTCTGGAGTGGGGGGCTGTTTGGTTTGGCCTGGGCCCTCAGGGGCGCCTCACACTTTCCGCCCCTGGCCGGGGCGCAGGGCAGCGGCCCCGAGGCTGAGTCACGGCCGGAGAGAGGGAGAAAGAGCGAAGGAGGGGCCCGGACTCCGCCCCTCCCCGCGCGGGGATCCCGGGTCAGTCCGGGTGAGGGCCAGGGCCCCCATGGCGCCGCCCATTGTGGTCCAACAGGTTGAGCTGGTGTCCCGCGGAGCCACCTGCTGGAAAGGGAGGGAGGCCCCCTGCGGAGGGGGAGGGGAGGGGAAAGCGAGTCCGACCCGGTTCGGCCTGGCCAGTCGCAGGGGAGTCGAACCTGGCCCGAGGTGGCAGGATTTGATTCCGCTTGACACTAGTGAGAGTGGCCCTCTGGGTACGGGGCGCCGCGGGCCCGGCTGGAAGCGTCGCGCTCTCCCGGGCTACCTTCCTCAGTTGGGGGATCACTGAAGTACGCATCCCGTTCCAATCGCAAAAAGCCACGCGTGCACACATCCTAAAATACCCAGGCCTCCCTTGCCACCTGGGGCTCTGAGCGAATCCACCTCAAGACGTCCCAGCTTCGCGGAGCCTCAGTTTCTCCACTTAGGGGACGAGCGGGATGGAGGCGGGGAGCAGGAGCCTGAGCGCGCCTCCCCCTCTCCCTTCGCGGACCGGCCCCTCCCCTCCGACAATGCCAAGGCCGCAGCGGGCACCGGCTGGAGCTCAGAGGCTGTTTGCCCAGGGCGCCGTTCCCTCCCCGCGGGGCGCCGTCACGCGTGGGGAGGGACGCAGGGTGCCTGCAGCTTCGGCTCCCCCTCTCCCGGCGAGGGGGTAGGGCGTAGGGGCCAGAGCTGAAGGCCCGGTGACTCCCTTCCCCCTCCCTCCTGGGGCCCTGACCTGATTATAGCCCCTCATGGGACCCCCTCCGTCAAGACCCTAAGTCCCCAGTTCACACCACCCTGTCCATCCTTAACCTCGCATGTCCTTCCCTCCGGAGGTGCTGACCCTACAGAAGGCCCTCTAGGAGGAAAAGGAGCCCCTGGGGCGTGGGGGGGGGTGCTCCGTTCCCTGGCCGCTGCGGACACTGCCCCCTCCCCCCGCCCCTCCAGGTTCCTGGCCGGTCCCTCAGCTCCGCCCCCTCCCTGGACGAACGCAAGGCGGGACCCATCTGGAATGGGCGGGTGTTCAGGCCAATGGGCAGACAGGGCGGTGGAGTGCAGGGGGCGGGGCGGAGCGGCGGCAGAGGGCTGGATGGGGGTCGGGGGCGGAGCTCGAGTTAAGGTGGACTGGGAGAGATAGGGGCAGAAGAGAGAGCGAGAGAAGGGGGAGAGGGACCGCGGGCGGCAGGTGAAGGGAGATAGAGAGAAAGAAGGAAAGAAAGGAGGGAAAGGAGGCGGGTGGGAAAGGCTGGGAGAGCAAAGTAAGAGCTTGGAGGAAGGGGGCGAAAAAGGTGGGAGGAACCTATCTGCACCCTGCAGGGACTGGCTGGACGAAGGGGTTGAAGTTTATGTCCTTATTGGGCGGAGGGAGGGGGACCTGGGGGGG